>NC_140614.1:25061145-25451145 GCF_057381915.1 Diplotaxodon limnothrissa | reverse complement strand
TATATGCTGTGGAGGCTAACTAAAACAGCTGAAATGTGTGCGAGGCAAAAAGCAAAACCCTGTTTAGCTGGGCGTCCTCGGGTGCGCTGGTTCTTTGCTTAAAAAGTCAGAAGCTTCCCTATCAGTTTTGACTGGCATCATGTGTTCTCAGCCACCACCAAAATAGCTCAGGATTCAACACTTAGGAGCGCCTCTAAATACTTACCAAAATACTCTTGCCGAGCAGCCTACCTACAAATCCGTGTAGCTGTCATTGTTGAAGCTTATTCAAATTTGATTCATAAATTATTCATGTTCAAACTAAACTGCTTCTTATCCCCATTTTCTAGCCCTCACTATTGACTGAAACTGTGACAAAACTTCAATCATTCTTTCAAATGCCGGCTATAATCTGACACAGA
Source organism: Diplotaxodon limnothrissa (assembly GCF_057381915.1). NCBI lineage: Eukaryota > Metazoa > Chordata > Actinopteri > Cichliformes > Cichlidae > Diplotaxodon > Diplotaxodon limnothrissa. Next base: position 25,450,744 of record NC_140614.1, on the reverse strand, counting down.
TTTCTTTAATAAATGAAGTAGCCAATGCCCAAATGCATATTGCAATATTTATGTGGGTGCAATATGAGACCTAGTTACATTGCTTTTTGTCTGCCCAATTCTGCTCCCAAATATCCAGAGGAGAAAAGTCACTTGCGAAAAGCCAGATTTTAATTCAACTTTGTCTGCTTTTCACTCCAGAAATCTTGGCAGAGGATCCAGAAGGCAATGGGCCTTGATGTTGATTGAGAGAGAGAGAGAGAGAGAGAGAGAGAGAGAGAGAGAGAGAGGGAGAAAGAGAGAGAGGAGCTAGTAAATTTTTTATTGGGGTCTGAGACTGGCTATGGAAAAAGTCTGTTCCTGTTGGCTTCAGGGAAACCTGGGAGGCAAAAAGAGGGAAGATGAGTATACACTTTCCCCATTCAATTGGCCACATACTGTTCTGTAATTTCTCCCCCAAACACAGGCGTGCGCATGCACACAAAAACACACGGTGATGTGGATGCTAGCTATATAAGTAAATATCAGTTTGCCATTCGTCTGGACACCAGGAGGGAGAACTTCTCCTGGTCTCAGAATCTTTGCAAAGTTTTTTGTTGTTGTAGTTGTTCTTTGTATCTTGTCTACAAAATGCCCTTCAATAGAAACAACAAGTGGGAATTCTACCTTTAATGGGAATCACCAAATGGGAATTTGGGGTTTTATTTTTCCCATAGCTGGTTACATTAAACAGTCACTAAATTCTGCATCAAAAAAATGAATATATATAATACCATAAGCATGTTTGGACCCATTATTTTGTGCAATCTAGTATATGAAAATGCTACACTCAGTATGCTCAAATAATTTAAATCAGGAAATAGATGATCACAGACTAAGTAAACAAGTATAAATATTTCACCACGGATGTCTTTAAGTCAACATCCCCCAAAGTAAAGAGGTTTGACCCAGTTTTACTGTGCTGCATTAAGACCTTAATTATGGAAATATGATTAATTAGTTAACAGTGTAACTACATTACAAAAAATCTTATAAGTAGATTCATGCAAAGTTTTGTTTTGCAAAGATTTACACAATTATAGACTAAAATTAGTCTATTAATTGTGTTTTTCATTATTCAATTGAATGAATCATAAACAATTTTAACAAAAAAGATATTGTTTAAGTGATTTATTGGGAAAAACATGTTTAGACTGCAAAATATGAATTTCTTGTTGGCGTTTTTTGTGAATTGTATATTAGTTAATTTGAATAGTAAAAGTTAGTTATAGAAAACAAACAAATGCACTAAGAATTGTGATATTGTTTAGATTACTCAATTAAAAATGTAACATTTTCCGTGTGTGTGTGTAGGCAGATGTGATAGACCTAAACTTGGACTTTCTTCGCCAAAATCAGCACTTATTTTCTCTTCAGAGTAGCTTCATGAGCTTATTATGTAACAGATGTTCATAAAGTCTAAAAACTGGAAACTGTGCACTTTAGGAAAGTGCAGCTTACTGTCCAAGTATCAGTGATAATGAATGAGCAAATGCTTGCAGTGTAACTTCAGGCATAGTGACAGTGATCCAAACCGTGCGCTCCTTTGCGGTACCCAGCAGAAGACTTTAACTTAAGCCAACAACATGTCACTCAGTATTCAGTGCACGGGCCAGAAAGAGGACACCCAGTTTTCACTGAGCAATATGCTTCATGTCTTCTTTTGGCTGTGACCTTTCAGTGGCTCCTGGTGCTCAAGAAAGATGAATGTTGGAATGGCCAAAGCATTTCCAGACAGTTTATATCAAGCGAGCTTCTGATGAACCGATTAAATGCTTCAGTCCTGGGACATTTCAACAGCCCTTCACTTTTCCCACCTAGGTACAACACCTTGCCTCTATCAGGTGAATGACTTCCATCCAGGCTGGGTTCATTAAAAAGACTTGCGCTTTATTAATGATGAATTCCCCATAGAAAATCAATATACTTTTTTGTTCTGGACAGTTTTTGTCCTTATTCATTCATTCATTTATTTATTCATTTTCAGGCACAACAAATACCTATATTGAACATAAAATACACAAAACAAAAAACAAAACTTGCCTGAAAAAGGAGTGGGACGAAGAAAACTTATTAAATCCCACCCCTATACTCACTCATCAACAAAAAAAAAACAATAAACTTCCCGCAGCTACGCCCATCATTGCATACAGACCCATCAACAGCCCCGGGCAGATACAAGCATCTAAGCGGCAGCTCGCAACCAACAATTAGAGCCTTCATAACTGAATACAGAATATATAAATTATAAATTGCATTACCACAGGTAACAGGCAGTAATAACTACAAGTAACAGACACACATACATATACATACATATATATCTACACACACAAGTACATATATGTACATACATACGCACACTTTATTTTTTATTTTTTATTTTGGAATCCATACCAGCAATGGTAAGAGGACAGACATTACAGAGCACACTAAAACCCATCATTGAGTATACTGTGACCAGACCAACTGTTTGTAGAGAAATTTAAATCTATGAATATTTTTGCATTGTTTCAATTGTAAACTCAGACTGTTCCAGATTTTCACACCACATACAGACACACAAAAGCCTTTACGGGTTGTTCGAGTTCTGGGTAATTTGAATTCTCCAAAGCCTCTCACATTATAAACCTTTTCTCGAATTTCAAATCTAGTTTGTAAATTTGCCGGTAAAAGTTTAGTAAAAGCTTTTTACAAAATTATGGATGTATTGTAATTAACCAGATCCTGGAATTTAAGTAACTTTGCCTGAAGAAAGAATTTGTGAGTATGATCTAGATAACCAGCCTTGTGAATAATACGCAGTGCTCGTTTCTGTACTGTGACTAATGGATTAGTTGTATTTTTATATGTATTTCCCCACACTTCCACACAATATGTAAGATATGGAAGAACCAGGGTACAGTACAGAGTACGAAGTGCATCTTTATCAAGGAATTGTTTCACTTTGTTCAAAACTGCGAGGCTTCTGGAAATTTTGGTTTTTATGTGTCTGACGTGGGGTTTCCATGAAATTTTGTTATCAATTATAACTCCCAAAAATTTGTTTTCACTCACATTATCAATTGGTACACCTTCAATGATAATTGGTAATTCTATATTATATTTTAAATTACCAAAAAACATTGCTTTAGTTTTATTTATATTTAATGATAATTTATTTATGTCCATCCATTTTTTTTATTAATTTTAGCTCCCTGTTTACAGTCATTACAAGATCAGTATAATCATCGCTACTGAAAAATATGTTGGTGTCATCTGCGAACAGTATGAGTTTAAGTACTTGAGAAACATCAAAAATATCATTTATGTATACATTGAAAAGTTTTGGTCCCAACACTGACCCTTGGGGAACACCACATGTAATACCAAGTTTCTCTGAATGGTAATGCCCTATGCTAACATATTGTTCCCGACCTGTTAGGTAACTTTTTAACCAGTTACCAGCTTTCCCTCGAATACCATATCTTTCCAATTTATCCAGTAAAATTGAGTGATTGATTGTGTCGAAGGCCTTTTTGAGGTCAACAAAAATACCAACTGCATATTTATTTTTATCCAGTGTATCAGTAATTTCTTCTACTGCCTCAATTATCGCCATTGCTTATTAGCTCATCTCCACTGCTGAGTAATGATGATGATCTCCGGAGGGGTTGTGAGCGGGACAAGAACGATCATGCCACAATGATTTAATCTCAGTAACTGCTAAAGTGAAAGTCACACTACAGGATTATTGGAGCAGCCTCCAAGTGTCTCTGTGTATTTTTCAGGCACTGGTGTGAGCCTTTCACACCCGTGGAAAACAGGCTAGGAAAACAGACATAAAAATTATTTTATGGTTACACAATATATATCCTAAGAACGAACCCTGGCAGTGACAGAACCTGCAGAGAACAGCGGCTAACACTGAAATGTCATTTTCAAACTATAATATTTTGGAACACGGGCAAAGATGTCCACCTTAAGCTACAGTTACAGTGCTGGTCTACCTAGATGGACTTAACTTAGCTATGGTCAAAAACATATTAGGAATATATTTAAATGCTGGGGCAAAGGGATGCTTAAAGCAGACCACTGCCTACCAATTATTACATAACACCAAAACAAAGAGTCACACAGTGAAGGGTTATGGCTTGGGGTCGGGTGACAGCAGCATATGATTCATGGCTTGCTGTGCCCTTTTGTCTTGTCCTCCTTGTGGTGGGACCATCCACTGCTCTTAGCCAATGTTATTTTCCAGCCTTCAGAACTTGGGCTCTGTCTGTTTCAAGTATACTGGCAATGTCATTTCTTATGTCTTGTTCTTTCCTCAGTGCAGGAATAAAGAAAGAATATGGCACATGTCACAACAGAAGATTTCCCCTTTTCTTTATTGTTTTGATGTCGGAAACAGCAAATAGTATCAGCGTTACATCTGACTTATCTGCAAAGGTTTCCTACAAGGAAGAGTGAATTATCTCTGGCTGTTCTTACATCACAAGGTAATTATTAGAACAGTATTTGGTGTTTGAGGTAATACTATCTGTTCAGACAGAGAGAAAGAAACAAGTAGAAGTGCCTTCAGCATACCACAATGACCTTTGACATTATACTATGACCAAGTAATTGCCTCTATTTTTGACTGTGGGTTCATGCATGTATTTTATGCTCAATACACTCAATGCAAACACAACAGAAGGGGCTCAATCATGAACTAGAGTATATTCCAAAGGCAAACAAGCAGCATGCACTATGGCCACAACATTATTATTTTACAGAGAGACCATTACAATCATGGAAACTTAGATTTTATGGAAATATTTGAATGCATCTGTGAACATCTCTTTTCCTTTGCCTCGTGGCAAGTCGAGGATGTTAAACATATACATAGTCGCTGCACCAGAATGAGACTATTTCTTCAGGAAGATGCTTTGTTTAACACAAAACCAACACGAGAGGTTTGAAGCTTCTAAAAAGTCAAAGAGCTGCTCACACCAGGTTTGTGGCACAAGTGGTCTCTACACTTGGCACAGGCTGTGTCCTTTAAATCTACAAGCAAATATATTACAATAGCAAAAATGAAAAAAGAAAAAAAAAGCTGTGCATATATTGACCAATATTACACCTTTCAGTACTTATATGGACAGAATTGTGTAAACAATGATTATACAGGAAAGTGTAACCCATGTTTAAATGTAGGAATTTACTTAGTTTGGCTGGGTTCAAACAATTCTGTAAGATAGAAATGTGTGACTAGATTAGAACTTTTCCAGACACGGCGATGTTTCTAAATAATCCTACAGTGATTTATCGAGAGGGATCAAAAGAAAGCCTCTCATTGTCTCTTTGTCCGCATCCCTGTCGTCCATAAATGGGGAGCAGGCACAGATGGGGATATCCCTCTACTTGTCATGCCTTTCATGGAGAAGCTGTTGTCAATGGGGCAGTGGGCTACCAAATATGGAGAAGGGGTCGCACTGGTTGGCCCCTTCTCGTGGACACTGTCAGAGTATAAACTGGCGGGGCATGACATTTCAGCACCCCTGGTTTACACACTCAAGAGTCGGCCTCTGGTGCTGATCTGGTGAGTACTCACAGCTGATCAAACGGGAGTGAAAAAATGACAAACACTGGATTTATTACACTAGGATCGATCCAGGACTTTAATGCAAACGGCAATGACCTCCATCTTTTACTTACAAGAATCATTATCTAAATTAAACCGATCATTTCATCAAAAGCGACATGTGGATCATCAACTTCTTTTGTGGATTACAACTGATGCAAAGTCCTAACAACGCTTTTACGCTACACAGCGCTAGTGTTAGTGACTTAAATATCTGAATAAACAACTCTCAAATTCGTGAAATATGTAGTTTGTTATGTGATATATTACATAAAACTAATTTAGTATTATCCATAACCAGTTTCTGGCTTCAGGATCCACCAAAAACGATCTTATGTGTGCTGTTTGCGCTGAACCTATAAAGAGAAGGGAACCTCTTTAATCCCCCAATCAAAAAACAAACAAACAAACAAACAAACAAACAAACAAACAAACAAACAAACAAACAAACAAACAAACAAACAAACAAACAAACAAACAAACAACAACAACAAAAAACCCCACAACAAAACAAAAAGAACAGGACAACTGCTATCGGAACTAATTGTGCTCGTGCGCGCACCCGCCTGTCTGTTGCAGACCTGCCGCCATGTGTGACGACGAGGAGACTACAGCCCTGGTGTGTGATAACGGTTCTGGACTGGTGAAGGCGGGTTTCGCCGGAGATGACGCACCACGCGCGGTGTTCCCTTCCATTGTTGGTCGCCCACGTCACCAGGTAATTTAAACTGTTCATAAACACAACAGTGGCACTGTAGAGACGTGTATGCATGATTTATACTTAATCAAAAATAACCTCAGGCTTTGCAAGGATAAGCAGAGTTGTGCGTAATTACGCACGCATCTATTGTTTACACTGGAGGAAACCCACCAGCCATGTTTTGTTCTAATCATCAGTAAATCCTTCACTACATCACTTCACCGATTCCTGATGTTTTCAGGGCGTCATGGTTGGTATGGGCCAGAAGGACTCCTACGTCGGGGACGAGGCCCAGAGCAAAAGAGGAATCCTGACACTAAAGTATCCCATCGAACACGGCATCATCACCAACTGGGACGACATGGAGAAAATCTGGCACCACAGCTTTTACAACGAGCTGCGCGTGGCCCCAGAGGAGCACCCCACTCTATTGACAGAAGCCCCCCTCAACCCAAAGGCCAACAGAGAAAAGATGACACAGATCATGTTTGAGACTTTCAATGTCCCCGCAATGTATGTGGCCATCCAGGCAGTGCTGTCCTTGTACGCTTCTGGGCGTACCACAGGTATGACACAGACCTCCGACAGGTGCTGTGCAGCATTTGAGTAGATTAAAAAAAGGTACATTAAATGTTTACATATTCTCTGTTGGCTCTAGGTATTGTCCTTGACTCCGGTGATGGTGTGACCCACAATGTCCCCATCTATGAAGGGTACGCTCTTCCCCACGCCATCATGCGCTTAGACTTGGCCGGCCGTGACCTCACAGATTACCTCATGAAGATCCTGACGGAGCGTGGTTATTCTTTTGTCACAACCGGTGAGTGTAAAGCGTTAGTCACAAATTTCAAACACGGGCGACCTGTAAAGCACTAAAACATCACTCAAACATCATTTACTTTTACTTTACTTTTATTTTGTTTTATTTCAACAATCAACACGGGTATAAAGATACAAAGAATTATTATAACACGGTATCAGAGGAGATATTTATCTTGTGTCCAAAGTACATTTTTTCTGACTACAACGCGCCTGTCTATCTCCGTCAGCTGAACGCGAGATTGTTCGTGACATCAAGGAGAAGCTGTGCTACGTGGCTCTGGACTTTGAAAACGAGATGGCCACCGCCGCCTCATCCTCTTCTCTAGAAAAGAGCTACGAGTTGCCCGACGGCCAGGTCATCACCATCGGCAATGAGCGTTTCCGCTGCCCGGAAACCCTCTTCCAACCCTCATTCATTGGTGCGTAAAAGCGAACACAACATCTAAGCACTAATTTAATTGCAGTGACACTGTTGAAATGTCGCGCTGAATTAACTGTAAGTCCCTGCAATAGTCATTCACGTATAGTCTGACCTTCACTGCAATGTACAGACTGTTAAACTCACTTTCTTCTGGTGTAAGGAACGTTTCGATCAGCTCAATTCCTTCCATTGCTGGAACTTGTTACAATATTAATGTGAACCAATCGTGAAGCAGGAGGGGTAGCTGTCAGTCAAAGAATCAGTCTAATATCTGGGTTTTAATATGGCTCTCAATATTTAATGCTTGCTTATAACTGTTAATTATTCCTTAGGCCTATTCATAGAATACTACCCCACATTTGTACATGAATTGTTTTCTAAGCATATACACGTCTATTTCTCACATTTTTGACTAACTATGGCAACCAAGTGGAGCTTCAGATATATCCATCACCGATTTACCACCTTATTACCGTTAAATGCATATCAGTTGTCTAAAGCAGTGCCTTCCACTTCACATTGACCTTAGCTCCGCAAACATCAGCTGTTGGCGGAGCTGTCCCTTTCAGCACCTGTTGTGGCAGCTGACCGCGCTGTCAGATGTGTACTTTGCTGCACGAGGTAAAAACCCACTCACTTGTTCTGTGTGTTTGCCAAGGAATGGAATCCGCTGGCATTCACGAAACCACATACAACAGCATCATGAAGTGCGACATTGACATCCGTAAAGACCTGTACGCTAACAACGTTATGTCCGGCGGCACCACCATGTATCCGGGTATCGCTGACCGCATGCAGAAGGAAATCACAGCTCTCGCCCCCAGCACCATGAAGATTAAGGTAACTTAACACACTGTTGAATAACACATTTATTTGTAATTTTCCCAAGTTGACAAACGTGCTTGTGTTTAGATCATCGCCCCCCCTGAGAGGAAATACTCTGTGTGGATCGGCGGCTCCATCCTCGCCTCGCTGTCCACCTTCCAGCAGATGTGGATCAGCAAGCAGGAGTACGACGAGGCTGGACCCTCCATTGTCCACAGGAAGTGCTTCTAAGAGTCCACCTGCCCACCTCCGCATTGCACTCACCCTTTATTACCTCACCCTTTATTACAGCCGAAGTTACGACTAAAAGCAGCAATTCGCGCGTTGCTGTTAATGTTTTTTGTTTACACAAGTGCAATTTTATGTGAAGATGTACAAGTTTATTAATAAACAAACAGCCTGCCCAGCCCCTTTCTTTCCTTCTCTCTTAAGCGCCAAAGCTTTGCCCTTTCATCACGTGACGGATGAGTAAAGGTTATTAAAGATTTGAATTAGAAAAGATTACAGTGAGCGGAGAGGATAAGCCACCTCATGAGAAATTAACCTAGCAAAGTTTCATTTAGTGAAAACGCCACCGTCACGTGACCAGAAAACCACGTCTCCGAGGTTAAGAAATGCAAATATATGGGGACACAAAGTGTTTGAAACCAGCTATAATTTTAATATAAAGAGGTCTGTGTAATAAAGCTCCTATATATGTATATGTATATATACATATACATTTTTTTTTGGGGGGGGGGGGGGGGGGGGGCGCTTTGACTTAACATGTTCTATAAACCACACAATAGTCTAATATTAGCATGAGTACACAGTGCTGTGCCATAGGTTGAAGCCTCGGAGCGTTATACAGGGCGGGGTCACATATTTTGCTTCTATTTTTAAACTTCCACACAAACAGAGAGAGGCAGGCAGGCAGGCAGGCTGCCTTGTAAAGCGATTAGCAGCTCGGATGGTACTTTCACTCTGTCACTGTATCCAGAGCATCATCTTTGCCCGAGGTGGAAACAACAGCTACCAACCGGGCAAAGATGACGGCGACATGGGGAGGAATCCTCCGGGTATGTAAAGCTGTCTGCTCCAAGAAAGAAATACTGCCTCCACTTAGCCCATAAAGCTGCATTCGCTTTGTGTTTCAGATATAACCTAGAACCGCAGATAAAACAATAGATTTTGTTAAAACTGATGCAATGTGAAACACTAGGTAGACGCAGCCTGCCTGTAAGTGTGTTTATCTATAAACTAAAACAAAAAAACAAAAACAAAAAAATCCCAGAAAAGTCCCCTTGACCTTGTTCTCAGAACACGGTGCCCCCACAAGCACTGTCCAGAAAATATAGATGTTGCTGTATGTGGCTGCACGTGCAGTTTTGTACCTCAATTTGTTAAGTAACAATACAGTGTACCGGTTTGATTCAAGCAAGCTATGCAAAAATGTATAAACCTTTGATTCTAGCACTCTGGACACCCTAGTCTACAGCAGAGTCCACTGGACGGTGCACGTTATGTCCCAAACTAAGTACCTGGAAATCAGAAACCCTGATACTTCTGGCTGCTCTCCACCGACCTGTCTGCACGTACGTGACGCGTGGGAGGGAGGGGGAAGACTACTTAAAGGCGGATTAACGCTGGCAAGACATTAAATCCAACCTCCCTCCATCCAGACGCAGCGCGCAGCCCATCAAACTGATCTGAAGATCGAAAATAGGAGGGCTTATAGTAATCAGCCCTTCAGACTCTCATGACAAGGAAAAGTGTGGCAACGTTGTGGGAGCGCTCGGCACACACAGCAGGACTGGCGCTGCGCGCTCAGCGCATAACCAACCAGATAGCGCGCAGAGAGAAAGAGAGAGACGAGGACGGTAGCAGCATCCCGTGACGGATGCATTTTTTTTTTTAGCTAAAATTGAGCCTTGTGGAGACTGACAACAGCAATAGACAGAAAGAAGCCGGACGGGAAATAAAACCCTTTCTTTTTGGAGGGATTTGAACACAGTGCCGTTGCGCTCTCGTCTCCTCCGGATGCTCAGAAATGGGGGAATGGACTATACTAGAGAGGCTCCTGGAGGCTGCTGTCCAGCAGCACTCTACTATGATCGGAAGGTAAGATGACCAACAAAAACCAAGATCAACCGAAGAAACGCAGCAGCCTCCAGGATCGTCTTTAGCATGGTTCCCAGTCCCCCGTTTTTGTCTTTTACCTCCAGGATCTTCTGTAGCATGGTGCCCAGTCTTCGTGTCTGTGTTGTGGATTTTTCTGTCTTGTTCCACAGATATCCTTTTTTTGTCGTCGTCGTCCTCCTCCTAAGCGAGACAGCTGAGTAGATCAGTTAACAGCTGTCTCTTCAGAACCTGGGATGGTGCTGCGAAGTTGAAAGCCTTAACTAAAATCCATGTGTCGTTTCATGTGTTCATTCATCCATTTATCCATTTGATGTTTGGTGGTGAGTTTGAGTGGTGGTTGTGCACTCATGGGTGGCAGACAAAGATTGAACGAGAGTCGGCGTTATCACCTCCTTCCATTAACAAAGCACACACAGGTACAGTAACGGCAACACCGATTCCTACATGTCATTCCCATTAAATCATAAAACACACGCTCTATATACAGACGTGACATTATCCATGAGAGAATAACGCTGTTAGAAGCACATAACACGTCAAAGAGCGTCCTGTTCCGTCACTGGACAGCTCCCTACACCAACACGCCAGATTTTGACTCCAAGCGCATCAGCCACCGAGGCAGCGCACAACTGAACCACGCTTACAGTAACCGTACATATTTACACGTATTTTCACATTGTTGTTTGCTTGCTTTTTAGGATCCTACTAACAGTGGTGGTCATCTTCCGGATTCTAATCGTAGCGATAGTTGGAGAGACTGTCTATGATGACGAGCAGACCATGTTTGTTTGTAACACCTTGCAACCGGGTTGTAACCAGGCATGCTACGACAAGGCATTCCCCATTTCACACATTAGATATTGGGTTTTTCAAATCATCATGGTGTGCACTCCGAGCCTTTGCTTTATCACATACTCGGTGCATCAGTCGGCCAAGCAGAAGGAGCGGCGCTACTCAACAGTCTATCTGACACTAGATAAGGATCAAGATTCGCTGAAACGAGACGAGAGCAAAAAGATAAAGAACACCATTGTTAATGGAGTACTTCAGAACACAGAGAACTCCACCAAAGAAGCCGAGCCAGACTGTTTAGAAGTCAAAGAGATCCCCAATTCGGCCATGAGAACTACAAAGTCCAAAATGAGGAGGCAAGAGGGCATCTCCAGGTTTTACATCATCCAGGTGGTTTTCAGAAACGCGCTGGAAATAGGCTTTTTGGTGGGTCAGTATTTCTTGTATGGATTCAACGTCCCCTCGGTGTATGAATGTGATCGCTACCCCTGCATAAAAGATGTCGAGTGCTACGTCTCCAGACCCACGGAGAAGACGGTGTTCCTGGTCTTCATGTTCGCTGTCAGTGGGTTTTGTGTGGTGTTGAACCTGGCAGAACTCAATCACTTGGGCTGGCGGAAAATCAAAACGGCCGTGCGAGGCGTGCAGGCTCGGCGAAAGTCCATTTATGAAATCAGAAATAAGGACTTGCCAAGGATGAGTGTGCCTAATTTTGGCCGCACTCAATCCAGTGACTCAGCTTATGTGTAACACACGTGGAAAAAAAACATGTAAAAAACAAAAAACAAAAACCATGATGGACATGATGGACAGCTGTGCACGCCGAATTCGTGTCATGACTTAAAGAGTGGGCAATTTTTTTTTTAATTTGTTGGTCTTTGACAGACTTCATGGCAAGCGTGGATTACACGTTTGTTTACTTATTTATTCTTGCACTGATGCAACTTTTTAGTAACGTTTATACTCTGTAGGATGGTAAACGGAGACCATGTTAACGTGTTCACATATTTACTCTGGGGCTGTTCTGCTGTACTTGAAGAGAGTAAATGCAAAAATAATTGCACTAAGAGGTGAACACTTGAGAGCCTGACCTTATCCAAATGTGCTACTGACCTGACGGTGTTTTTAAGACATTTTCTTTCAACCTGTTTTGTTTTTGGCACCAACCTAATTAAATGGCACCATACAAAGGAAAAAAAATCAACCACCCAGATTTATATATAAATATAGATATATAAATCCTTACTGACTATGGTTCAGCGTAGATAAAACACATAAAGCTTACTTCATGTTTTTTTGTTGCCTGTGTTGCACCACTGACCTTAACACATGTATCCATTCCACTGCTTAATAGCTAACTTGCAAAACAGTATCTGGTGAATTTGCTGCAAAACGCTAACGTCTGTGATTTCCTTAATTTATGACACACCAAAGCGCCCACTGCTTTTATTTGTGAAGTGTTTTCTTGCTTTTGTGTAATCAAGTGCCATACTTGTATATAGACATAATATATATATATATAGATATGTATACATATGAATATATAAATATATAATAATCATCATGAAAGCCGATTCCCTGCTTGGATTATGCTAAATACCGCCTAATTTCTTATTTGCTTTAAATGTATTTGTTGTGATTTAAACGAAAAAGAAAAGAGATATAACATTTTATCTGTTTTATTTTGCAAATGACTGGAAGAAGAAATGAAGTGCTACTCTTTTTTTATATACAAGAAATGTCTCTCCCCAAACCGAGCTGATAAAAACTGAAAAATAGCACAAAATTGAAATTTTTATCAAAGAACGGGCAATAGAAATCTGCTCTGGTGCTACAGTTTTTCATAGAATGGTTTTAAAATGTAACCGAAACAGATCAGAAAAAAACTAACATCTTTTTTTTTCTGTGGAAAATAAAAGTGGGATTAATGTACACCAGAAATGTGTGAGGTGCAGTACTTTGTGTCCGCTGCTGGAGCTTGTTTGGAGCTGACCTATCACACAGATATCCAGTGGAAGTTTTGCCTTGGTGCAGTGAAGAATTAAGCCACACCCACTTAGTTAAAAAAAAAAGGAGGAAAAAAAGGAAAAGAAAAACCTACCGCAGGACACACCTTGTGCAGGATCTCACCAATTTGCAATGTGTTGCAACACTGATGCTGCTTCCACGAGGCGCATCAATACTTATGCTACATAAAGAAGTGGCCTGGGGGAACTTTTAGTCTATATGACATGCATCAAATCAGACACTGGCCTCAGCTCTGACAGAGTGTTTGGGTGATATATTACTGAGCAAACTGTTGTGAGAATTTACTTGTAATATGCAGGGATGAGAAAAGCTGATCATTATTCTGAATGCTGAAAGAGCTGCCCTTTCTCTGCTCATCCCTTCTCCTCTTATTTAAGGAAAGCAAGCAGCCTGAGCTGAGGGGAGCCTTTGTGTGCATCTTCTGAAGGTCAGAGTGAAAACAAAGATGGGAAAGGGGGTGGGGGGTGGGCACATACAGTTACAGACGAATTTTTGCAGCTCACCGTTGCAGGTGATCTGGGAAAAGGCTGGTCCCTTCTCATCTAGGATGACTCTGCAAAGCTGGGTGTAATCAAAGAGGAAGGGCAGCCACACATCCATCTCCATCTCAGCAGGGACTAAAGATTTCTTTCTAAATCCTGAAGTTAAAAAAATGAAAAAAGAGAAGAAATGAAAAGAAAGAAGAGCTGTTTGCCACTTTAACTCAGCAAAGTGCAGTTTACAGCTGTGTGCATTTGTATCGCTCTCTTTTTTTGCATTTAATTTTGCCACAAAAAAAATCAAATCAAATGAAAAGTTAAAGTATAAAAAAATATAAGTTAAAGTATCTCCAGAAACAAACAAAGGAATGGGATGCTATTGTTTTATTTAATTTCTTGCAATACTTTACCTGGTTTCAAAATCTAGCCATAGAGCAAAATTATTGGGGTATGTTGGAATGCAATTACGCATGCTGTTTTGCATTTACATCATATGAATGTTGCAGGTCTCAGCGGAGATTACGTTGCGCATGTGTTGTCTGCATTTTTGTGGTCATGGCAGTCACATAGAGAGTGTTTGCCCGGTGATCTGACAAATGCACATGACATATATCTTGTGGGAGATTAAACATCTGAGACAATATAGGTGCACTGCATATGGAGACCAAGTAATCTCAACGATATATGCATTTATCTGCTGGCCTCAGCCACCCCGACAACTGCAGTAGAACAAAATAAGGGCATATGCGAGCTATTTTTAAAACTCTAAGTCAAAACACTGTGGGAACACCTCTAATTTCATGTGATTGCAGATGCACAGGTTGAAGGCAGGGGTTTTTAGAGTCCCATTTCCCTCTTTAATGTGAGTCACAGACAAAGAATCACCCTTATATTAAAGGGAAGGTCTTCTCCCTAGGCTGTATACTGTGGGAGAGGAAGGCTCTCATCTCATAAACAAAGGGATTTATTATGAGCATTGTGGGCCTCTTCATCATAACTCTGCCACCTTGCTTCTTGATAAAAATAAACCATGTGCTGCACATGCACAGATATCAGAGATGTAAGATATTCTTTAATAACCTGCAGATTTTGATAAATGTGGTGAAAACATAAAAAAAAAATCAATAAAGACTATAAGAATCTCCACTTCAGAAACATCTGCTTTTTAATGTAGCTGGGAGAATTATTTTTGCATTTATATTTTACATTAATGTATCATACCACAGAAAAAAGAAAAAAATCATTCTTATAGTAAATGTTTATTTTTTTTAATATAAGGACTCTAAGATTTAAATCTTGGGACTCATATTGTGATTTGTTCAGAAAAGCAATATAACTAATTAATTCAAATGTTAATAATTATGTTGCACAAGGACAATATGAATCTTACCACAACACACAGTCTCATGAGACACAATTCACACAAAATATAATTATCTACTGTTTAAATAAAACCACACGCACAAAGAAAAAACTAAGCATAATGTAACAAACACCACACAGGGCATACATATTACAGTGATACTAAGAAATACATGCAGGTAATAAAAATACTAATGAGGTTTTATTTAATTATGAAGTTATTTTAATGTTAACAGGAGTTCTGCTCCAGTTAACAGACACGCATGCTTTTATTGTTATTCAGTGTACAACAAGTGCACAAGACATGAAATTTGGCACACTTGGCTCAACAGAAGATGAAATATACACACATAAAACTATTTTAAATGTATCAAAATACAAAGCAGCAAAAATACTGTAACAATGGTAAAAAGCGACCTGTGGAATTACAGAAAGAAAAATAGTATGAATGTAATATTTTAGAGTACAGCAGTCTGATGTGATTCTGTTGCTACTATACTGTACGTATGGCATCATAATAATGTATGTGTTTGTAATTCAGAAATATTTTATATTATACACAGCAACAGGTTTGCAGAAGCAAGTATAGTGCTTATATTTTAGCGACAGTGTGGCTCCAAGCCTAGGTCTGAAATTAGTTTGTGGTTCAGTGAGCTGATCTACTGATCTATGTTGTCCTGGTTTCGCTTTCTCTTGAGAAGAACCAAAATAGTAATTTTCCTGGTTAGGAATTGGGAATGTGTTATATTCTGACCAGAGTGTGTTTGCAAGCCCAGGCTTGCAGGCACAAGTGATGAAGCCAAAGCTAAAGCCGAGGCTTGATATATAAGAGCTTCATCTAAGATGCAATTAATAACAAATGCTGTTTATTTGAAATAACAAAAGACAACACTGTGTTGCTCTGGAACCTAAACACAGATTGTCCATACATAGAGAATATAAAATGCTAACATTTTCTGTGCTGGAAGAAGCATGTGAAATCTTTAGCTATGAAATAAAAAAGTCACTGAGGTTAGAGACACAATAACTGAAAAAACCCCTCAAATAACTGAATTTGAAGTTCATAATACACATCTTCTAATGTCAAGAACCGTTGTTCTGAATAAAGCTGGAAACAGTAAAAAAGTCATTTTCATCAGCCCACATCTACACATAAAAGACGACATAGTTTCCTTTATATAGTATTTCTATTAGTACTAATTATATATTAGTACTTTAATACCTCGCATTAAATGCCAATAAATAAATAAAACAAGGCACAGCTACAGAAGGAACCATTTGTTTAGTTAACACTTGTTCATGAGTCTACTGTATTCAATTCAATTCAACTCAACTCAATTTATACAGCTCGAAATCATAACAACAGTCACCTCAAGGCTCTTTATGTTGTAAGATAGACCCTGCATTGATGCATAGAAAGAAAAACACAAAAATCATAAGATTGTTCCCACTGTTGCTCTTTGTCGACAACCGGTTGGGTTGAGTAAGTTACTGTCAGTAAGTTATTGAGAAGGAATGTAGCCAAATGAAAGACACCACAGTGGAAGGATTGCAAACAGCACCGTTACACTGCCATTACCTGCTGTGGAGTGATGAAAGTAAAGGAAATACCACTGCATCGGCTTGAATGGCTGTTATCAAGAGGGAATAGAATGACCAAATATATCAGGAGTAATGCAGGATATTTTCTGCAATAAACTGTCTAAAATTCACCCCGTGCTCTTTGTGTATAGCTGTTGGTTTGATGAAAATTGGTTCACATTTTATTGCCAAAAACAAAAACTTTAGAAACACTATATGGTGTCTATTTGTTTGTGGGTTTGTCTTTTGTAAAACTTAAAATGATCTTTTTTAAGATCCTAGAAATACATTTCTGAGAAGAGGAAGAACCCGCTCGTCTGTGTTTTTCCTGCAACGCGACTTAATCCACGTGGCCTTTGAAATCCAGAACTTTCACCTGAGAGTAAATCCTGCAATCCTTTTGCCCCAAAACAAGCACATCCTCCCAATTTCCCCTCTTTTACCAATCTGAAAAGAGAAGGCTGGCTCCAGGGAAGTGCTGCTTTAATTCTGCCTTTTGCACAGATTACAGCATGAAAGGTGGAGAGCAAACAGAAGAAAAACAGTGAATGTGGGCCTTTTTGATCCACTCAGCCAGAAGCAATAAAATTAGCCCGGTTACGGTAGCACATATGCATGGTATAGCATGGTATGGGCAGATATGGCAGACGCTGACACAAAACACACTGGATGTTCACGTTCATGTGGAGGAGGACACCGGAAAGCATTTGCAGAGTGTGACCAACTTCTGTCTGCCGGAGGAGGGAAGGCATCCACTTTGTTCTGGCTGTAAAGTAGGTTTCTCTGTCTCTTCATCCTCACCAATTTATTTTAAAGCTGCTAAAAGAAGCAGAAAAACAAACTTTTCATTCACTAAGCCTATGGTCGCTTTATCTTTAAAAATCACCAATATAATGAAATCTTCACGGTACAAGGACTAAAGGACAGAGAACATCTGACAGAGTCTGGTTTGAGGGATTTGGCTGGCTGGTTTGGTTGTAGGTTAGGTCGTATTGACCCATACAGAAGGATTTGGTTGAAAACAAGCACTGGCACTGAAAAAATATACCTGACAGACCTGAGAACAGATTAATTTCTCATCCATTTTTTAATGTGACCCGAGGATTAGGAACATTAGCGGATTATACTCACATTTGTCAACCAGAGGTTCACAGTGGGGACAGCCAGCAACTGGGTAAGGACACAATGCACCTGAACCCAAAATCTGATGGATTCCTATTGTTCAGGTAGGCCAGGGGAAGATGGAGTCAGCCAGGATAAGACTATTAGAACTTAAAAAAAAGACCAGGTAACTTTACTCATTACATTTTAATTCTTTTTTTTTATATCGTAACAATTTGCTGTGGTGAAGATCTAACAGGTCTAAGCCCTAATCTTTGTAATACCACCTTTTTTTTTGCCATACTGCACCAAGTTCCCCTAGTAAAGTATATGTTATTAATGCAAATCAGATGGGACCAGGCTGCACTGCAACAATAAACAAAAGCTAAATAATTTCTTGCTTGTGACATTTCAAATTTCCCTCCTGAGGTGACAATTCATTCTCGCATCTACAGCCTGTTCCAACTTTCTACACCCACTTGCCTCCTCTGCATTCCCTAATAGCTTGTACTACACACAGCCCATCGACCCTGAGAAATGTTTAGGTTCTGCACCATTACACAGCCAATAAAAATCAGTGGCTGGCAAGCCTTAATCGGACACAGAGCTGTTCACCGGCCAATTGAACTTGTACTGATATAGGAGGTACAGAATAGCAGTGTGCAAGAGGGAGGAGACAGAGGCAAAGGTGTAGAGATATTAATTTACTACTACCCACACTGAAATGCAGTCACATAAAGAGAAGGCTATGAATCACTACAGAGGCACACAGGGACAGAAGATAACATCCATCTGGTAAGATTTGTGGGCGCAGAATAAAAGGACTACCTTCTAACTTGTCTGCTTAGGAGCCAGATGAGTGGGAAGCTGCTGCTATCAAAAATAAATAACTTTTTTTTAAAAGAGCATTTGTGTTGTGAGATGCAAATGCAGAATAAGAAAAACAAAGAAATTATACAAATGTACATTCATGATGAATTCAGTTGTTTATGGGTTCTAGAGGAAGTGTAAGATTACAAAGAGGCAATGGGTTGGGCTGACTGATGCTTGCCACTGCTATTTGATTCATAGGCTATGATGCAGCTCACTGTGGTTTACCTTTGGACTCTGTATGAACCACATACACTGCCATCTACTGTAAATATCCTATTTCTCCCTCAATTCTACCTTTTCTTTCCTATTCCCTTTCACTCTTGCTAAAGGATCTACTCCGCCTTTCTCCCACTTGCCTCTCTCTGCAATGCTCAACCTTTCACTACCTATAATCTCTTTCTCCCTCCCTCCCTCCCTCCCTCCTTAGTGTGTTCTTCCACATTGCTCATCCATTCTCTCACTCCTGTTCAGATGTGATGCCACTCTGCTGTGAATCACACGGCAGTCGTTTTAGAGGGCCTTAAAAAAATAGTATGAGATCACACTTTTTTACTGTGTAGCTATCACAGTCATTTTTGGATGCAGCGCTGCTCAGAGAACACTTTGTTTAACTTAAAAATGGCACAGAGGGATACAACAGTTAAATGAGTCAAGAGAGAATAATAAAGACTACAATGTATCCAGTGGAGTATTGCACAGTGTTACAATATATGTATGACATATTACAGAATAATATATCAAATGGGCAAATATCCTCACTGGACTATATTCGGTACACCTTGCTAGTACAGCAAGGCGCTGCTGTTCTTGGCATTTACTGGTATGCAAGAATGTGCTAGAAATATTCCTCAGCTATACTGCTCCATATTGACATGAGAGTATCACACTGTTGCTGCAGTTTTGTTTGCTGTACACCCATGGTACAGTTTATGAAATACTCAGAGAAGTCCATCTGACACCAACAACCTTACCATATTCAGAGTCACTTAAATCACCTTTAAATCCCCCATGTATTTCTATTCTTTTTATTAACTAGGCATGAAAATAAAGCTGATTATAGGTAGCTAAATTACATTGTTTTCTCCTGTTATACATTTTCATGCTGTGTTTTGAGTCGTTGCTGGAATGATTCAATTAAACAAAAAGGGTTTCATTATCATACATCATATCTGTTTCATATCTGTCTGTCTTTAAACATTTTGAAATCTTCTGATCTATGACATGGGTAGCACGGTGGTGATGGTAACACACAAGTTGGCTGTTGCCTTTGAACTACAAATACTCTATATAATTGCCAAAAATGAAACGTGAAATGACTATTCTACACCTTTAAGCACACATGCTGTGATGCTCCATTGACAATTCTCCAAACAAAATAAGGGCTGCTGGGAAATTTGTGTGGAAACGTATGCTGCTGTTGTGACTGAGGCGTTAATTAGACTGAGAAATTGTGCCTTCGACTCTCCTTCCAAGCAGTCCGGTTTCACAGAACACCTTCCCCCACACATGAGAAATCCGTGCCACGCCGTGCGCCAGCCTGCCAAAAGATGTCTTAGCTGTACGGCACTTGAAATGTGTCCATAAAATTCCTTATCATGAGAGATCAGCCCGTAATCTGAGTTATTCATTTCGCTGACAAATCTAGTGCAAATTTGTTAGCAGGATCATCGCAGCCAGGCTATGCCATGCTGCATGTGTTGATTGTGTTAATGATTCTCTGCCTTCTCTTGCCAACTTATCGTTACAGCCAAAGGCAACACTGCCATGATTTCATAACATAATTAACAACCTGTATTTGGATACTGTAACAGCAAGAAACTGGACTGAAGAGCTTCAAACTAGAAAAAAATAAGAATATTATGTAAGAAATGTAAAATTATTAGTCAATTACACATGACTTGACTAAAGAAAGTTGCAAACCAACAATCTATAACGAGACTGGAGAACTAATGAGAACCTGCACAAGGACAGTGGGGGCAGAGTTCAGTACTGTACCTTCAGGCTGCTGATGCAGTGGAATACTTAAAGAAATGGCTTAATGGTATTCTAGGATCAATACACAGTCAACAAACAGAAGGGCTCTAGTTGCTGAGGGTCTGTTTTTTCTGACTTCAGCTGATTTATTCTATCACAATCCAAAAATGTGTACCTTTATAATGTTGAAATGTAATTTTTTTCTTGGCAGTTTTCTGTCCACTACAGTTTTAGTTGCTATGGAGAATGCTTACATTTTGAAAAATGGCAGCTTTACACAGGTTAGCTCAATATCGCAAAGAATCATGAATCCTTGAGACAGTTTTATCGTGCTGACTAGCACTGAATATGGCAGTGCTTCCCACCTTCATTGGGGAAAAACATCATTGTTCTGCCTTACATCTTCCAAAACACAAGTTAAAAAGGTATTCCCAGTGCTGGCCAACAAGCCTATAGACATTTGGCAAATATCCATCTGTGATAGTTGACTTGACAACAACAAAACATCTGCTGTAGCAATTACATTTTATTGATCAGTTGCTGTTGGTTTGATGCATTAGACCGCTGTCGTACATCAATTTTTTGAATGTGGGTTGTTTGTGGATTTTTCTACTTAGGTTGAGGTAGTCTTGTGCTGAAGAGCTCAGTTTGTGTCTTTCCATTAAAGCAAGTGTTTGAGTGTTCAAAAGGTTGCCTTGAGCAAACTAACGTGTAACTTCTTTTGCCAAAAAACACACAAAGACACACAAGATGAACACATATGCCCACGCAAGTGCCTCTTTCTGGATGATGGTGATTTTTCACATTGCCTTGACATTCTTTCTTTTAAGTATTCACTTAGTCATTTTGTACTTCACTTTTTTAACCAAAAATTATTCTGTTATACTTAAGATTTTTTTGTCTTGCTATAACTGCCTTGTTTTTGTCCACAGACATGTAAAAGGCACTTGGTACAATGCCTCTCTAGTTAGAGCTGGTCAGGCTCAGGCTGGTCTGGGAGCTCTCCCATGGCCTTAGGAGGCACAACTGGAGACAAGCTGGTCTCTCTCCAAACAGAGATTTGGGTTCACATGACCTGATCAAGCAGCTGCCCCCCTCCCCCCACACAGTCCTTCCCTGCAGCATCACACACTGCTGACTGGGAATGTCCTCTGTGCTGAAGCTCACGTCATTTTGTAGCATTATATTTATATAGTATAGCATAACATGATGTTTCTATGCACTTACATACTGATGTATGCATAATGTGTATAGGCCATGGTATGAAAAAAGCAAAGTGCAGAGTTACTCTCATTGTTTCATATAGGCAATAAATCTGTGCTTAGATAACATAACCAGGATGCTGTATGCACCCCATGTTGACATACAGGACTACAGAATATCCTCATGAATACTGAGGAAGTGGTGGTTTGTAGCTTGCCAAGTCTTTACAAATGTTGCAGTGGAAGGTTGAACACCCAGAAGGCATACAAGACCAAAACCATCCATATAAAACAATATTTTGTAGAGTCATTACGGATACAAAATGACTCTACAGAGCTTGGAAACAACAAGTTCAAATATACACACCTTACAAAATGTTATGACTAATGGAATTTTTTCACTGTTGCTTTAACTCTTTATCGCTTGAAAGCCTAGTGGGAGTAACACCTGAAGTTATTTTTTGAATTCAGTGGTTTCTGTCATGTTTTTTGACCTTCTAATAGAATAAGCAGCTACAGTCTTCTAACGATCATCAAACCACATCTTCATTGATGTACTGTATACTGAAGTGTCAAAACTGGTCATCAAGGATACAGAGGAGGCTGTCAAATGACTGAAACAGTGTAAAAATGGGAGTGGAGCAACTGAGAATCTTAAAAAACATGCTATGAGTGCAGCCAACTTGAAATATGCGAGGTGAGTGTCCTTCATCACTCCTATAGGCGACTGGCTGGTGGCTGCATTTTGCTTTAGCTTTACAAATAATTTATTTTCAGTGACAGAGTAGCTTTTTCCCTGTTTTTTCTAAACAATTTTTTCCAGACAAATTTTGTTTTTATGAAAACAAAATTTTAAATTGATTAACTAATCAGGCGAAAATAGAAAAAATTCTGCTGCAAACCAATTAAAATTAGCTGGTGCAATTAGCGTGAAAAATACCTATTATTCATTCACATAGAAGTAATCAAATGGATGGAAACGAATCGTTTTCTGTTGTAAAAAACAAAGCAAAACACTGACGATATATAAGATATATAAGAAGGATGAGGTTACTGTAATGCCACTTATTGCTTTGGTTTCATGCTCGTTGTCTGATAATTACATTTATGTCACTCAGACTCAAGAGGAACCTATCAGGCTTGTAAGTAGAAACTGTAACATTAGCCTTTTATTAATCATAAAGTAACCATTCTTTGTCATCTTTTTTGCTCCGAATGCGGACTTTTATTTACAAAATAAACACATGTTGCATTAAAAATAAACTTGAAACCAATGACTGAGACCATAAAGTCAATGAAAACATGATTAATGAGCTCTTAGATCAAGTGAGCAGTAAGGCTCTTCTCTCATACAAGTTTACAGAGTCAAATCAGACAGGTTGCCGCTTGCTGGCCAGAAGAAATAATGCTTTATGACTAAATCTCGGAAACCACTGATGTGGTATAAGGTTCATATTTTCTTTGTAACAGTATACAAATATGTTTTTGCATAAATAATTTAATTTGTGAATTATTTTTGTACATTGATTTGTAAACGCTCTACATGCATGAATGCATGAATTTTAAGTTGTCCATTCTTCTTCATGTGTGCTGTTGCTCCACAAAGTCACTGTCAGCTCTTTTGGGTTAATTGATTTATATGGATACCTTTAAACAAAATAATATCAAATGAGTCAGACATAGAGTTCAGATAATTTGGTTACTTGGAATTATTTTCCTGAACAATTAAAACAATACATAAAAAGCATAAAGGGAATTTTTATTAATATAAGACCTGCAAAGGAATGTGTTTGGACGGCTTAGAATAAAAGAGCCTATTTAAGATTTTCTATGAATACAGGAAGACATTTTTGGTTCATTATCAAGAGCTGATAGTGAAGGTGCTCAACAATTAAAACATAGTCAAATTTGTAAAGATATATTAGAATGATTTTATATCATATAAAAACTCTGTTGATGGAGATCAAGCCACAACACAAAAAATGCAAAAGACCTGCAGTTTATTTACATACCAACATTCTTTTGATGCCATGCAGACAAAATCATTACCACTGCATTCCTGATTCATGTGGTAATCAAAACTCCAACTGCCAGCCCATCTCATGGCCGGTATAATGTCACACAGGAAAAATTGATGCTGTTTGTGTTTGAGAGACAGAAGTTATCATTTCAGCTCGCTGTGCTTATGTACAGTATGTCATCTAAATGCAAAATGCATGTTGTGTTGTGTATTTGTGTGTGTATGTGGCTGGGGATGCAATTGGTTAGCATCAAAGCTGTCTCTCTACTCTCTCTCTCTCCCTTTCTCTATCTATTTGATTGCCTGGGCATGAGGGAAGGTTTTAATTATATTTTCTTTTATTCAAATGAATAATCCTGAAGCACTGTGCACCAGGGTTCCCTCCTGGGAGACGTCACACATCTGGCAAAGACTGCGCTGTTTTCGTAACTCTGTTTCTCTCTGGGTCACTGGAGCTCCCTTCTTTGTCTCTTTCAACATCCAGAGAGCTCCATAAACACATTTATTAATGAAATCAGATGCAAACGGTACAAATTTTATGTTGACTGTTTTAATTCAGTGCTTACATCAATTTACCAAAGATTCATTGTTCTTCCAACACAAATCATTAAGAAAACGCAAGATAATACCTTTCCCCACAATTGGGAAACTCTTAATAACTACTCATCACTGACCAGAATGATTGTTTATGTAAAAAAATAAATCAATAAAAACTGTAATTTCAGAGTACAAAGTGATACGTTTGAATACATGGTTTGGTTTAATATATTTCCTAGACCACTCCTGTAGTGCAGTTCTCTGCCAAGGCCAATTCCCTATCTTGCAAAGAAGAGAAGCAGATCTGGATGAGCACCAAAATTTAAAAGGTCCTTGTTCTGCCCAAACACTACCCCTTCACTAACTTTACAGAAAACCATTGCAGAAAACACATAAACCAGCAAGCAAACACCAGTGAAAATACACCGTAACTATGCCAAGCTGTTTTAAAAAGAAACCAATAGATCCACACATTTTAAAAATAAATGTTTGGAAGTTTTGTTGCTTTAACTTTAATAATGTTTGAAGTTCTAAGAGATTCACTGAATAACCACTTCAGCTCTGGAAATATAATCATAGTCAATTCATGCAAACTTATGTTAATGTATGCACAGCGGAGAACATGCATACTTAAACGAAACCCTTGATTCACAGTAAGCTCCATATGTTTAATAGCTTCTAAATACTGTAAATATAGAGGAGATATAAACAGTGAAAAATATAGCGAGCCTTTATATACCTGATTGTTGGGATTTCTCAGATGTACGGAATGTTTTTAAGGTTTTTTTCTTTCTTTCTCATTGTTACCAGATGGGAAGGACTGGAAAGAACCACTCACTTTATGAAAGTGCTCAGTCAATCTCCCGTTTTGGATTGGCTTCTCACATGACTGAAATAGAGTGTGAAATTTCTGCTCAAACATTCATGAGCGCAGACCTGCATTAGATCACCTATGTACATCCATCGTCATGGGTGCTATGAATCAGAACAAGGCCAGGACAAAATAAGTGTGAGGAAGGGTAAGTGGAAAAGAAAGAGACATAAAGGCTACAGGACGAGAAAAAGAACCAGGGAATGGAATCCAGGGAGCAGCGTGTGAGGCCAGTGTCTCTTCCAGGCAGCCAGACGTGACTTCACCGCAGCTTCCTTGTTTGTGGATATGATCTCACTCATGCAGACAGAGACTATGCCATCCAGCATTAGCAAGGAGCTGCCAAATACTTTTATGCAAGTTGCTAGCCTCTGTGGAAACCTGCAGCAGTCTACAAGCTGTTTCCAGCCTTTGATAAATCATGCAGTGTTTACTACTACACTGGGTACAGAGGAGAAACCCAAATCCCAAAAACATAATCTCAACTCACCTGCATAATTCATCAGAGCTGAGGTGTAACTGTGTTCTAACATAAAGATGTCTGGCTGAAGATATCTACCTTTGCACTGTCAGAACTGAGCCCTATATTCATTTACATTCTAATAGTGCAGACATTGTTTTACATAATTGATAAATGCTTTGTAAGCAAAATCTTTAACAATGCCATGACACACCCTTCTACAGTGGTAACCTAGTTTTTGAGATTTTTGGTTTTTTCACCTTCAAATTAGAAAGATAATTCCTATTTAATCAACAGTTTATCTGGAGGTGTTAAAACTCCTAATCCTCTAGACATTTTTTGCAGTGAACCTTTGTAAATCCACTGCACATCAAACCATTCATAAACTGGACCAATGACTTCCATGCAAGAGCTACGATATTTTCTTTTCTCACTATTTCAAATCGTTCACATACTTTTTAAATGAACTAAACACTTATGTGTATCTAAAGTTAAGGTTCAAAAGTGCAACAATAAACTCAAAAGTCTTTTTGCCCCTTCGTAGTTTTGATGGTGACACAGTTTGGATGACCTTGTTTGTTGTCCCCATTCTGGCACGTCTTTTGCCATTCTGGCCCTCTCTCCTCACCCACCTCTGGGTGCTCATGTCTGCCAGCAATATAAACACTCACTGTCAGTCATTTTTTTCTCTGGAAGGGCTGAGAGCCTTCCCTCAGGACTCACCTCTCCAGTCAGCCAACCAGTTTTCCCCTCTCTCTCCTGCCGGATGTCCCAGTGTTCATGTTCCACTTTGGCCTCTCAAGTGGCAGGAGGCAACGAAAGGGAAGTTTGTGATAAAAAGTGAAGTTGCTGACAGACTTCTGGTGACGTAGGTTGTCCTGAGGTCCATCTCCAGAGAGACAGTTTCAGGTAGGACTGAATGATAAGAATAATATAATAGAAAAAAAATGCATGGTACAAAAACACAGACTTTAACTTGGCCCCCTAAGTAATGATTCATGGATGCTTTTGTGCTCATGGGAACCACTTTTGATCCATTTCATTGCTCACTTGAGAGTCTGCACCTACACACTCAACTAGTGACATACTTTCTGTTCGTTTCTTTCCTGTTTTAAATTTGGGCCCCAGGCAAAGTGATTTAGAAAAAAAGGAAGTTTCAGTATTGGCAGTGCACAGGGGCATCGGTTTTAAAATTTAATTTGAGTGCTGCGAGATGGGTCAGGTCTTAATGCAGCAGCCTTAGATAAGGGCGACTTCCTGAGTCTGGTTCACAGGCTAAAGGCTATTGCAGGGATTAAAACTGTGACTTTCCACTTACAGAAAATGAGATAGATACGTTTTTCAATATACAAAAAGGTAATGCTACCTGTGCCGCACTGTCTTGGTGAATTCTCCTAGTCACCTTCTGATTGTGCATTCACTCTACATAACCAGCACTTCACCTGATATATTTTTAACCATGCTACTATACCACAAATCATGCTTTAAAACATGTAGTTGACCGAAATGGCAACAATTCTTTTACTTGTCAGTCTAAAATACACCCTGAGCTCTAAACGGGCTATACCTAACAGCTGCAAGACCATAAAGGTATGAGCAGCTTCTTAACAATCCAAAGACTTTTAACGTTCTGTTCTTAACAATGTGAGTTAGAGTGAGTAACACATGTTATGCCACCATGATGGGCTCCAAATTGCAGCTCCTTCAGGTTGTTGCTGCTTGTGTTGGGAAGCTAAGGTATACTGTAAGACCAGGCTGCTGATTAGATGAGGGAAATAGAAAATGCCGGTTGCCTTTCTTACAGTCCGTTAGCTAACATGAAATGAAGCACCTGAGATCTTCTTTGATCCATTTTGCCACACCGGTAACATAAGAAGCATAACAACATAGTCACGTCAAGCTTGACAGTTGTGTTGTAAGATATTGTGCCTGTCACCCACTACAGTCGACATCAAAAGTGGAACAGATCAGCTAATGCGAAAACTCTACAGAATACACTCTTTTCGCCGTCCTTCGTTAGTTCCTTCCTATCACAAATCTGGAGCATCTCTCCTTCTTCACGTCTCTTTGATTACTTGTTTGCTCATCAGTGCCAGAGCTCAGCTGGGGCTAGTGTGCCTTCCTCATCTCTGATCCTGCACTCTGTTTCTGAGAGCTGCCAGAGGCTATTCAGACAGCAAACACACACAACACAGCATACACAACTACACAAACAAGCGAGAAAGCATTCAGCATGCACACACAGCCATATAAATATTGTTATGGCAACTTACAGGCGACATATAGTGTCTGTAAATTAATTAGTAATTAGTAGAGCAGTGCCTGCTGTCAGATGCATGCCAACATTGGGAAATGTAGCTGTCAAAGAAAGTGGAAGTGTATTTATAAAACAAAGTGTTCATATTATAAGGCTGCAGAGGAGTGTGATATCAAAAATTAATGTGATGTGATGTGATGCGTGTTCAATACTTGCTTGTAGAGGTTTGTTAAACTGAACTGGTCATTGTGAAGTCAAAACAAAGATTTTAGTTGTGAGGTTACAACCTATGAAAGATCTGCCTGGGAGAATCTGTGAGGTTATAAAGGAAAATATCCAAAAGCTGAATGATTTTAAACTTGGCATTGCACTTACCCAGATGATGAGCCACCAAACTGATCAGATGAATAGTTGTTCAGAAAGGCAAAGAGCAGACAGACTCACATATTGATTCATACATTTATTAAATAGTTTGCTGCTCTTGCATGCAGCAGATAAAAAAAGTAACATTAACTTTTATGTTCTTTCTGACCAAAGTTTTTGGGCTCTGAAAATTTTAAATGCCAAAATTGTTGGATCGTCCCGTTCGGAAATCATTATAACTGTTAAAATGACACCGACACCTTTGTGTTCAAACAAAGCTGCAAGGGTGAAGTGTTTTCATAGCACTTCACTTATAAGAAATAATGAAAAAGCCACAATGACTAATGAAAATAAAGAGCGCTGTTCAATTACACAAAGCTGAATTGTTGCTCATTATTGGGACTGCGTATGACTGAGTGGACGCCAATTTAGCTGTATTATGTAATAGGCAGTCACTTTATACCTGCAGCAAGTTGCTATGGTTTCCATTTTGTACAGCGTTCTTTCCACTTAACCTTTGTTTCCCCTTTCCTCATGTCTGTTTTCTATGTAAGCCTGTGTTTGTGCACCTGCTAAAGATTAAAGCGTGGTCGATGGTCCGGGGCTCTTTTCAAAGTGGCAGGGCCGAGAAGCAGCCTGTTTCCATTAGCAGACCTGGATATGTGTGCTTAGGACTCCGTGTTCTCTGCCTTTTTCAGTTTTTATTCCCCTTTTAGCTTTCACCTTCTCTGCTGCGCTATAGGGCCACGAGCGAGCAACATGCGTATGCGCACAGAGAAAAAAGAATATTGTCCTGTGTAAAAATCACATTAAATTGTTGAAGTAATTTTCCTGACTGAAATTTCAATGAGAAACATCTCTTTTTGCTCTCTGTTCTGATCCATTCTGCAGTGTCCTGCTTTGTCCTTTTCAGCCCTCACATCCTAATACAGTAGTTGGTATTCTGCACAGCAAGGCTTATATTCAAAGTAATACAGAAATGTCATTCAGCACCATGCCTCTTTCCCAAACATTACCATACAAATAAAGGCAGCAGAACAAAAAGGATCAGTATTTATGTTAAGCTTAAATCTGAATTACAGCTTTAGAGAACTACATGGATCACAACCCAGTCATAATAATAACAAGAGTAATAAAAAGCTGTCCATTACTGATATGCAAGGTATGGATTGGACTAAATTGATCTAGTATATAATTCAAACTACGTTCAAAAGTTAAGTTTAACTGTGTTCAAATGTGCAAAATGAGCTTTGATCATTCAGTACTATGTATGTATTAAAATATCCATCGGTCCACTGAGATTGATTAAGATTGATCCAAGTTTAGTTACCAGAAGGTCAGCAATAGACAGTGAGTAAAATAAGTTAAACCAGCAAAATGAAAGCATGAAAAACAATAACCAGGTTAATTTGAGGGGGTAAAAATGATGGCTGTATGCCATGGTGTCAAACAAGGTCCCTGTTATAGAATTGCTACCATCACCTCACCCATAACATTTTTTAGCATCTTTGCAAAACCAGTTACTCAACAATTATATCAGGTTTTTGCAGGAATTAGCCAGGTGTGAGTTGTTATGGCCAAACATAGACAAAGAAGAGCACTGGGTGAAAATATGCAGTCCCCTCATTCATTTTAATGAGGCCGCTCTTTTCAGTGCAGTGTGGATTCAGATTCAGACTAGGACAAAAAACAGAGTCACAGAGTGTGATATCTTGTGCCAAGGTGCTGCAGTGGGCAGTCATGCATGCAATTATTCTTTGTAGAAAACTCTCTTTGTAGTGGGAATGGCATATTTTCACTGTTCACCAATGAACCCTGGAAAGAAAAGATTTGTAAATTCCTCTTGCATGATGTCATAAAATGGGGTGACAGTGTTACGTGATAGTAGCTGACTCTGATCATCAGGCTTAAGCGTCTGACATTCATTAGAGCTGCTTATCTCCTTCTATCAATTTCTCGACATCATGAATGTATTCTCTATATGTCCTTATTCTTGCTATAAATAATTATGCTATATACTTATTTAATGTAATCTATAATCATGTGCATCATATTATATTTTTATTTGTTTAAAAATGCTGATACCTTTAATGCCTTTAAATGAGGAGAAATCGAATCAGTGCCTGAATTTCTTTTAATTAAATAAAATCCTTTGGTACTGACACTAATTACACATGTTCATGAAAAGAGAAATCTTGTAATGTTTATGGCTATGGATGAACTGAGATAATGGCACATGAAGTCACTACACTCTTGCTGTGGAGTCACCTTTTGTTCTTTGTACTTGCTATGTTTTTTGTATTTCTTACTACAGGCTACTTATATGCAGATAGTACTGCACAATACAAGTACACAGCTGTGTGTTTTTTTTTAAAGAATGAGTTCTTTTCTTATTAATTTTTGTATTGAGTTCTTTATTAGGTTTTTTCACCGCCTCCCAAATGCTAAATTCTATCATCTCCAAAATAAATAAGCAGAGCAGATGGAGAATTTGCAGCTGTTGAGACTTTAAAGAGCTGTAAAATTTTAGGAATCAACACACAAAAAAATGTTTGATCCACACTATCTCCCTCTCCTCATTTGGAGCGTGGCTTAACTGAGCTGAATGAAAAGCAACACTATCTCATTGTTTCAAAAGCAGATTATCTGTGACTTCAAAACCCCCACTTTAGGCAATGGAACACATTGCCTTGCTGTATCCGAGCCACTACTCTGTTTCACACCATGAAAGATTCTATAAGAAGAGCAGTGTTAATCTCTTTCCCGATGCGAATCCACTGGAGGAAGGTGGATTCCGCCTGTTTTGTTTTGGAGAATGATCTGCAGTAATACACATTCTGTTCTCTATATCCGTCACTGTATACATTAAATAGTATCAGCAAGTGAGTAATGCGTATGAGCATGAGTACAAGTGAATCTGCCAAAGGATTCACAGTTACCTTGTCGTTCACTGACTGTCAGTGGATCAGCTTCCTGCCACAAGTATGAATATGTGTTTCCATGTGGGTGTGGATAGAAGAGCTGTTGTACAAGACACAAGATGCCCAGAGGTACCTTGGACCGTACCTTTGTTGCTTTTTTGTACTAGTGATAAGTCTCACTCTCCTTATTCTTGTCGCTTCAGTCACTATTCTAAATTATTTGCAGTAATTTTTCCAGTAGTTTTTAATCTTCATCTGATGATCTGATGTATTCTATTGTTCCTTGATTTGTAACCATTTGTTTTTCTGTTTATGCAATTACTTAGATATTGCACAACTGTGACCCTGAGTGCAGAAGACTTTTTTCTCATGGAAGACTCGTGATACTTCACGAGTAGCTGGTTTTTACTAAGCTTTTGCAAATCATGCCACTTGAATGCACACAAATGATCTTGAAGGCTCCATTGCAGTGACTGTGGCCTGAACCCAGGCTCTGGATCTATAAACAACATGTGTATGGTAGAGTTTTCTTTCTTTAGACAAGCCCCATTCAATGGCATCAGCACAGCCCATTGATAATTTCCATTAATTGTACTGTGGCTGTTCTGGAATGCACCATTCTTTAAGGTTTGAATTCTGTTTTGACATTATATCTTTCAATAGCTGCAAAAGAAAGTTTCACCCCCACGTTTCAAACTCCACTGTTGAACTGTTCCTTTACCTTGGGTGTACTATAGTCAACATTATCAGCATGTAAATCCTTCCAATGACAAAATGTTTTATTTCCATGAATTCCATTGTATATTATCTGATAAAATACTACCAAGTTTTGCTGTGTCACTCTGCCTCACGTGCTCAGGGCCACAGCCTCCTCCCTGCATTAGAAACAGATATATCTTTATGCAGAACTGGCCCCGTCCAGGGACAGGACATCAATCCGCTTTGTGTCTGCAGCCTCTGCCTCACTGTGCCTCCTGCTCTGCTGCTTGCCTCTCTGGGTGGGGCCTAGTTATTGAATTGTATGTTGCTTTGTTTTGGCCTGGCAATCTTTCCTCTTTTTTTCCTCTCTCTGCTCCAAAATCATGGCCCATTTATTCTAACCTATTATTGAAGCCTGGCTGAGCAGAGTGATAGATGGTACTTTATTGCACAGCCATTGCTGACACACATACTGCTCCTACTGGTTAAGTGCACTAGATGCACTGATTAGACGCGCGCACACACACACACACACACACACACACACACACACACACACACACACACACACACACACACACACACACACACAGAGTCCAGCAATTATCCTAATTTATGAGGGATGACAATTTTATTAATTAACATGACTGCATGAGGCAGTAAAAAAAAGATGTGAACATGAACAGTATTACTAATTGGGGAGTGAGTGTGAGGGAGGGTTTGTGTTCTATTGTGTGTGCTTTGTTTTGACGTGGCTCATAAGTCACAACACAAAACGGATTAAAAGACAGTTTATGTGCAAAAGTATAAAATGCAGGAAGCCCCAAGTGGCCATAAACAACTTGAAATACTAAAAGGTACCTTAAATCAGTTGATTCCTCTGAACTACTCATGGTCACCCTGCACATGTTTACGAGATTGCTTGGCTGTACTAATCCCACATGATCCTGTTTGCTTGTTAGACTCAAGTAGACTCGAATCACAGCCCAGTGACCTTCCCTTTACCTGCAACACTACGCTGTACCTCCTAATGAGGACATTGGCTACTTGCATGTTTGCAACTGTGGGTGTTTTTTGTGGCTATGTGCTGTCAGTTCAAACTTGAATCTACATGAAATGTTTTAACAGAAAAAAAACTCTGCATGCACTACATGCAATGCAGATGAAAAAGCTTGTGTTATTTCATGTTTGTGACAAATCCTACACATAGACCAAAATAAATGATACATTTCTCTCACAACACCTGCCAGCTTACCCAACCGCTAATACAGTATGCTGTAGCTTACATCTGCACCCACAGAATAATGTCTAATTCAATCTAAAATTGCAAATCCGTTCAGTTTACTTCACGTAACCCATATTTATTTACCTGTTCATGAATTTAATAGTAAATATTAAATGATAATTATGTGTAAAACACCCGATTCTCTTTCATAATCACTGTGCAGCTAAACTGATAGCCTGGTTATATGAATGACTGCATGATTACATGGAAGACACCTAGCTAAGGAGCTAACTGTCTGTGTGATTTTACATGATGTTCAGTCTTATAGTTGCTGATTATAGAAGCAAACATATTGTGTCCTCTGCATAACAACAAATGTCCAGCAAGATTAAGAAAAAAACCCCTGCATATTGTTGAAATCTCCCAATTCTTTGAATCTCCCATGTGTCAATATTTATAGCTCCTTAGCAGTCCATCCTTAGCCCACATACTTGCTCAACTACTACAAGTTCTGTTACATTAGATTCTGTTGTGTTAATTGTAAGCCTGAGATTAACCTCTCCAGAGGGAGGTGATAGGATGTAAGGGTGTAATGAAGACATGGCTGTCATAGATTGTGAGCTAACTACCTCCCAGCTCTCTATAGGGTGAGGCTTGCTCTCCTGGACTGGAAGAGAAGCGCTGCCTGCATGTCAATGAGCCCGATTCCCTGTTAACTGTCTGAGCGCACAGGGTCTCTTGTCTCAGATACATTGGCTGCCATCTGCACCCTGAATGGACTGCTCTGAGGGTGCGTGTGCATGTGTATAAGGGTGGAGGTGGGGGTGGGTGAGAAAGAGAAAGCTCTTCAGAGCATGGGCTGTAGTTAACCCCATGCACATGCCCGCCTGCTTTGAGAAGCAGAGAGATCATTGAGAAAAAGATCTATTTTTAGACATGAAATGGGGAGGGGATAAGTACAAGCAATGTGCATGTGGCTGTGTGTGAGTGCGTGTGTGTGTGTACACACGCAAATAAGGAGGTTTGATTCTATGGGTGAGAATGATGCATGGTGATAGTCTTTTCCAAGACAACATCGCAAAGAAGCACAAGCTTTCTTGCACTTCACACACAATCACATAAGCCACACATGAGTCGAAGAGAAAGCACACACACACATACGCACACACACACACACACAAAAACACAAATAAATCTGGATATTATCCCATTGTGCCTGCGGCTAGGCCTGACAGACCTAAGTCACACACACTCAGAAACACACACATACAACCTCCCTAGCAACGGAACACGTGATGCTAGTATTGTGTGGCCAACCTTTTTCACGTTCTCTCTCTATGTCTCTAATCCATGTCTTTCATCCTGACAGGTGCCAGCGGCTGGTGAACCAGGCTGCGGATTGATGATTAGAGTGGGCAGAATGGACACATGGTCTGGTACCAATCTGAGGTCATGTGAAAGTCTGATGAGGACTTAGAGTTCTGTAAATGCTGATTGGGTTAGGTTCTCCTTGTACCCAGAACCAGATCGGTAATCACTGCAGAACACATGGCCTATATATAACCAACAGTTGCTAGTTCAGCTTAAAAAAAGTAGGACCTGGTGTTTAAAAAATACATTTTTGTGCTATATTTAGAGGGGTCAGCCACTCTAATGGTTCTATCTGTTCCCATCTCATCAAAATCAGACATGGGAAAGAATTGCTTAGTTTTGGTATGTTGACCCTACTATTAGTAACAGTAGGAACTAGGGACAATAGGTCACAAGAAGTTATTGCTTTGTTCTTAAGGGGTCACAAGCCAAAGCAGTTGGGAACCACAGGACTAAGCCATCACAGTAATTGAGTTGAGGCTCTGGTTTCCTTAATAAAGACAGCTGGCAGCTAGCTAATATGTAGTGTAGAGGCAACATTACAGGTACACACATACATAAATGCAAACATATGTATCTCTTTTGGAAAAAAACAACAACAGAATTTTAGAATAAGCTGATTGTAATTGATCTACTTTTCCACATCGGAACCTGTAAGTCACTATAAAGAACGAGCACTATTTTCTTTTTTCTACTTGAAGGGCTTAATATCGAATATCAAAGTTCATTCAGTTTAATAAGACACATCGGTCACTGCTTAGTAGTCAATACTTTTATAACAAATTATAGATGTACATACAGACCCTCACTCACATTAGCATATTTTAATTTCCATACATGCACAACATGCTCATCAGCACAGATCTTTAGTATTCGTGTAAAGAGGCATGTAAACATTAGCGTATTCAAATGGAGAAATGTTGCTCTGCAACCGTAATCTAGTAAAAAGTCTGACACAGAGCATGTCATCTACAATACGTAATAAAGACAGGCATGGTGGTAATGCTTCAGCAGAAATGGTCTTATCAGCCAGTCTCACAGATGTGATCAATTTCTCAGTTCAATCATCCAAACCAAGATATCAATCCCTCTTTGTAATAACTCCAAAGAGGCATCCGCCCTCTCTGAATCTATTTCATCTCATTTTCAAACCCCGTCCAATATCCCATGCCCTACCCTCCTGCCACCCAATCTCAACACCACACCTCTCTTTCATCTGTGTGCCGCAGCACAGGCTTGTTTTCATTCCCTCCCCCTTCAAAACAGAGTCCACAGATTCGACCTTTCCAACTGATTGTGCGCTGACCCTGCAAAAAACCAAAGGCATTATTTCGGTTTTAATTATTCATGTGTGATGAGAGGCTCTGGCTTTTCTCAACTGCAAGCCAAGAAACTTGCTTCTTTCGGAAAATGCACGGGCGTGTTTGTGTGCGCGCACACGCTGTGCATTTTTGTGCCAGTGTGGCTGTTTGGATTTAAAGGTTAAAGATATTAAACAAATTTCAGGTTGTCAAAATGTAATTAGGAGAATGAATGCTGTGGGCATACATCACACTACAGAGACTTCCACTGCCATCTTTACAATTTCTGTGTTTCAAGGGAATAATGACTATGCTGTCGGGTTCACTTTTGGTAATAAATAATTTTGTCTTGTTAACAACCCATCTCATTCATTTTACTTTTGGAGTGTGTTCAGTTTGGAAAAAAACAACACAGTTTTACTAGTTTTCAGCCACATTATTTCCTTAGATCTGTTATGTATTACTCCAGCTGAGCTCAGCTCTGATGAACACAGTGCAATCACATCCAAGAGAAATAACCAAGCGGCAATTTAAAGGATTAGCCAAAATGTGCCG
The DNA here is from genome assembly GCF_057381915.1 of Diplotaxodon limnothrissa. Classification (NCBI taxonomy): domain Eukaryota; kingdom Metazoa; phylum Chordata; class Actinopteri; order Cichliformes; family Cichlidae; genus Diplotaxodon; species Diplotaxodon limnothrissa. The sequence continues at coordinate 25,414,260 of NC_140614.1, read as the reverse complement.
TTTAATACATGCATCCACAACATTTACGCTATAATAACTGCAACTGTACGCAACTGAGTCTCACTGAGTGTCGTACCTCTGCGAGGACACTCTAACTCACTCTAACTTTAAAGTGATTACTTTTCAAACCAAGCAGCAAGCACGTTTCTTTCCCCGCTGACACCACTGTCAATGACACATGACACCTCCAAGAGAAGCAAGAATTTAAACTCCTTACAAATTTCACCATTAGGCTGACAAATGAAATGCAGGCTTTAAGTCGGCAGAGCGAGCCTCAACAGCTGGTATGGAGTGGATGGAAGGAGATTATAGGGGGCTCATCTCTCCAATAAAGGGCAGAAATTGCTGACAGTCAAGGCGATGCAGAGCGTCATTTTTCTGATGCATAAAGTCTGGATGTTCATTACCCCGCATATCATCACTGAGCACAGTGGGGACCCTGAAGCTCTCCGCATTCCTCTCACTCCGTACTCCATCTCCCTCTCTCTCCCTCTCTCTCACACTTTTGCTGTCTTTTTCTCATTCTCTCTCTCTTGCTGAAGATGATGAAAGACTGGGATGCACACAGGCATCATTATACACCTTAAACTTCTAAATATGTCATGGTTTGGACTGTCAGGCACAATAATGGGCACTTATAAGCTAAAGGCATGTTGGGTTGAAATACCATGGATAGACGCACAAAAAAACCCCAGGCAGTGCTGGAAATATGAAAATCTAGTGTGGTAATAAATGTATTTTAAGCACAATTGTTTATTCTTAAGATGTTTTCTCACACCAGTGGCTCATCATGTAACTTTCCATACTTGTAAGAATACTAAAATGACATTAAGGTGTTTAATCTTGCTTCAAAAACACCTGCATGACACCATGACTAAGACCCTTCGCCCCCGCATCTCCATGGCGACACCACTCCTCTCGCCAGGCACCAGGGTCACCCACTCAGGCGAGCTCATTAGGGCTGTTGTCACGTCGGCCATGCCGCCCCTGGGTGCCTTTGAAAATGACACTGCGCGCGTGTTGCTGTGTGTACATTGCACGTGTGCCTGTGCGCCCTTGTGAATGCAAGCTTATCTGCGTTGGAGAGGGGGGGTGTGAGGATGATCAGATATAGTTGGACAGCATTATGTTTTAGTAGTATTTCCCTGATCTTCAATCCCACATCTTTTATAAACAAGCATAGGTACTGAATTGTAGAGGGTGTACTTATCTAAATACCACCCTCTGCACTGTCTTTCTCTCTGCCATAGACAAACACATGCATACAACATAGCACCCTTTCCTCCCAAAGGGCAGACAAAGAGAAGCTTCTGAGGAAAGTTAAGTGAGATTGATCGTTTCAGATAATTTCAGGGCAGCTTCTCCCAAAGGGTAGCAGTGATAAGACTCCTGAAATGCTGAACAAGATGAAAACAACAAATGAGACAAATGAAAGGCAGAACTCAGAAAAGGGAAAGTTAGTTTAGATTGTAAGATTTAGTTCTGTTTGTAATGAATTCATTTCTTTGTCAATTGCTCTGGGCTTGCCTCAACCTCTGGGGCCTTGTCTTTATTAATTAGTTATTAATCAGCTGCAACTTTGTCAGATTCTGGCAGAGCATTTAATTATAGATTACGAAAGATGTCATGTGACTCGCTCATATACATATACAAGCACAACAAATAGAAAATGTACATGCAATCCTGGCAGCTGTTCAGAATAGAAAAGATTAAAAAGAATAGAAACAAGCACTCAGATTTGATTCTTACTAACATGGGATGAAATTACATAAAGGCTCCCTGGGGAGCTACTCTTATTCTAACTGGTCCCATGACTGAGTCAACTGAGGTAATCTGCAGAGTGATATTAAGAGACCCATACGCTTCGCCTATCAGTTGTCCTTCTGTTTCTTTCAGCATTTGTCTTTGATATCTATATCTGATAGTTAGTTACTATCACACCTAGGTTAGCAAGTGCTTTGAAATTGAACAAAAGAGATTGATATCAACCTGACAGATCCAAAGAAAAGCAGACATTAAATTTCTCACCAAAACCTTCTGCTAGCTGATTTTATCTCTTGTAGCTAACTAGCAAATTAGTCTAATGCTAGCTCATTGATTCTTCCAAAGGGGGTTAATATTCAAAAAGGATGATTCTGAGGACCCATGCTTCAGACTTAAAAAGGATTATAGAGTCATGCCCTGCCCTAAAAGACAAAATACAGGAAATGAAAAGGGAAAAATAAAACACTTTTACCAGTTAAATTATTTTTCACGATGCTAAACGATAACCCTAGCCTACTTTAACCTATGAGGCCAACAACAGGTAGCTTGAAGCTCGTTCCAAAAGCGAGACATTTCATAACTAAGCTGTTCATATTGTATTAAGGCTTAAAGTTATGTATTGTTAGAGGAATGGCAGCTCTGAGTGACAGGTGAGTTTCACAACCGATTGGATTCACTAACCCCACATTTGTTGTCGTTCAAATAATTATCTGACAGTGGTATTAAGAGACAACTCTGTGCTTCAAGTTTGGTACATAAAATTATAGTATTTTATGTTTTAATCTGACAATGAAACTAATGACACACTACCGTTTGAATGAACCATCTTTAGACAATATCTATTTTCCAAACCATATTGACCATATTTGGATAATCATCCTTCCTGGCTTACTCTAATAATGATCATATTATACAAAATTAACTTCAAGTTTTATTCAGTGTAAGTCCACAGCCTCATTAGAACAGTACATCCATTCAAAGCAAGGTAGCTAAGGCCACTTTCCCATACACTCTTATACATCTTCCTGCAACCAACTAAGTCACACCTTGTTGGTTATAAGAAATGCAGGTTTAAAACACTTCTACAATAACTTTATGCTGCAGACCCAGAGGTTACATCCAAATCTGATGTTTTACTGTCCGTGTTAGTGTTGGCTAATATGTAGTTGGATAATTGGAAAATGTGTTAAAAGGCTAGAATTAAACTTTAGAAATTTTATATCTACTCAAATTATCACATTAAATGAATCTTAACCTTGCCCTTTGTTTTTCAGTTATGCAACATAACTGCATTAGCTGTAATTTTTTTATACACATTACAGATGCACAAACTAGAACTCCTATGTTTTGTTTCTAGTGTGTTCTCTGAACAAGCCTGACTAGGCTGGGCAGCATCCAGAGTGGATTTGCTGTGACACTGTCTCTTCTAGCCTCATGAAGGGAAGCTCGGCTCCCCTCACAATGGCCTGGGAGCTTGTCAGTGGGCTGCCTGTCAGCATACAGCCAGCCTGGGAACGTTTGATGTACCACATGAGGATGAGAGGACAGATGGGAGGAAGGAAGAGATGGATGGAGGAGAGAGAAAAGGAGAAAGGAACAGGTGAAAATAACACATGCGCCAAGGGAGAGAGTAAATATGGGTATAAACCTTATATGGTGTATTTGCTCCTTTACACCCAGCATTGTTTATGTGTGACAGATGTTGCATTCCAGCAACAACATTGCTAAATTGTTAGAGAATTATCGGGAACCAGTGGACCATGACTTGTCTTTACAGTCAAGGCAAGCAGTCACAAGCTGAGTTGCTAATTAGATAAGTATTGACTTGAATCATTTACTGCACAGCCTTGAGAATAGAAAGCTGGAATTGGAAAAGATTTCCCACATTCAGTGGTTGCAAATTCACTAAGTTAAGACAAAAGTGTTATAAACAATCTTGCAAAGTTTGCTAACGTCTTCTTCCAAGTCAGGCTTTGTGATAAAAATGCACAATAACCAGATCCAACTGAGTGCCAGAGAATTGTAAAACTTATTATATTTCACCATAATGACTGGACCCAAAGGAATGATAAAGGAATTTGTAATTATGCAGTGCTATTCAGTGAAACTACAACAAGCTCTTACTTATTAATAATCACCAAGATTTTAAAATGAATTTTTGGAAATGGAGAAAAGCTGTTTCGCTCTACTGCTCTCGTCCTGACCCTTCCCAGAAAGGGTATTGTCGGCTTCAATTACATGAAAGCAAGACAAAATAATTGTCTCTTGGCACTTTAAAAATGCCTGCTGTCTTACTGTCCTCATTAAATGTGCATAAACAGTCAAGCTCACACAGTTGTATTCCCATTATCACTTTATCACTTAAGGCACATAGAATATCACATCCACACCACGCTCAGAGACTCTTTATAATAGGTTTTGCTCGCTCCTCTCATTTATTCAGCATGCCTTCCATCTTAAAACATTAGTAAGCTGGTCTTTGCAATAAGAGCAAATTTTAAAGCTGCAATTTGCTGAGACTGTATGTAAAAGATGCTCTCACCAAGTTAAACGATAACCTATTTTTGCCGCAGTCCAACACATAATCACATACAGCATGCAGTGTAGGTGACTGGCCTCCGATCTCTGGTGCTTTGGGAGTACTCCAGCCACACTGGAAGCACTGCACCATTTGTTGCCCTAATTAAGAATTCATTTGCCACTAACAATGAGTTCTGACCTCCATTTCCTGCACCTTGGTCTCCCCCACGGTGTAGTAAATCAGCCTAGAGTGATAGGCTTGAAACACACACACACAGAGACAGAAAGACTGTTACACCCTGGCATGGGGCAGAAAGAGGACAAGCTAAAAACAAAGGGTGAAAGATAAAAGGCAGGAGGAGGAAGAATAGGGTAAAAGATAAAAAGGAGAAGAAAAGACACAAGGGGTAGGAAGTAGGAGATGAAGTAGCATGAAGAAAAAAGAAGAAATGAACTGGCCACTCTCCAAAACCATGAACATAAAGATGCAGAGTAAGGCGGCCATTAATATGGAGCCTTGGGGAATGCCTCTGGTACTGGTAAACACATCCCACTGTCTGTCTGAGCTCTCTCATCTGTGGCACTGCATTGTATACACCATTGTTATCCTTGTGGAAGACAGGAAAACTGTGAATATTCCCCTGACATGACACTTGCACCTCAACATTACCAAGATGTTGGAATGCTGATCCCTGCTATTACTATTCTTATTGGTTTGTGCATCAGTACATTTATTTTCCGACCATGGTAATATATTTCATGTAACGATTAGACATTCTGGACAGCTAAGTCAGTGAGGGGGTGGAGGTGAGAGGTTAAGGGAATAAATCAATAGCTGACATGTTAGAAAATACACTTTGCTGTTTGATGCTTTCTTGTTAAGAGCAACTGCAGGGAAATGACTAATACTCCGAAGCTACACTTAGGTCAGTAGGTTTTGGGGCAATTTTTGTAATTGGGCTTTTTTTTTTTTTTTTTGTAATTTTGCTTCTGTACACCACCACAGAGAATTTGAAATCAAGCAATGAAGATATGACTTTCAGTCTTAATTCCAGAGGTTTAAGAAAGAAGTTGCATTAACTCTTTAAGAATTGTGTTGGAATGCACTGGACAGCTCAACAACATCAAAAGGCCTGAAAGACCACAGAAGACAAAGTGGATGATCACATAATTCCTTCCTTGTTTATGGAAAACCATTGACAACATCTAGCCACTTTAAGAAAACAGTTGAAGAACATAGGCATGTCTTAGTGAAGCACTGAAGAGACAAAGAGACACTTTCATAAATGTAAAGATATTTTATAAAAAGGTATAAAACCTCTAGTTACACTCAAGAAGATTAATTTGTATGGGAAGAGAAAAGTCCACAAAGGACAAATGCAGGATTATGATGAAAAGCTTACCACGGTCACCTGTCTGCAGTGACAGAAGCAATCTTATTCATGGCAATGGGTAACACTACAGGGAGTGCAGAATTATTAGGCAAATGAGTATTTTGTCCACATCATCCTCTTCATGCATGTTGTCTTACTCCAAGCTGTATAGGCTCGAAAGCCTACTACCAATTAAGCATATTAGGTGATGTGCATCTCTGTAATGAGAAGGGGTGTGGTCTAATGACATCAACACCCTATATCAGGTGTGCATAATTATTAGGCAATGTCCTTTCCTTTGGCAAAATGGGTCAAAAGAAGGACTTGACAAGCTCAGAAAAGTCAAAAATAGTGAGATATCTTGCAGAGGGATGCAGCAGTCTCAAAATTGCAAAGCTTCTGAAGCGTGATCATCGAACAATCAAGCGTTTCATTCAAAATAGTCAACAGGGTCGCAAGAAGCGTGTGGAAAAACCAAGGCGCAAAATAACTGCCCATGAACTGAGAAAAGTCAAGCGTGCAGCTGCCAAGATGCCACTTGCCACCAGTTTGGCCATATTTCAGAGCTGCAACATCACTGGAGTGCCCAAAAGCACAAGGTGTGCAATACTCAGAGACATGGCCAAGGTAAGAAAGGCTGAAAGACGACCACCACTGAACAAGACACACAAGCTGAAACGTCAAGACTGGGCCAAGAAATATCTCAAGACTGATTTTTCTAAGGTTTTATGGACTGATGACATGAGAGTGAGTCTTGATGGGCCAGATGGCTGGATTGGTAAAGGGCAGAGAGCTCCAGCCCGACTCAGACGCCAGCAAGGTGGAGGTGGAGTACTGGTTTGGGCTGGTATCATCAAAGATGAGCTTGTGGGGCCTTTTCAGGTTGAGGATGGAGTCAAGCTCAACTCCCAGTCCTACTGCCAGTTTCTGGAAGACACCTTCTTCAAGCAGTGGTACAGGAAGAAGTCTGCATCCTTCAAGAAAAACATGATTTTCATGCAGGACAATGCTCCATCACACGCGTCCAAGTACTCCACCGCGTGGCTGGCAAGAAAGGGTATAAAAGAAGAAAAACTAATGACATGGCCACCTTGTTCACCTGAGCTCAACCCCATTGAGAACCTGTGGTCCATCATCAAATGTGAGATTTACAAGGAGGGAAAACAGTACACCTCTCTGAACAGTGTCTGGGAGCTGTGGTTGCTGCTGCACGCAATGTTGATGGTGAACAGATCAAAACACTGACAGAATCCATGGATGGCAGGCTTTTGAGTGTCCTTGCAAAGAAAGGTGGCTATATTGGTCGCTGATTTGTTTTTGTTTTGTTTTTGAATGTCAGAAACGTATATTTGTGAATGTGGAGATGTTATATTGGTTTCACTGGTAAAAATAAATAATTGAAATGGGTATATATTTGTTTTTTGTTAAGTTGCCTAATAATTATGCACAGTAATAGTCACCTGCACACACAGATATCCCCCTAAAATAGCTAAAACTAAAAACAAACTAAAAACTACTTCCAAAAACATTCAGCTTTGATATTAATGAGTTTTTTGGGTTCATTGAGAACATGGTTGTTCAATAATAAAATTATTCCTCAAAAATACAACTTGCCTAATAATTCTGCACTCCCTGTAGTGTTTATTGGTGGTGTGACTGCTGATAGAAGCAGCAGGAGGAATTCTGAAATGTACATGTTATACTCTCTGCTGAGATTCAGCAATCTGCAAAACAGATTGGACGTAGCTTCATGATGCAAATAGATAAAGACTGCAAAAGCGCCCCAAGAGTTTCTCAAGGCAAAGAAATGGGATATACGTCAATGGCCAAGTCGGTCAATTGATCTCAACCAAATAGAGTGTGCTTCTCAGTTAATGAAGACAAAGCTGAGGGCAGAGAGACGCAAAAATAAGCAGATACTGATGGTGGCTGTTATAAAGGCCTGGCAGAGATCTTAAAGGGAAGAAATGTTCTTAGACTTTGGGTAGGCATTGACTGAAAAAGATTTTCAATGTATCAAAAACATTCTCACCTTTACACTTATGTTAGTTTTTCTAGATCATTTTGGGCCTCTTAAAAAAGGAGAGTATGGAAAAAATGTCTTTAATTCCTAAATAACACAATTTTTGTTAATTTTGTGAATTAAAGCTAAACATTTCCTCTTCAATCAAATATTAATGGTTTGATTTAAAATTCTCTGTGGTGCTATAAAGAGGAAAAAATCCAAAATAATGTGGGCTTGTCATAGCTGGACTGGCCATCGGGCATACCGGGCATTTGCCCGGTGGGCCGCTGGCGATTTTGTGTTGTTATGGGCCGATGGATTTTTTTTAAATTTTTTTTTAGGAAGGGTATATATAATGAAAGGTGTTGGATTGGCCAATTGGTCATGATCGACTCTGAGCTGGACCAATTACAGCCGAGGAGGCCGGATGGACCCTCCCCCTTGTTTAGCAATCACGTGATTTTTGCGCATTGCATGCCGGGAACTCGTGGCAAAACAATCCAAGTACCGCATCAAATGCAAGCATTTGCAGCACCGCAAAACGTTCATTCTCCGGTTCCAATGCCTTCTTGTTTTTTCTTTGACGCACAAAAAAGGAATGTACAAAACAAAAGGAGAACAATGTCGGTCCGTACAAAGACAGACTCGACGAAAAGACAAAGAAAAGATACGAGGAAAAAATCAAAGGAGTGAAAGGGTCAGACCCTTACGAGCACACAGAGTGGACAAAAGACGTTAGCGTGTTGCCCAGCTTTCACCACGCTCAGATTTATAATTATACGGTTCTTGGAGTGAGTGCATACACTCATGAAGTTTAGTAACTTCAGGTCACTGCAACAAGCCCAGGTACAGTTTACCGCCGGATGGGTACAGGACCTTGAAATGCACCGTGTAGAACGAAAGACCATCGTACGAACAAAGGTAAGTTTACCAGTCTCACAAATCGTCGTCATAAATACACATTCGTTAACCGTTTATTAATATAACCTTTGAGCTCAACGGTAATTAATTAGTAGTGGAAATAATTTCTGGTAGCATTACAGAAATGTAGCAGTGACAATAATATTGTATGTTGTAATCGCACTGGACAATTAGTGATACAAAACAACTGTTTTATCCTGTGAATAAAAGTATATGTTTTTGTCAATGTACCATAATAACAGAAGCGAAACGCAATATTGTGTCAGGACAATTCACTATTTATGCACAATAAACAAAGGAGCATAGCGCGACAATTTCTGTTCAGCGCCAGACTTGCTTGTAACCTATATCACCAATTATGTTAAGAAAAATGACGTATTAACTACTAAAAAACACTGACCTTTGTGGGAATGCTTGGAGCAGACTAACATGTGAGCTGGAGTGTTCTGAGACGTTATATTTGGTATATCCAGACCATCCGTGGCTGTTACTTCGGAAACATGGCTTAAAAAATTTCTCTTCAACGACATAATCCGATAAAAAAAACCCATCTCTTTACCCGTCGGCTTCCCGTGGCTGTCATGCGACCGGCTATTGCAGTTAATAATACAACAGCTTCTTGCCATTTTTTGGGTTTCTTTTTATCGCTGTGTAACTGAGTTCAATTGAAAGCCTGCGTGCGCTAGTACCTCTTGCCACAAGTTCCCAGAACCCTTTGCGGTTTTACCCCTGAATGACGTCACATTTTCAATCTTTATCCTGGTGGGCCGGTCTCCAGTCAAAATGCCCGGGCCGATTTTTTGTCCCAGTCCAGCCTTGGGGATTGTCCAAAGACATATGGACTATCTGTGTTTTCAGACATCAAATATAGAAAATGTTGGGACATTTTCCCGAGTAGTTCTCACTACTGGAAATACTATTTGATTTACACATGGGTGCAGTCATTAGTGGTGTGCGATACTACTTATTTTGGTATCGATCCGATACCAAGTAAATATGGGCCAGTATTGCCGATACCGATACTTTTCAATAATAAGGTGGATGCATCATTGAATTGCTAAATCTCAATAAATTTTCATGACCTTAAGTGTTTTTTATGATGTTTCCTTTTTTATTACTAAATAGTTAAAACCCAGGACATAATTAGGACAAAGTTTATAATTAAATAGAAAATGCTTATAGAAAATTATATTATCCTTTTACTTTTTAGAAAAATCTTAAATAAAAAGTGCACACAAATCAGTAAACAAATGAAAACAAACAAGTACTGTTGAGAAACTATAATACAAAAATTACAATTAAAATTCTTAACATCATTGCAAACAAGAGCAGAACTTAATGTAAAGAATTGATCTCAACAGGCGAGTATCGATCCGATACCAACTTGGTATCGATATAATCAATATTTGGATCGATCCGCCCACCACTAGCAGTCATAGTAGAGCATGCAAGAGGGAAGACAAATGATGCCTACTTGCCAGCTTTGAATCCATCTAACTATTTGAATTTTGCATTTACCTATGCTTCTCTGACATCTACACAAATAGATTCAGTTAAACAGACAGATTTTGGGAGCTGACAGATAAAGGTTTAGTGCCCAACTGAGACGAATGAATGCACCTTTGCTGGGGAAAGTCCTGAAGTTCAGGGCTTGAATTTTAAGCATATCGGCTAGAGGGCTCTATAATTTATAATAGATATGTCTGAGAATATTATCAATCTTCTAACTTTTAACAAGAAAGTGAAAATGTGATTTACTTGTAAAGCCATTATTTTGAGTCATTTCAAAGACTTAAAAAAGTATTTTTTTTAAATAAAGAATAGAGTTAAATTATCTTTTATTCTATGTCTATAGTAAAAATGCAGTTCTGATCTACAGCATTGTTTTCCTCTACTCTTTAATTCTGCACCCTGATTGGCATCTATCAATGACTCTGCTACTCTTATTGTTGCAGATCACCAAAAACAAACAGATTTATCTTCACCATAAGTACTTCCCACTGCCAGAACAATGTCAACTGATTTAAACTGCCACGGCTTTCCTGTCACCACAGGCAGGGCTAGGGCCACAACTGGATATGCTTGGCTGAATATGAGCAGGACAGATTGCTCATTCACGCAACACAACGACAAAGACAAATCCTTCAAAGTCCCTCACTTGCACATGCACATCCAAATGCACCAACCGGCACGCAAACAAGCACCCTTCACCACTAACGCACACACATAGTCTGCTCGGCATGATAGATGGGAAAAGACACAAAGGTCAGCAGTCAGCAGGGCTTCACTTAGACAGGACTCGGATTCTTTTACATCACCTTGACTTAGGAGATGGAGCTGACCCAAACTGATCTTTTCCACAGTCGTTGCACTGTAATATACAGTACAGGTCAGCAACTGTATTAAAGGGATAGAGCTCTATGGCTTCCTGTATATTGCCAGCTCTTGTTTAAGTTGCATTGTGCAGTCTACTGTCAAAGCCCAAATGTCTCTAATTTTCACCCCCCTTGCATTTGGAGAGGGAATCCCATGTGGCTGTGAATGGCACGTGTATTTAGGCAAGGCAAGGCAAGTTTATTTGTATAGCACAATTCAACAACAAGGTGATTCAAAGTGCTTTACAGAGACATTAGAAACAAAAACAAATAAAAAGCACGATTTAAAATTGATTAAAACAAGCAAACAAACAAACTAATTAACAAACAAACAAAACAGTATATAAAATCAAAACAGATAAAATCAGAACAGTAGATAAAATAAGTAGTTAAATGTAAGTTTTGAAATTTAAGCTTAAAAGTATGGATTTGGTGCTTTATTCAAATGCAGCTGAGAATAGGTGAGTCTTCAACCTGGATTTAAATAAACTGAGTGTTTCAGCTGATCTGAGGCTTTCTGGGAGTTTGTTCCAGATATAAGGAGCATAAAAGCTGAATGCAGCTTCTCCGTGTCTGGTTCTGACTGTGGGAACTGATAAAAGACCGGATCCAGATGACCTGAGGGATCTGGATGGTTCATACTGGGTCAGGAGGTCACTGATGTATTTTGGTCCTAAACCATTCAGAGCTTTATAGGCCAGCATCAGAACTTTAAAGTCTATCCTCTGACGGACAGGCAGCCAATGTAAATACCTCAGAGCTGGACTGATGTGGTCCACTTTTTTTTTTACCTCATCCCTGTTTGCTGATCAGCACTCCGGTCACTGTGAAGGTATATGTCCCTGAAAGGTTATCCTGCAGGGGAAGTAATATACTGAACTGCACACACACACACACACACACACACACACACACACACACACACACACACACATATGCAAGACCTTACAAGGACAGTGAGGTGACAGGTTGTCAAACCCAGTGACCCTCAGTCTTTGTGTGCTGTAACATGACTAGAAGAAAATTATTTAAATAAATCAGCAGATATTTGAAAGCTACAGCTTACTAGAAATGTTTGGGGATTGCAAATGCTACTTGGATAACTTTCATATATATATATATATATATATATATATATATATATATATATATATATATATATATGTATATCACTATTGACTCACATAAAGTATAAATAGAACCTGTTGCAATGTCTTCAAGCTGCTATTCATTACCTTTGTTCCCTCAGACAACAATCGCATATGCAGTACACTGCTAGAGTCTCATTAAAGCTCATTTAATTGGCCTGACCTTGTTGTGTGGTATCAGGAGATGGGGTTTGGGAAAAGTAAACATGACAATGAGAAAACACTGATGTCCTTAGTGTTGCAACTAAATAGGCTTAGCAGATAAAATAAGAATGGCCTGTTGTGGACACATTCCGTCAAGCTTTGAGGATTTGCCTGAAACTGTCCTGTCAGAGGATTCCAGCTATGCTATGCATCAAAAACACATTTAACAATCAAAGTATTTTGTAACGCTACCTACAGCACTTAGCAAGGGAAGTCATAGACATCATCATCAGTAATATAAGCCCACCCCCATGTATTTACCACAGTTTTTGGAGGAGGGCTAAAAAGAAGAGGAAGTGTCGAAAACTGCTGTGTCGCACATGTCGCATAATTACTAATTTTGGGTAAGTAGGCAGCATCTTATCAACTTATCACCACTTTTGATGCTGCAAAAATACCAGTGATGCAAAAAAATAAAGCCGTAATCAAAGCTCAAATTTTAGAGACATTGTTCCAGTAAACATAAATTCCTTTTTTGATTAAATGGGTCAAGGCAGAATTTGTTCAAGTCAGTGTGGGCTGGAATCTCTATTGTCTTTTGTCTCTCATGCAACTCTCTACTGAACAAAAACAAACATGATTGTCTTTTGAAAAGACGACTGCACTGGCGAGCACACTAACTGCAACATTGCTTCGGCTTGTTTTTGTTAGCTTATCCTTTATCCTGCTTATGGCAAGAGATGAGGTAGCATGACCAAGCGCACGATCAACATGATTAGCCACAACCACACAGGTGCCTCTCTCGAGATATCATTCGTTTTGGGACACATAGTGGGCACTGCAATAGGCTTGGCAGCCTGCAGCCTCAGGTTTGAAAGAAGGCTTAAAGTAACAGGATTAGGGGAGTTTACCATCTAAACATGGGATGCTAAAGTGTATTACAATGTAAATGATCCAAGATCTTTTTTTGTCTGCAGTGGTGCCACCCCATGTCTCCTCAGACATCCTCAACTTGACATGCAACATGTTATGCAACATGGAAAATCAAGCATTTGAATGGACTGCATGACCACTGATTTCAGCATCACATCATTCACATTAACCATACCACACAAGACACTACATCAAATCTAATTATCTATGGTATATGCAGTACATACACATGATAATTAGCATGTCATAATTCCTCTGAAGCCATTTCATTTGCTGGAGTGATGCCAACGGACAACGGATGCTTTCTTGTGGTGCAAGAATTCCCATCATTTTTGTATGCTGCTAAATGTCAACTTAAACACATCAGTTGGGAGCAAGTGCTCATGGAAGTGTTCTTTCCCCAGCTGTGGATTAGCAAAAAAGGGAGCAGAGATCTTCGTGGCCATGACTGTCACTGTGGTGAGATAGACAGTGTAATTAGCGCTTAGTGCCAACATCCAGGCCATATCCACTTACTGGTGGTAGCCCAGTGGGGAAAGAGGAGGATGGTGGCTAAAGGGCCAGAGGCTGATGGAAGAAAGGATGGGAGAGGCAGGAAAAATGGAGGGAGAAAGAAAGAGAGTCCAACAATAATAAGAAGCAGCTCTGGGCTTCTGAGTTTTTCCTTCTTTTTCTTTCTTTTTCCTCCCTTCTTCTTTCTTAGCATTGCATCAAGGCAATGGGCCTCCAGTATTGTGATGTCCCTTTTACTGGATGTAAGTGTCCGTTTTGTCTCCGTGAGGGTACTGCCACTGAAAAACACGCATTGCAAAAGCATGCATTTTCTCATGTATTATGCATGTCCAGTCAGCATATTCATTCCAGTTAATGGGAATGCAGCAAAAGCCTTCTCACAAGGAAGCAATGATTTGCATGTGTAGTCAGTGCAGTTTAAGAGATTATGTTCTGCACAGACAGACACAAGCTAACTATGAATGATTCTAATTCAGCCAAAGAATAACAGATTTTAAAATATTTTTCAGACATGTCAGTGACTAAGTAGAGAAGCATTTTCTGCATCATCAGAAGGATGCATTTGGGAAAATATGTGAAAAAGCAAGGATAAGTTCATTTAATATACTGAAAGTATTTTACAACTTTGAAATGAATTAGAAAGTCTTTACCGGAACATAAAGGTGCAGTGTTTAATGATCCTCTTGGTAGTTACTCCAGGACTGACATGATAATTCAGTATAATTGAAAGGTCAGTGAGACCCTCCCCGTTTTCTGGGAAAACCATGAGAAGCAGTGAATATAGTGCATGCTGTATGGCTGTGAGATACAGTGACAAACAATGCAGACAGAAGTGCATAAGAGATGCAGCTGATGTTTGCACAAATACATGTGCTTGCACCAAGCGTGCATGGTGTGGTCTGGTATGTGCAACATAATGTATAGCTGTTCTTAGGTGTATTGCTGTTGATGCAAAACTCACATTGTTATTAACCTGCAGATGTGCCCAGGGGTAGCCTTCAGCCCCCACATATCCATCACAAGCCTTGGATCTGGATTTACAACGTTAACCTCAGTCTGAGAGTTGGGCTTCCACTGGGCAAGTAGCTCCTGATTTTGGCTATAACTTATGGCTTGTGCTGCTATTTGGTATAAGATTCATGACCGTCCTCGCAGCAGTAGTTCAATACTTAAGACTGATGACAATCTGTGATCAATAAGCAAATAAGAACTGAAAGGGCAGTCAGGATTGTAATTCACTGGTTTGCAAGCCTAGGATGATCCGTGGCATGATGGGATCTGGGTGTCTCATCAATCCTGGCTTATCGCAACCCAACCTGCTTCTATCTGAACTGAAAAGCAGAGCGTGGAGAACAGTTAACACCCAATGAAAGTTGATTGCATCTCACGCAGAACCTATTTTACCATGCATCACAGTTAGTGCTAAACAAAAACACATAAACACTAAAGACCTGCAAAGTTTTGAAATGATTAAGTATATAGATAAAAACAACAACAACAACAAAAAAAAAACAACCCATGGATCAATTGTTTCAGCTTTCAAACTATAAAGTGTTAAACATTTAAACCATTAACCAATAAGAATAAAAAAAGTATGATGTATTAGATCCTGGGGGTTAATACAAGTTTAAAATACAGAAAAAGTTATATTTTCAATAGGATGTTTAGAAAATTACTTTATTAGGAGGAAATTTAAAGTACTCTGAGACTAAAACAACCAAACCATATCAAGGAGCGACTCTTCCCAAAGCCGAGTATTCTAATTGATCACTGTGCTGCTCATCTTGGAAGGGGAAGATCGATTGAATCAACAAATCAAAGCTGATGGAGGACTGCAGGAGTCACAGGTACTAAATCAGCACTGTTGAGGATAATTTAACTATAACTAGACTATAATTTAATTCCTATGGCCCAGACGTCTGTCAGAGGTCTTGGGAAAAGTCCTCAAAATAAGAAATAATATAATAATAATAATAATAATAATAATAATAATAATAATAATAATAATAATAATAATAAAAGAATTACAATAAGGAGAAGAGAAAACTAATTCAAATTAAAGGTTGATACCATTCAATTCAGTTTTAATGACTGCATAATTATGTTTTTAAAATCTGCAGGATTCACTCTTAAGAAAAATAATTTCACTAAAGATTAAAAAAAGATATATTTACAACTTGTTTAGTTTGTAGATTGTATATATTCCTCTACAAAGCAGATGAAATACATTAGCAGCATATCTATCTAATAAATGTATCCTGATTACATTAGCATAACTTTGTTAGATAGCTTTTCTTTATCAAAAAGTTCACTGTCTACTTTCACTGACAGATTTGACATTGAGTTTTAAATTATACAGGAGATTTTTTTTTCTTATTATGCTATTAAATATTAAATTCGGAGCTTTGATGAAAACTACATTAGCAAAATTTGTGTAAGATGGGACATTTATTCCAAAAAATCTGACATTTGTGTAGTAATAGTATATTTTTATATAGTTCTTTTAAGAACAAAAGTCACAAAAGTACAAGGACAATATAATATAGGACAAAAAAACTTAAATAGATTAATTGAAATAAAAGAAAGATTTTAATCTGCTTTTTAAAGGTATCAACAAGAGGTCTGATACTGATACTGACTGATACTGTAGATGTTAAGTCCCATGAAAGTCCTGCAATCTTAGAGCCACAGCCTAAAAAGTACAGTCTCATTTTGTCCTCAACTTGAACTGAGGTATCACTGACTAACACTGATCAGTTGAACTAGTTGTTAATATGGGGAGGAATCTAAGAGGGGCCTTCTTTCCAAATCCCAGTGTCAGACTTTTTGAAACACATTAACTATCTCAACCATCAGACCTACATGGATACAAAGCTATTTGCAGTAGTTGAATAATAACCTGATGTAAAGCATATCATATCATTGTTTTTGTTTTTTCAAATTCTGCTCTGACAGCCACACTGTGCTTCATAACTTTGAAATGCATTAGTTTCTGAAACATTTAGCTTACAATGTCAAGATAAAGGCATGCTGATTAAAACATTTTCTCTGCTACTTATCTTTATGCAATTCCATCCTGAGGATCAAAGTACATAAACAGAGTGAAATAGTCAGTGACAAAAATTATATTTATGTTGCCATACACCAGAGACCTGAGCCGGTCTGGTTACATAGTTCCAAAGCTGTAGTTCTTTTATCCACGTGTGTGAAATTACAAATTAGCAAAGGTAAGGAAGTTCTACATTTTAGACAAATTTGGACAGGTGCAAAAATATGTGCTTCTTACGATACATATAAATAAAAACAATGCTTTCATATAAAATGCCTAAAAAACAGAAGTTCTAGTTAGTCTAATTTACACATGGTGGGAAACTAACGGCAGCTAAAACAAACAGTACAAGATCAAATCCACCACCATGTGGCCATTGGTTAGAGGGGGAATTTGCGCTCGCTCTCTTGGCTCGTTATGGCTATAATTAATTAGTCGCTTCTGGAGATACTACGAAATACACTGAAATTAATCTTTCCTTCACCCCTTCTCTCTTTCCTCAAGGATAAAGCACATTTCTCTCAGGTGATGTCCCACACTTGACCACAAAATATTAATAGGAATGAGCTCAAGTTCACTTTAGTAGCCACAGGACAATTGTTGCCTTAGTTCTCAGTGACAACTCTGCTATTATCACAGCTATCTGAAAGCTCAGGAAACTCTTTTTTTAATACAAAGAGAAAGCCCTCAGAATGACATTAAGTTCTTTACATCAAAGAAAGAGAGTAAATGGTTTCTGAGAGATTTTCTCTGCGGAAAGGGAGGAGAAGAGGCTGATAAAGTATGAACTGAACTGCATCGCCGACACTCAGATTGCAATATCGACCTAATAAAGTACAAAGAGCCTCCTCATGCTCACTGTGCTTCTCTTTTCTGTCTTTCCTTTCACTTCTGACTGCTTCATTTGTGTTCCACTCCCTCTGCCTCCTTTAAGACCTGATTTAGCACCTCCTAGGAGGCTTGAAAAAAATCTAAAACTACACTAATTTATCCCAGTGAAGGGTTTTCAAACTTAGCTCATCCATTGTGAACTGACACTTTTCAAAGGACAGAAAGAAAAGATTGAGATAGATGGGTCAAAAGTTTATTTTAAAAGAAATAAACAAATTAATTGGTATAAATAAAAGGGAGCAAAGCCAATAAATGCTGGTGACTCATATAGTTCAGTAGAAGAACAGAGGAAGGACAAGCAGGTGATAAATACAATAGGATACCACTGCAGTGCCCTGAAAAGCTTTTTTATGCACTTTTACTCATTTCTGCAGAGCTCCAAAGGCCATGAAAACAATAGACTGGCCCAGTGGTGCTATAACAAATGCAAACTCACATCAAAATCAGGCTTTACCTATTGTGCAACTTTCTGCAAAGTCATAAATTAAGAAAAAGGAAAGCATTTTGTTTGCTGTGATATATTTGAATAGACCTAAGGGACTAACATTTCATATATTTCTGATGCCGGATGTTGTACATTAAGGTTATCTTGTTAGTTACAGCTTGCTGGTAGGGTGCGACCTTCTTCGGCCTTTGGGACCGGCTTAATTCTTTGTGCATTATATTCAGTAAAGTGCTGGAAACATTGCTCTGAGATCTTGGTCCGTATTGACACATGATAGCATCACACAGTGCTGCAAATTGGTCAGCTGCATATCCAAAATACAAATTTCCTATTCCTCCATATTCCAAAGGTGCTCTATTGGATTGGGAGTTGTTGACTGTGGAGGCTATTTGAGTACTAATTGACATGTTTAAGAAAACAGATGATGTTTGGAATGCTCTGGTTTTTGTGACATGATTGTTATTGTGCTCAAAGCAGCCATCAAAAAATGGGTGGTAATAAATGGACACAGTCAGTGACAGTTTAAATGATGGTACTAAAAGATATAAATATTAGAATATCACTCACACATTACACCACCATCAGCAGCCTAAACCACTCGATCAGTGCTTTCATATTGCTCTAGTAAAATTCTGACCTAATGTTGCATCAGAATTTAAAACTCACATGACAAGGAAACAATTTTCCTGTCTTCTTTTTTTACAGTTTTGGTGAGCCAAATTATAGCCTCAGTTTACTGTTCTTATCTGATGGGTGTGGTCTTCCATCACAACAGCAGTAACAGTAACTCTAATAACCACAGCATGTTTTAGTCGTGGTTATTAGAGTTACTGTTGCCTTCATTTTTTCTCTGACCTCTAGCATGAACAGGGCATTTTCACACAGAGAACTTTTCTGGCTATTTCCTCTTTTTGGACCAGTCTTTGTCTATGATTAGATATTTATCTTAACAAGGAATTGAACAGGTATACCTGTGGGTGGCTGCTCGAGTGTATGCTGGATGTGTTTTATGTCCAACATAAAGTGGTTATTTGGAACAAGCATAAAGAGCAGTTACATTTGTGCCATTTGTAATTGCTGATTGTGGAAAAATCAGTTGGTGGTTTGGTAATCAACAACATATCAAACTATGAATTACATAATTGTCCTAATTTTATGTATAGATTACGAGTATATATGTTTAAAGTGTAGCATTTTTCAGTAAACTCTAGATACTTCATGGATACATGTAACATATTAAATATGTGTCCAATAAACAACAGGATGTAATATCCATGTGCCACTTAATTAGTGATTGGTTAGTCCTGTTGTCTCATACAGAAAGGTGAAAGGTACAGCTAATGAGCTTCCCACTCTCACACCAGGAGGCATCCGTGGAATGATCAAAGCTTCCAAACTCGTGTACACTTCATGAAAGGATTGACACAGGAGGATGTGCAGAGTAGACAAGAAGACGAGTGAGAAAAAAGGAAGCAAATTAGACAGTTGCAGACCACCTTAAAGCACCTGGGGTGAATCAATGCTAGGGATTAATGCCATGTTCACGTCATATCGATTAAGTCATAATTACAAACAGTAGAGTGAAAGAATTATTCACTTCTGCCTCTGACTTGTGACTCTGAGTCAGAGGTTTCAGTCATTTCTGACACCGACGATTACAGAAAAGAACTAAAGACATGGCAACAAACTGTCAGCAGACTGGCTGCAAATTTGCCACAGCTGGCAGTTACAGCAAATAAAAATCTAAATCTACAGCGATGCAATCCATTCAGCAAATGCAATGGGACATGATATGTTTGGGTAGCTGTAGAATACGTTAAGTTTCCCTGCATTTCATAGATTACAGTCTAAGGAGCTGAAAGCAAGTCTGTGCTGATTTATTTAGGTCATGAGACTTTTGCATTGCGGGCTCTAATTTTTACAGCTACAGGCATTACTTCCTGTCACACTATGCTTGTTGTTTTTACCGCCCATGTAACACTTCCAAAAGCAAAATGGGTGAGATTTAATCTCTGTTAGCACTGTTCTGAGGATAATTAATCATACAGGTGTTTTTAAATGTTTCTGTTTTTGCTGTGGCATATCTAAATATGGATTTGGTTTGATGATGTGTGCTGCCCCTAAAAGTACAGGCCACATCATGCCCGGATACAAAGACAGGTTGCTCTGCTGATATCGGCCTTTTTCCGAGGTTAGAGCATGACAGAACCTGGGAGACTCTCTGCATCCTGGTGATGACATGAAATATTTGCCGTGACACTCTCTTGAGAGGGGGTGGAGCATTCCATAAAAAATTCTGCTGACACAAGCAGATGTCAACTTGTATTACGTAGCAGACATCAGCAACTTCATTTTCCATTGGATAGTGTTCCCGTGTCACCTGTTTTGTTGTTCTACTTGGTTCTTCACTTTCCCTTCTTCCTTTGTTTTCCTTTTATCCAAAAGAAAAAAGTGGAACCCTCATCTGAGAGTTTCAGATTTAGTTAAAGATAAAGAATTTCCATACCTGAGCTTGTCATTTCATTCTTTCATTTTTTTTATGACAAAAGTTTTCTCAAGTTTTCTCATTTTTGACACTGAATGAACATAGACCCAAATTACAACAACAAAAGGAGTGCCATATCAGGTATCTAAAATTTCTTGTACACTCATATTTAAGTGCATGATTTAACTCTTGAGTTAGCTAATGTGTATTATTAGTTTTCTGTTGTCATTAGCCATTTATATATATGTAGAAAGAGCTTGAAAAAACCTATTAAGAGGTTTTTAAAATTATAATGAAAAGTAATAAAAACACAATGTTGACATAATACTTTTTCACATGATCAGCTTATATTCGTCTTCTTATGGCAACTAATTATGGACTATTGTAGGCTAAATCTTTCTGCCATATATGACATTATTCAGTGCTTTCTCATAATAAAGGCTGGAAAGTGGGAAATAAGCTCCCTGGTGTTATATTTTCTCTTGTCACCGACTATAGCTGCAGAGATGCTCCTAGGACAACATAGTCTTTCTTTTCTGTATGTGCCTTACAGTTTGTATAAAGGGTTAATGGTACTGCAGTAGTTAACTCAAACTCCACTACATTAAAAGCATGATTTTCTATCTGCTTTTGCACAGCAATACTTAAACGCAATATATTCAGTAATCATTCCAGTCAGAATTATGTTATTATTTCAGTTAAATTATTGTATTATACACTTTCTACAGTCTTCACTTGTTGGAGCAGCCTAGAACTTTTAAGGAGTGGTGATGTGGACATTACTTTTATTTTTATTGCACAAAAGGATAAGAGCGTGATGGTAAAGTGCAAAAACTGCATTATTGTGCTAACACAACATCTACTTGTTGCGAAAACTTGCACAGACACCATGCTAACACAAAGCTGGTGAAGAACTCAGAGCGAAACTACTATATGCCGACCTGACCGAGGAGACATAGCCTGATCTTCAACAAGAAATAATGGCAGCAATGTTGTCTGGGTTATAGCACCGTAGCCTCCATTTCTACCTGCACATGTTTGTACTGTAGAATCGGAAACGAGATTGAGTTGAAGGCTCTTTGAGCTTTTCAGCTTCGCTTTGTGTTCATACTTAAACAATAAAAAGTAAGATTACATACATACCCTCATTAAAATGGGAATTTGTGTCAGTGTGTGGGACAGTAGACTGTTTGTATAATTAGGTGATAATGCATTTCAGGACATGTTATGGAGAAATGTGACAGTTATTTAACAAGTAGTATAAAAAGTGCTTTTCTGGGGAGCAAGTAATATAATACATTACTACAAAGTAATGAGTAATGTACTTTACTTTTTCTGAATAATGACTCCAATCTTGCCAGTTCAACTCTTTACCTGAACCCCCACGCTACGATCAAAACCCAGCACTGTTCTTCTGTTTCTAAATGACTTGTTGCACTCGCTAAACTTTCTGCAGGGACAAAAAAGTTGATGTACTTTTACTGCACCACAGGACAGCTTCTACCTTTTGCTTCTGCAAGTGTATACGATGACTGAAAACTGATCATAAATGGAACAGAAAAGCACAATTATAGCATACAGCGTGTTTCCCTGTAGTAATAAAGACTCAATATTTCGTTTATTAAGAGTAGTTTGCTCCTGGATGAAGACAGAAACCCTTTAAAAATGTGAAGCTACCTGCTGTGAATATGAGAGTATTTGAAAACTTAAAACAAAACACTTGACTCATTTAAATATTGCTGGTAAAGATTGCATTCTATTTATTTTTCATAATCTTCCTTTTGTTTTCTGGGTTATTCATATAAAAAAGAATCAAAGAGCAGTGATAAAAACATTTTCGCCCCTTGAGGCAATAAACTGTCAGAATGATTTATTCTTATGCGTAAAAGCCATGAATCAATAATTCAACGATATTCATAACCTTTTCAGACTAACATAACCTTCCTTTAACATCTTATTTACTTCGATAACTAAACTGATCCTCACATCAGTTACTATTAAATGAGTTTACACTTAGATGGTTATGTAAATAAAATATTCATATTAGTATGCTGTCATTGTTTTGGCACTTTGACTACAACCCTACTTCATAAAGCACAGGAAGACATTCTTGTCACGGCTGCCGAGGCGAGCCGTGTGGAGTTGGAAAAAGGACCCAAGAGCAAGCAGTGTATGAAAAGATTAGTGGAGTTTATTTACAAGGTGTCAGTGGCAGGAACAGAAAACGAATAATGAGACAAACTAACGGAAACCTAAACTGGGAAAACTAAAGAGCAACTAGAAATCCACAGGACACGGGGAGAAAGGCAGAGAGACGCAGACTGACGGAGGATACAAAAACGCAGAGAGACACAGATGAATGCAGAAAAGCGCGGACTTACATGGAGTAATACAGACGAACCGGCAACAGGCAGGAGAACACACAGGGCTTAAATACACACACCAGTAATCAGGGGATAAGAGACAGGAGGGCAACACAGCTGGGAGAAATCAGAGCTGACGGGACAGGGGAAATGTAAACTGAACACACTCACATCAGACATGAACCTTCAGAATAAAACAGGAAATTAACAGACAGAGAACCAGACAGGACACTGAACTTGACAGGCAGACTCATGAGCAGACACAAAAACACCATGGACAGACAGAGGGAACACAGAGAAGTGGGAGCAGGCAGGCAAAGAACAGAAACCTAACAAATGGCAAAATAACAACAGAATACACACTCGGAATGAACAAAAGCATAAGGAAACACAAAACACTGAGTCCTCAGACTCAGGACCATGACAATTCTGCTCTACAAGTAGTCTAGTCAGTGTTGACCTTGGATGGTCTCAGTGACTGTTGCTGTCTGAGGAGGTTCCTTTAAACAGAAATTTTAGATTTCTTTTTTGGTTGGGGGGACAGGAAGTGTTACTGCTATCTGTTTTTGCTCCCAAATCCCATTTTGATCATCCCATTTGCATTGCTATCACATAAAGAAGGCTGTGTGGTGAATTATTTGGAATTTCAAAGTGAAAAACAATGTGCATGCACGTGCACAGTTGATCCAGACATGTGCACATACATGCAACAATATGGAAATAGGGCTTTTAAATATAAGGCGACGCTCATACTCCCAGCAGGAGCAGCAAGCTTCCAGCTTTGTCCTCTCTCAGCACACATCATTAATAACCTCAGAAGAGGAGAGAACAGCCATTACCCCTTTTGATTTATTGCATGGTCTCGGTACTTAAGAGCGGATCCAGGGGTTCACAACACAGGCCTGACCAGCAGTGGGTAAACCAAAGTCCCCGTAGTGCAAAGTCAAGGTTTGTTTTCAGAGAGGTCATCTCATTCTGGATCAGGAGATGGACAGGGACACAAACAGAAAGTAGAGAGGGGAGAGTGGAGGGGTGCAGCATGACATAACAGCGGCTGTTTTACTTTAGGCTCCTGAAAGGTGTTTGCCCCTCCCTCCCTCCCTCTTCTGTCTCTTTTGGTTCTATTTCTAGAGCACTATGCCTGTGGCTGGATCAATAGATACCCTAAGCAAAATAAAATTACTGAGCATCTACGCCTCCTACTGCAGTGCAGACGGTGGGTGAAAGGTGTGCAAAGTCCAATCTATAGTGTACTGGGACATATTGTTTCAAACTGTTGATGTTTCCATGTTTGGGACAGTGAATCTGGCAGGTGTTTTAATGGTAAATATACAGACTAAGAATTCTGTTTGTTCTCTTCTTACCTGTAAACTTTATTTTATTTCAGAGGGTAAGGGTGATATGCAAGTGACAGGGCTCCCTGAGGAATAAATAAAGATAATGGAGAGGTTTCTTTTTTGACACAGAGCAGTCACAATGCAATCTGAACAGCCGCACTGCTCAGACTCAGGCTCGACATGCATAGGGAGGCGAGAGTAGAGGATATCTGTCATGTTCTCACTGAGAACCTAGATAGCCTGTCAGCTATCTTCCCCCGTATGGGTTTCTGAAGCTTAGATTCAAAAACAGAGGGAGCAAGTCAGATGGACAGATATATAGAGAGATGGAAACAGAGATACAAAAGCAAAGACCGAAGGGTATGAGCAGAACAAAAAAAGGGAACAAAATCATTTTTAAAAAGTTCTGAGTCATGCAAGAATGTGTAGATAAAGCTAGTAAATGTTCAAGCATCAGCACAAGTACAAAGTTACAGTAGAAGTTTTTGTTGAAGCAGCACATTCTCGTTGGGCTTGGGTAGGAAGAAAAGATAACCCCTGATCACATCAGGTTTTGGTGGTTTTGGTAGAATTTAGAGCTGAACAGAAAATCAGATTGAATCCTCTTATCAAACCATATCCTTTATTCGCACATCAATCTGGAAGTTTGAATTAAAAACTGACTTACATTATTATATTCATGACAAGAGACAATCCAATCAGGCTTGGGGAGCCAGTTTTTAATCTTCCACAGTTTTATATTTTCTAGGTCTAGTTTAGGATCAGTAAAAATGTGTTTCATTACCCTGGCTCCTCCAGGGAAAACACCTGCAAACCAGAAACCATTTAATGATTACTAAAACATGATCTACAGACAAGTTTAGCAATTTTGCTGGCATATAATTAGGCTGTAAATAGAAGCTATCCATCTCTCTTAAGCTGCTGACATGAGATTTAGCTGCAAAACAACATAAAAGGCTCATGATTTCAAAGCGTTGCAAAACCCTGCTGTGATATATTAAAAATATTTAATATAATATTTAATAACTTCATTATAAATCTATCTGCAAATCTTTTTTCTTAGATTTTCTTTTGATTAATTTTTTGTTGTACTTTTAAATTGCAGATTAGTTTATGATATAACCTCACAGCATTTTGGGTTTATTGTAGATTTTTCAAAAAGGTAGGTTGATCAAAATATAGCGCTTCCTACAAATAAACAACTCCACATTTATCTTTTTATATGGTCTTTTGTCTTGTAGGAAAAACTGAAGTACTTGTGGGCCATGGGACACGACTTTTAATAAATGGCGTTTTGTGTTTAGATTTCACCGTGTTTGGTAAGCCGTTCACGTTTAAGTGATCCAATTAAAAGTGATATATTATTTTTAAACGAGCCATGAAGCGCCCCCTTGCTCACATATTCCACTTCAGTTATGAATTTTTTATATTGTAGAAGAAAAAGATAAAGACATAAAAACATTTATGTGCCACTGTGAGTTTAACCTTCCTGCCTTCTTGGGACCTTTTTGTGCCACTGCTATGTGTTAAATGGCTGCCATTTCCACTGTGTTCAGTGGAATATAACCAAACTTGCCACAGGATAGTTTTTACCTGTCAATGTTAATATTCCAGTGTGAATTCCTTAAATCAGCCTAAAATGGCTGAGCAGCAGAAATCCCCACACCCATCACCCTGGGGACCATTTCCTGCCCATTGACTTCCATTATAAACGCTATTTTTCAACCCCAAATTATCATCATATGATTTTATTTTTTCTTCTTTTCTTGGATGTCAATGAAGACTCAGGGCCTTGAAGTTTTAATTTTTAAATTGCAAAAAAAATGCAAAAAAATAATGGCAGGTCAAAATGTATGTTGGTGCCAATCTTTGGTCCATCTAAAGGCCTACTTATAATGACAATCACATATTACTTCAACTGGTTTTTTGTGGAAATATTTAGTTTCGTTTTTTGTTTTTTGGGGCTTATAACACAGGGCGCTCATGTAATAACACTGGGATTTGAAGGGTTAAAACAACGAAAATATAATTAAAACTTTACATGAATATTTCAGGGAGAAGTAGTTTTACAAGGTTGGCTAATTTAAAGTGGAATAAAATATGGATATATGGTCTTTTTATGGCGTTTTTGGGCGTGGCTGAGAATGGTCCCTAGGGTAATGGGTGTGAGTTTTTTAAAGGATGGCAGGAGGGTTAAGAAAGGAAAAGAACGTTATATTTAGAGCAGCTATGATACTACACTATATTACAAATTACAAGGGAATACTTTTTTCTATCCTTATTAACAGCAGGCTTTATTTTAAAAAGAGTTTAACTGGATCTAAAGCAAAAATCTCTAAAGTCGTATTTAATCCTTGACGTGGTTGCTAAATACTTCCCAATTAACGGAATAACATGCTTCTCATATCACACCAGTGTAAAGTGAAAAATCAATTCTACGTCAGCGTTCTTGTCACATCATACTTTAAAACAAAGTTAGCAGAAATGTCAGCTTTTCTCATTGCCGTGACATTCACTTTTATAGCCACACTGCAGAAATGGACTTAATTCAGTATTTTATCTACACAGACTCATGAATAGATGGGTATGTGAGATAAATAAAAGGAATTAAGACCTTAGCTTTATATCAATCACAAATCATAATTACTGACTAAAGGCTCAGGGTGGATTGAAATAATTGTATGTTGTGTGTTGTTATTAAGCTAAGCTTTAATTGCATGTCTCCTTTAGCATACCTGCTACTTGAAAGCTACAAAAGATTTTACTGAAAGCTTCAAGAAAAAAAAAGAAAACAGAATTTCCTGTAAAACTGAAGGTTTCCCCTAAATGACAGCACACTGTTGCAGAAATCCACAATTACCACATAATTGGCAACTGATATATTAGCATGTACGGTGTGGCAGGTTTTAAGCATCATTATCCCTCCTTATAGATCCACAGCTTACTTTATAGGTCTTGTTGGCAGAATGCTTTCTATGAGGGTGATTTTTCAAAGGCCTTATCAATATCCAATGACAGCTTAAGCTCTGAGGGCAATGTGGTGAGTGATGAGTGCAGCACTGTCATCATGCAGGGAAAGGCCAATGGAAAAAGAGTCCCGTCACCTACTCCTGCATTGCATATATGATTACAGATATGCAGTGGGGAAAAGAGGTTATATTAAATGATATTTGATGACAAGAATAGGAATGCTCAGCCTCTAAGGCAGCCTAACAGTAACATAAATACTGCAATTTGTAGCCTGATAGATTTTCATGGATGACGAGTGCATATGAGGTTGAAGGAGTCAAGGATGGGGGTACTGGATAGTAATGTTGAAACGGGCGTAATGAATCTCCAGATGAGTGAGGGGGTGCTGGACAGCCAAGTGTCTATATCATGCTTCTGTATACCAGGGTGTTTCTTGATGGCCCCCAAACCTTCCTCACTCCAGGCCCCTGGGGCCATCCTTCATTCTTATTTATGAGCTTCCACATGGCCACTCAGCTCTGCTCTACCACCTCTGCATCTATCCCTCAAGGTCGACAAGGAGCTAAGCTGCTTCTGGTGAGCTGTATACACAAACAGCTATAAGAGGAGGAATTTGCGCATGTGTGCAGAGACTGGGAGTATTTCTGCTTGTCCTGCTTAGACGCGGGTATACCATTGGGCATCCCAGATGATCTGATGCAGAACCATAGTAGGCCTGGGTTTTCTTATTGGAAACACTGGCAAACCTTGCTAAACCACAAGGAGACGTCTTTGAAGTGTTGTCCAAGAGAGGCAGCACAGTTAATAAACCCAGTAAAACAATGTGCTCCTCTATGGAAAGTGACACAGGGGTAACATCAAAATTAGACGATCCTTTGAAAGTAAATGATGCTGTTGGTAGACTGAATAGCACAAATTCCAGTGCTTTATAGCTCCAGATGCCAGATTTGATATCTAAATCACAGGTAAGATGGGTGCAATTAAGTCAGGTGACATCCTTAAATGAGAGGGTGGTGGAATGTTTATGACGGAAAATTAGTGAGGGAAAAGCCCAACAGCCTTTGCCTATTCTCACTCATGCCTTTCTAAATCTTCCAACTCTATTTTCCAAATGCCAGAACTGCAGCCTCAAGGTTGCTATATCCCTCTGTAGCTGAAATGACTAATATTACGAAACTTGGTGCTTCTGAGCACTTACCACACATGCCCGCCTGGTACATTGTGACTTAGGCAGCAAAGTTTTCAGTTGAGCTGTGAGCAAAAGTCTGCAGAGTCATCGCGCCTCTAATAGAACTTTGTGGCCTTTGTGCATAAGTGAGCTGCTCATGTCAGAGGTTAGCAGGGAGAGCAGCAGGATTCAAACTGGGGGACAATGTCATGATGTATTCAGCTTCAAGCTTCGAGTAAGGGACTTCCTCCGCTCCCCTGAGGGTTGGACAGGCACTGGGTGGGTGAATGACACAGAGCTCATAAACCCCCTGTAGTCTAAGGCGCTTCATTTCACCATCTTACTCATGTTGCTCTGGAGCATCTCCTATGACTGTCAATCTGTGAGTCAACCTGGCAACGTCTCCAGATTTGACTTTCATAAAGAGACATTATTATCTCTTTATTTCTTATACAGCCTCAATTTGAAATAGCTAAAGGTATAGCTGCAATAACACTGTCTTATAATAAGGATTGTTGTGACTGAAAAGATGACGAAAACAGGGTAAATACTTAATGTGCAAAGAATCTCAGTACTGTATATGCCTGACTTTCCTCACTATACACTTACGTGTTCTTAGTATCCTGTAGGATTCATGTTATTTTACTGTAGCCATTTCCCGTTTTTCCCCATGTTGATTTATGATGCTTCTCAGCTGCTGTTGATATTTCAATAGAAAAGTATAAATTTGGCCATTACTCTTCAAGCTTATTTAAACATGCCTGTGTGAAACTGAATTATATTGTGTTGTATAGACACTGCACAGCGTCTAGTTTATCAGTGCCCTCCAATGCTATTCCCTCCTGGTTTGAGCGGCTGTAAAACATCCTGTTTTGGGTGATTTTTGCTAAATGTTTCCTAGTGTGTGTTTAGACCCAAAAGTACAGACCTTTAGCTAAGACTTCCATCATGGCACTGTATGAAAGAAAAACTCAATAAGATGCATGCCATACCAACAACAGAGTTTAGAAAATGGAAGCTTGTAATTACCATCCACATTTTTAAATTTTCATGATCTACTCTACATTTTCCCTCACATATTCACTGATGCAATAACATGACATGTCATGAAGGCTTTTAAAAATGCTTGTGTTGCTCTAATACTGTTGTCATAGTGAGAATATTTAAATGCAGCTAATTTAAGTCATTTCATATAATTGCCTCTCTGTGCACAATATATGAAGTAGAAAAAAAACAGTAAATAGTACCCGAAAAGAATTACAAACAAACACGTGAGTTAAATCATCCAATCTTTGTGCCTGCCACTACAGTGCTAATGGGGTATTGCTAATGATTCTGCTGTTGCTTTAACTCCATTTGCAATGGGGAAACTATCTATCAGGCACACAAGCACAAATACCATTAGGGTATGACTTATGAGACACAACCTATGCAGAAACGGCATAGAATAGCTCTGGCAAGCGAGGAATGTGAATAAAAAAAAACCGCGCATGCCATTTCACATTTTATGTGCTTCATTTTGGGAACTGTATCACTGAACACTGTAAACTCTCCATCTCCAGCTGTAAATGGTGGCATAAAGTACGATATATTTATAAAACAACCTAGATGGAGAGAGGTATACAGGTGGTAAATGTAAAAATCCCCAAAATACTGCTAATGACATTGTGGGTCTTTTTGCCTTCAGTTTTGTCCTATGTAACTGAATTGACACTAATGAAAGGGTGTGTTAATTGTAGACTTTGACAATGATACATCTACCTTCTTGAAAATGTTCTTGATGTGGTTAGTTGCTCTTAATAATTTGGGATCATGCACTTTAATTTTTTCTGTGGTCTTTCAGACCTTTTGGTGTTGCTGAACTGATATACAGATATCTGCGATCCAGATATTTGAAAATTGCAAAGATTGTGTCACTGTCCAAAAACTTATGGAACCAAGTGTAGCTTCAAACTGGACTTCAAATAGACTTCAGGTGATATGTATCATTTCCCAGAGCTGCCATTGGTTCAGTGCTTTGTCTTAGGCTGACAAATTAAGACCTTCAGGCGACACATTGTGAAAAACATGACTCCATCCTGTCCATTCACATATAATACTGTCCATGCATGCATGTATTCAGTTACCCCGATATCACCTCTCAGCAGTATTTGACCGGATCACAACCAATATTGCCAGCACATTGCATAGTGAAACGGCTAAGCACCAAGCTTGAAAAGAGCTTTGTGAGGGAAATTGAAGAATGCTGAGAATAAATGTTTGCTCTATGGGATGTGTTGCCCACAGTGTGCTGTGTTGGTGAATAAATGATGAAGAGGAAGAAGGCCCTGTCCTGCTGAGCTTGTCAGCTTTGGACAGCTTTGTGTGTATGTGTGTGTATGCAAAACTGACAGGATAGCTGAATCTGGCCCAGTTACATTTGTATACAGGCATGTTTCACTGTCAACATTTTATAAGGATTGAAAAAATTCTTCTTATATTTATAAAGAGCAATAACTTAAACACTAATCAGATTTTACTTTTCTTTAATTTTATTTAGTATTATGTATATCATGTTCACTGCCTCCATTTTTTTATTTGCATATTTTTGCTGTTCCTTTCTATGTTTTTAGTTTCAAAATACCGTATCAATCAAAAGTTTAGCTGTACTTATTTGAGTACAGTTCGTGTGAGAGGGGCATAAACATCCATCCATCCATTTTTTGTAACATATCTAGTGCTTGGTCATCAGGCGGCAGCCTAGCCAGAGAAGCCCAGACTTCCTATTCACCAGCCCCACCTCTTACAGCTCATCTGGGGGAATTTTCAGGTGAGCCAATAGATGTATTCTATCCAGCATGCCCTGGGTCTACCCTGAAGCCTTCTGTTAGCTGCTATCAACACCTCAACCAAGATGTGCCCAGGAGGCATCCTAGTTAGATGCTTGAACCGCCTCAGATTGTTCAATTGTTCAATGTCGAGGAGTAGTGGCTCTCCCATCAGTACCTCTGAAATGAATGAACTCCTCACTGTATCTCTAAGGGAAAGCCCAGCTACCCATTGAAGGGAGCTCATTTCTGCCACTTGTATCCACAGTCTCACTCTTTTGGTCACTACCCAGAGCTCGTGACTATAGGCAAAGGTAGGAACATAGATCTGGATCAGGATCCATATCACTGCAGATGGGTGGGAGATGGACAGCGAGCTCTCCCCTCACTTGTGGCCAAGACCCCACGACACCTACCTCCTTGAAAATGTTCTTGATTTGGTTAGTTGTTGTTCAACTCGTCCCTGACCCCTAATTGATTTGGTTGAGAGTTCTTATTCAGGCTGCTTCACACTTGGTTCTAAATTATTCCAGAGCAAGCTGGTGGCCACCACCTGATGAAGCCAAAAGAACTGTATCATCTGCAAAAAAAACTCAGATGAGATCTTGAGGCTACCAAATTGGAAGTTTTCTACCTCTTTGCTCCACCTCAAAATTCATAGTTTTTAATTCATAAAAACTATAAAGAGAATCAGTGACAAAGGGCAGTCCTAACAAAGTACAACACCCACTGGTAATAATGAATCCAACTTACTGCTGGCAATGAGGACCAAGCTCTCACTGCTGCTGTACAGGAATATAAGGGCTCATAGCAACTGACCAGATACCCCATACTCTCGAAGCGCATCCCACAGAATCCCCAGAGACACGTGGTAGAATGCCTTCTCCAATTTCACAGAAAAACATATAGACTGGTGGGGCAAACTATATGGCAACCAACACCCCAGTAGGCAATCCAGAGGCACCAATCCAGAGATCTCAATGTGATATTTCATAAGTGTTTCAACAAGACAGGCTTACAACATCAAGGGTCCCAAGGAACACAGGTCACCCCAGAAGCCCAGCTGCAAGGAGTTGCTTAACTACCCCAGTGATAGTAATGGGTGAGTTGGATCTCTGTATTAGAAATGCTGGGGATTGTGTCTGTTCTTAGATACTAGAAACAGCTGTATTCTTGATAAATGTGAAACAAAAACAACCAAACTCTGTCTGCTCCTTTCTGTCACAAAATATACACGGTGCATCTTTGGTCACTGGAGAGTGGCTTTTGAATTCCAAAAGAGGGTTTCTATTAGTAAATCTGGCCCTCTCTTGTTCCCACTGCAGCACATAAAGCAAAGATACTAGAGGTGAAAAAGCTGCTGTCATTTTTTATGGCACCAGCAAGATGCTATCACAGATTCAAAGGTGACATGCAACAACCAGCAAAAAAGTTCTGAAAACCTTTTGAACAAAAGGGCACAAATCTTTAAAAATATTCGTTGTGAGTTATGTGTCACATGCAGGAGGCGAACTGATTTTTCAAGATGTCTAAGACATGATGCTCCTACAAAGACCTCCACATACACTAACAGCTTGATCCGCTGTATGTGCGTGTGTTTATTCATACTGTGATGAGCCATGGAAGTGTCACCTGCTACTGCATATTGCTGTGTTCCTCTGGTGTTGACAGGCAGAGAGGGGTTATGGGATAGGAGTGGAGACAGCGGTCTTTCAGAATACAGCAGGTGCTGTCAGTCTTTTTTGCTCCATACTTCTCATTTTCTTGGACACTATGCGTGCTGTACTCATAGCTATATCAACAGATGAACAATTAAAAAAAAATCAATCATGAAACCCGGCACAGTTGAAGGCATTGATATTTTCAACAACTGGAAGTGGAACATTTATGAGATCAGAATTTTCACTGCATCCAAACCAAAAGAAAAATAATCAATAAATTAGAAAGAAATAAAACATATGTTAGCCTTTTTTCCCAGTGAGAACCATTTCAGTAAATATGACTATACAAAAGGCATAAAGAACTCTAAATAATATTTATTTAAATACATACTAAATGAAGAGAAAATGTTATTTGTGGTAGAACAATTCTATGAGAAATAATAGCAAACAGTTAAAATTAGGCTGACAGCTGCCAGTCAGTATTTCATGCACCACAAAGGATTAGTTTGCACATTAACAAACACATAATTACCCCCAACTGGATTTTATTCGGATTCTATGAATATTTAATGACACACAGTAATGAAATTGTCCATAAATAAATGTAGCAGCATGGGGCTAAATAACTATGTTGAGTAAAACTGTAATTATTAAACTACACGGGCCATCGCACAGTGAGACCATTTTAATGTGAATAGTGATTAAAAATTTGAAAAAATAATGTTAGCAATAACAATGCAATGACAGCCATCCACAGTGGCAGTTATATACCTCATAAGGTCAGTGAAGGAGCTTTTGGTGACAAGACAATGGTACATCCTTCCACTAAAAACAGCAAAGCCAATGTGAAACAGCGCTCTTAATCTCAGACACCATCTAAGTATCTTTGGTTTTTTGTGAAACCCTGAGAGCAAAGGCATCAATGGAGTTGTTCCCTGATTTTCAGCTCAGCATTTGCATGCATTGTCCCGGACAGATATTGATCCACTGAGAAACGAAGGGAAAAAATCAATAGCTTTTACATGAATGCCCAACAAGCAGTTTTAACATATGTGACCGCAGTTTAAGCCAAAAAACATGTGCAATTCACATACCCTCAAACATATAATGTATAAATGCATACACTGACAAGACCACAAGCTTGGATAAACACTTGAATAATCACCTATACATGCACATCTATACATGCAACATTTTACACACTGAGGTGGTAAACCTCTAACCTCATCTAACATCCATTACCCCTCTGGGTAAGATGTTGGGACAAGCTAGTCATACTTCTCTGGAGAGATTTAAGAGGTCTCTGGAGAATCAGGGCTGACAGAGGCTTAGGTTCCTAGTGACACTCGCATTAAAACCATAAAAATGCATCTCTGTTTCCATCTTTGCCCACCTACTGTCTTCTTTCCTGCTTCCTTCCTGTTAATCTCTCCCTTTCTCCTCCCGGTGAATAGAAAGACATGCAGAGCAGTCATAGTCCTGTGACAGATTGGGCGTAAATGACCTGTCATTAAATTTGACTGATGGCCTATCATAGAAGAACGAGATACAGACAGACAGGCAGACGCCTGAGTGGGCATGCAAGAATTAGTAGCTCTCGATGATGAACTGCAGATTATTTTCTATGCTACAGAACATTAGTAACAATGTCACGGATTACAGGAGGTACATAGATGGTTTAAGATTAATTAAAAGCCGTGATCATTGTGCTACGTTCAGGGTACACAAAACATTCTTCAAGTTTGGTAATGTTGTTGTGAGGGGCAGTCCATCACACCAGCAAATCTTAACAAATCATGTTATTTTGAAGATGGATCCTATTGATTTCATTGATCTCCTGACTTACTCATTTTAACCTCTGTGAGGTTAAAATGTTTGGTTTTTACTGTAATGTCTAAACAAGGATTGCACAGACTTTTGTGGACTTACAACAATGAATCCAGATGACTTTGTTCATGTGCTACCAAGAGTCTTCCATTGGTAGATTTAGTGGAAGAACTGTAATCCTTTAATTTACCATATAACAGTTTTATGAGATTTAAAAAAAAAAAGAACATTATGTAAGCAATATGTAGATTTGTGAATGCCTACATGGGCAAAATAATGGCTTCCCATTATCCTGAGCTACAGTTAGGCTTGATCAGAAAATCAGAGGATGCTCACAAATTAAACAAAGAAGGCAAAAATGATTTTGCTTAGTTCAAAATGCTTCAAAGTACTGCATAAACACAGCCTTACATAGCTGCACAATCTTAATATCTAATTTAATTTGTCAGACAATCAAGCTGCTGCATTTTTTTAAGTTAAAAATATGAAAATGAAGTTACAAATGACCTAATCGGACAGTTTTTTTGTTTGTTTTTTAAATCAGATTGTGCCCGGAGCTCGGTGGCAAAGATTTGTGGTGAAGGCGTGCACACAGCGAGCAAAGTGACACATCAAAAGCTCCTCTGAGTTACAGTAATCACAAGAGAGCTTCAAGTCTGCCAGTGTGATTCAGCGAGTAATTAAGCCTTGCTGGCATGGCAAATGGGTGGACAAACGTTTACTTTTTCCCCCCGATTCCCTCTCTCTTCATCAGTGTAAACAGATCAAAGCACATGTTGGGTGTTTGTGTGTGCTGTCTCATGTGTTTTCTCTCTGTGTGTCTTCATACTACCTTTAGCGTTATTTTAGGAGCATAAAAGTTTTATCATGCGTAAGTTTGTGAAACATGTTAGACAGTCCAGTTATGTTGAGCACAGACAAAACCACATACACACAGCTGTCAGTGTTGGTGTCTTGCAGCTGAAACAGAGGCTGTCATTTGGATCCAGCGTCAAAGCAGAGCTGAAGTCAGAGTTGAACCTTAAGGCACAACGAAAATCAAGCAATCCGCTTGGTTTTCTGTGTCTACACTTCCTTCTTCCTTCTTTTCTTTTGTCACCAAAAAAAACCTGAGATTATTTTGATTTTAATTCAGTTTCGTGCCAGTGTCTTGCCACATAACCATATCAAAAATGCATCCATCTGACAAGGGATGTGACACTGAAAACCAGTGGTAACTGTGTCTGGGGGATTGGAGTTTTTCTTTGGATGACACGTGTCCAGAAACCCATGACCCCACAGCTTAGTGCTTACAGGCACATTAGTCACTATAGGCACACAAAGCCCGCCTTTCCCCTGCTTTGTCAGCTTGGGGAGCTGGATTACGTCACATCTGAATCAGATGATTCTTCTCTGACCTTCTTGCTTAACTAAATCTGATGAACAAAAAGGGCTCAAACAGATACCTCTAAGAGGGATCCAGATTCAGAAATGCATCACCATACGACAACCGCATGTATACTATATACATTTTTATACACTATAGTTTTTATGTTGTTTAATTCAAAACAAACAGGTTAAATAGTCTACCTAGAAAATACAGGGCCCAAAAAACAACCTCAGCACTATAGAAATAAGTACATCTGTGTCAACAGAGGTATAACGTTTAAATAGAGCTAACTGAATGAACAAGATGATAAAGTAATCTGTTAACACCACACCGTGATCTCACCTCTCCTGGGTTGTGTCTAAAACACCACAGCTGCACATGGTAAGAAACTGACTGAACAAATGAAAAATAAAATAACATTTTAGGGCTTAAAATAAAAATGAGAGGCTATTGAGAGTATCCAAGGCAACTGAACCAAAACGGTGGGTAGTAGCTATACCTGCCAACAGCAGGTGCAGTAGTCATTCTTTAAAAAATAATGCCATGAACACTAAAAAATTTATCCATCCATCCATTCTCTTAACCACTTATCCAGTGAGGAACATGAGCTTATCCTAGCTCAGGGGTAGGCAATCTCAGTCCACGAGGGCCGGTGTCCCTGCAGGTTTTAGATCTCACCTTGGGTCAACACACCTGAATCACATGATTAGTTTGTTACCAGGCCTCTGGAGAACTTCAGGACATGTTGAGGAGCTAATTTAGCCATTTAAATCAGCTGTGTTGGTTCGAGGACACATCTAAAACCTGCAGGGACACCGGCCCTCGTGGACTGAGATTGCCCACCCCTGTAGCTGTTATAGGGCAAAAGGCAGGGTGTACAGGTTGGACAGATTGTCAGTCCATCACACAGAGAATCAGACAACACATCA
Organism: Diplotaxodon limnothrissa; assembly: GCF_057381915.1. Taxonomy (NCBI): domain Eukaryota; kingdom Metazoa; phylum Chordata; class Actinopteri; order Cichliformes; family Cichlidae; genus Diplotaxodon; species Diplotaxodon limnothrissa. Next base: position 25,377,263 of record NC_140614.1, on the reverse strand, counting down.
CACTCACATCTACATCTATGACCAGTTTAGATTCATGAGTTAACCTGACAACATATCTTTGGGAAGATAGTGGGACCTCCTTAGAGAAGCCACGCAGGCACAGGCTGGCCGGCAGGTTCAAACCCAGGACCTATTTGTTATGAAGAGGAGATGCTAAGTGCTCCACTACTGCCAACAAGAGAAAATTATCCTTTAAAAAATACTTCAGAAAGTTAAAAGTGAATGCATTTTTCTTTTAAGTGGGGAAAAGCTGCACTTAAGTTTAAGACACTGGACTCTTAAGTAGTTCATCCACTCATGAGTTACTACACACTAGTCTACTCTTCAGTAAACCGAAGGTTGTTGATAATGTAAAGTAAATCATACTTGATTAAAAACCCATTAAGTCCATTCATTCCAGGTTTGCAGGTAACACCTACATTGGAATGGCTTCCTGTTACTGTTTGTTCTGCTAGCTCTGAGGGCATGTTTAGAAAACAGATAAAGATATTGTTTTTGACACAGGCTTTTAGATAATTACCTCCTTCTATGTTTTATTATGTTTCAATACGTACTACGTACCTTCTCAATGTGAAACTCTTTTGTGACCTTTGTCTGAGAAAAGTGCCGTACTTAAATCTGCTGCTTAAGTGTTTCTACAAAGTGCGTGTTGATAAAAGATTCAGATATTAAAAAAGGGAAAACAACTGAGTGGAGGTAATAATCAGTTTTGTTATAAATGCTAGATTGGTGGGTGAAAATGGCAATGGTTTAAAACACTTTAAAATACTAAGTTTTAAAGTGGAAATCTAAAAGTAGAGGGTCAGAGAGTCCTTGAGCAGGTTAACAATCCTGATCTTAATCCAGACATCTAATGAGGGACAATCAGCTTATACACAAGTCTGCATTACCTGGGCTTACGTACAAAGAACACAGTTTTTAATAATGCAACAACAGCAACACTGGCTCAGCAAGAATGTTTAATGTAACTCATAAACTGTAAACTGTTACTACACTAAGCCAAAGAACTGAACTGGGGTAACTATAGAAACACATTTATACTTCTTTCACACTCACAAGTACGCCTTGCTGATGCCAGTTTAGACCTCTATTGCTATCACAACTGTTATAATTTGTTGTGAGGTTTCCACTTTTTTCAGACCTTTCTCTGTAAACACATGGGATGGTTGTGTGGGAAAATTCCAGACAGCTCCTCTGGCACCAACAGCCATGCTCCGTTTGAACTTCAGTAGGTGGTCTTGACCATGTGATTCATCATGCTGATCAGTTGAACAGGTGTACCTAATACAGTGACTGGTGAGGGTATATCTGCACAAAGCAGCAGTGCAATTGATACATTTTCACGTCAAAGGACAAAACTAAGAATTTAATTAGCAGTCATCACAGGGGCAATTATTTTACCCCCCAAAACTAAACAAACATGACAGTATACTTTTTATGTATATGGTACAAATTCTGGCATCGTATCCATTTGCAAGACAAATCTCTTTTGCAGAAATCTAAGCACTAATTCAAGTGTACGCTGGATTTTAATTATTTGAAGTAATTTATTGAATTTACCTTGAGTCTTGAATACTTGAGTCTAAGCTTACTTTGAAGAGGAAACTCTTGCACATGTTTAATTTAGAACACCTAAATGCAATTTGGAAGTTTAGTGAAATAGGTTCAAACAAACAATTTTTTAAAAAGTTCTTACACTACAGCCATGTTAAAATGATCAGTTTCAACCACTAATCTAGACATTTGTTTAATGTGACAAAGTGATGAAAAAAAGCTTATTTCAGTTAAATTTTTTTGTGATTTCCTGCATTTCCTACATTTTAAAAGTAACCTTCCCAGCACGGTTTGTAAGCACATTAGGACTTAGTAGCGTAGCTCAAATAAGTCGTAAGATATAGACCAAAAACAAATATCCATGACAGGAGACATAAATGAATAAGCTGAGGTCTCCGCAAGATAGAGACCACACACAAAAAACATTTTTCAGAACTTCAAAATCTTTTTTTTTCTTTTTTGAAAACTTCTTCCAAGATGAAGTGCTGCTCTTTTTCACAGACAAAGACAAAAACGTATGCCGCAGGTGCAGAGTAAGTCAGCGTCATCACTGTAGCTCGCTTATTATTGGAGGAGCTGAGGGTGTCTCCCCAACAGCTTCTCCCTGTCACACCCACTGAGCCACCTGCTCTGTGGATAGTCCACAGGAGCAAGGATGATGTCCTTGAACGATTATCATAATGATTCACTGGCTGAAGACACTGACCTTATACTACTCCCAGATACATATACTTCACCTGGTGACCTTCCAGGACAAAAGAGTATGTGTTCGTCTTATCTATCCGTGTAAGCACATTAATCTGGACACTCTTACCTACATTATCCTTGTATAACTGTATTCTTTCTCTGCTGGTCCCTCTCCCCCACCTGTACAATCAGTTTGTGTGCTGGGAATCCAACAATCTCTGCTTCTTAGCAGCGTAGTTTTCTCACTTCACTACACCTGCTACTTTGATTAAAAGGGACATAGGATGCTCTTCCGTGGCTTATCTATCATGCATGTTTCACACTTTATGTGCCTGGGAGGGTGCCGGATGTGCCAGATGAATGTATGGCAGTATGCATTTGCAATTTAAAACATCCGTAGAGAGCGCAGTAGAATCTCACCATTTGTCTTTTTTTCCCCCCTTTTTTGCATGTTTGTTTAATTTATGCATGCAGTATAGTTTTAATGTTCATGAACGAGTTGGAAAGTGCTATTTTACGTAGCACCTACCTCATTTTTCTTAATTAGAAATAAAACATGGGTGTCGTAGTGTGAGGCTCTGGATGTTTCGTGCATAAATTTCACTGAGGAACTTTATGAATTCTGTCTAATAATCCAGGAGAAATACATTTACAATTCCACCTTACCCTGAAGTTTCCTCCTCAGTCTTCCACACTGCAGCTACCTGGTTTGAGCCTTCATTTGTATTCTTTGCATATCTTTTGCAAAGATATGCAAAGAATATTTACCACCACCACAACTACCAATATTTCCATCTGTGAATATCTTTGCCTTGTTCACCTTGAGAGGTCTTCCATCCTCCCCAACTCACTTCCTCCTGTTTGAGAGAGTATCTGTTTCAGAGCCAGAAACACATAGAAATGCAGCCAGTGAACAGAACTGAAACATCAACACCACCATCCCCCACCATCACCCCACCTGCCTCTCCCTCCATCCCCTTCATCCTCTTCACAGGGATCTATGCTGTCTAGAAAGATGTGAATGAAGGTCATCTTGCCGCTGACTAAGAGCCAAACGTACTGCTAGTCCTTCTCAGCAATTCAAATACGGGCTCTGTTATCTCTGCTTAAGCTATGTGTACAGCTGTGTGGACAAACAACATCAACGTGACAAGTGCGTGCAGGTGGGCAAATTTGCATGTAGGTGCATATAATGTATATATTTACAATGTGCATCAGTGGTGTAAGCTGCAGAAACTTGCCGTTGCATTGGGGCAATTATAATTCGCTGCTTAGAGGTTAAAGCCATCAAAAATGTGCTAGTGGCTAAAGCATAGCACTTCAGTTATTGATCAACAGTGGGGCATGCACATTGGTAAGGTGTCTCACATAGTTCCTATGGAAAAAAAAAAAGCAAAAACTGAGGAATTAATGAACTAGCACGAAAGTAAAGCTTACCAGCCACAATTTTCCCTTTCAGCAATTACTATAATAGAACTGTATTAAATAAATCTCCAGTTGCTAGTACAGTGAATAATTCTTTCATTCCTATGCATTACAGTTTCTGTATGTCCACCCTCCCATGTTTTAGCTGTTGGACATCTTTGCTTTGGCTACTGGAAATAAAAGTAATGGGGCAAAACAGTCTTAATGAGCCTAAATCCACCAATAAAGAAAATGAGCCTCCAATCAGTCAACCAGACAGGTTTTTATTTCACCCTCTCCTTAATGCTCTCAAGTAATGTAAGAGAGGACCCTAGGGAAGACTTAGCAGATACAGTGCTCATTGTATGTGTTCATTCACTTTCAGAATCAGTCTCATATTTCATATATTTCTACAGAGCATCAAATGGTACATGTGATCCCAACAGGATGCACTGTAACCCTGTTCTGACACTGACTTTCTACATGTTCTCTGGCTTCTCCCAAAGGTCTGAACAATGCAGCCTTGCAAAGTGATTTTCCCTGTCACATTCTGAAAATCGGATACCATCCCACACATTTGTCTTTTGTGTTTTTTTTCCTTCATGGTTTCTTGGTTTATAAAACAAGCATCTGCTGACACATCAAATAGACACTGGTGCATTGAAACTGATACCACAATAAAAGTAAAGTATCTGCTTGTTTCTAAACACTTATCACTAAGATGCAATATATACTGACTATAATTACTTCAGCTCTGCTCTTTATCCCCATTGCAGCCGTCACTGTTGCTTGAGCACTCTACAGATGTGTATTTTATGGCCGGTTAAATCATTAAATGATAATAACATGGTTGTGTATTGACTTGTATTTCGATAACAAGGTCACGTATTGATCGGCCTTTGATTATCATGATGGTCATTTATTGATGGCTTCCAACCAAGATCAATCTACGCCCTTTAAACGGTTCAATAGTACATTGCTTCAGCTCTCTGCACCTGTTCAACATAGTTGCTGTACCAAAATCAAAAAAGGGGATGGGATGTTTGGTCAAAATGCTTGGGTGGGGAAATCGGTCTAAAATGTTGAGGTGAATTCCATTTTTAGTGTATTTTTTCAAGGAATATAAATGTCCACTAACTGAGTATTAACAGCCTGGGTAACTGTCACTCAACATCAATAACAGAAGTAAATACACCAAAATGATAGTATAATTTTACAATCTGTGGCCCAATAAAAATGATCTGTGTGTGCATGTGTGAGAGAGAGCGAGTGTGCCCTGTATGTCTGCAATGCAGTCTCAGCATCTAGATGAAGTGTCCCTAATAGGATCCCTGTGGGATTCCTCAGCAGCTTTTCACCGCGAACCTGCACACTGTCAGCAGTCAGAGCGGACAGAGCCGGAGCTTAAAACTAAATAAGGGGACATACTAGTCTCTGTCTTTTTCCCTCCTCCCCGTGCATACAAAAGCTTGCATTCAGTGTTACAGAAACACACAAGAATCTGTCATCAAATGCGTTTCAGTTTCCAGATGAGTGCTTTGGAGTGGTGAGCCAGGCAGTCATAATTACTGCGACTTGCCAAAATGTTTACAATTTTGCCTACCCTCCAGAATAATTGGATGTGCCTACCTCCCCGTTTCCCCAGTTGCTGTCTCATTTTTCCTCTGACACAAACATGGGAACAGACAGCTATTTAACAAGCTCTGTAATTCACAACAGCTTGTGTGTATGTGTGTGTCTGTGTTACCTTGACAGGTAACACGCTGTCAGAAGTAGTGAGATTTTCAAAGCAGCGGTGAGGAAAACAGAAAGCCCATAAGTCGCTTAGTATTTGTTATTATTACATGATTGGTATGTGCTAGCTAGCTGTCATGTTTTTACAAGACAGCTGACAAAGATGTTAACCACCTCTTCACTGGAAATGTAATAACACAAAGTAAAATGAAGATAAAGCAGCATTTTCTCTTTGGGCTATACAGTGAAAACAGAAATATTAGCTGGAAAAAAAAAACACCTTCCCAGTATTCAAAACCTCAAAGAAGTGACTGGTGAACTGTATAAAAAGTAATTAACGAGCTCCTCTCTTAAGCTAATTAGTGATTGGAAGTGTGATAGTCATTAACAGCGAACATTTTCTTGTCATGGTTACACAGTACAAGAGAAAGAGAAAGAGTGAACCCTTAATGAAGGCATATGCAAAGAGCTAAGAGAAGATGTGAATATAAAGGGGCAAATTTAGAGGATATAATATATGCTGTCTTTCTTCCGAGATGCCTGTCTTAGATAGGCTAGCTTTTTCCAAGCATACATTCAAAACCTGAATAGAAGATATGGGGAAATAACATCTCTGTAAGAGGGACTAGCCATGAAAAAGATCAACTCCCACAAATAAGAAGCAAGTTCGAGGCTGGTTTTTGCAATCCTGAAAACATATAGTGCTCCAGTGTTTTTGTCAGCCACTCTAATATTTCTTAATCACTGAATCAGCGACCTGAATATTTATGTTCATTTTCTGAAAGCAAAGAGAACTCCCGGGTCGGATTAGAAGCATTTATGCCCGTCTGTGTTGTGAATATTAAATCACAGGACTCTGAGAATCCAGTGCTCCAAACGTACAGATAAGAGACACATCATCTTACTAAAAATTACCTTCTATGAGATAAGTGCTGCCAAGCTAAAATAAGCTGCCACAGCGTTTGGGATGATTTCAATACAGTGTAAATGTTCTACTGAAGACAGGCTGGAGCTGCTTAGAAGTAAATGTTAACACAAGCCTCCTGCTGCTGTCTGTCTTCCTCTCTCTCGCTTCCCTGATTTTATTTTGGTGTTAACACTATTAACTGTGTTTAAAAAAAAAATGAAAAAAGAAAGAAATAAAATCAAAGACTAGAATAAAATAATACAATAAAACCAGACAAGAGAGATTTTGTACCTTAAATACTGGTGAGCCCTTGATAAATCTCAAATTCAAATTCAAATTTCAAATTTTTTTATTTGTCACGTACACAGTCATACACAGTACGATATGTAGTGAAATGCTTGGACAACTGCTCGTGACCTAAAGAAAACAAAAAAGGAAAAGGCTATGAATAAGATAGGAAATAAATATGAAAAATTAAAAAGGGTAAATTTAACTAGGAAGGAATAAAATATAAATTAAGGTTAAAAATGAAATAACTGTACAACACAAATTAGAATGAAGGGTAAATTTAACTGGGAAGAATAAGATAAAATATATAAATTAAAGTTGAAAATAAAATAACTGTACAACAAAATACACAATACACAATATAGAACTATATAAGAATGTATGAAGAAATCTAAATATAAATAAATATATACACAATAACAGCAGCTGTACAAGTATTAACTGGAAATGAAGAATATAGTGACCAGTGTTGTGCAAAAACAATGTCCAGAATGTCCAGTGTGTGTGTAAGAACCATATGTGTGGGTCAGTACTGTGTGGTGGTGTGATTGAGAGACCGTATCGCCTGCGGGAAGAAGCTCCTCCTCAGTCTCTCTGTGTTGGTCTTCAGGGAGCGGAATCGCTTTCCTGACCTCAACAGAGAGAACAGTCCATTGTTGGGATGGCTGAGGTCCTTCACGATCTTCCTGGCCTTAGTCCAGCACCGCCTGCTGTAGATTGAGTGCAGGTCAGGGAGCTCGGAGCGGATGGTGCGCTCAGCTGACCGCACAACCCTCTGTAGAGCTCGTCTGTCCTGCATCTGACCATATACCCAACAAACAGAGGCTAGTTTGTGAATGAATTACATTTTGTGATTGGCTGTTTGAACCAAAACGTGTCTAAAATAACACGCAGAATGTGTAATATTATTGATTCAATTTGTGGGTCATGCTGGATAATGTAACCTCAGCTTATTGGCATAAAAAATGAAGGAGAAAAAAGCTGAGGACTGAACCCTGAAAAACACTACGTAAGAAGCACTAAATACATCGACAGATGCACAAAAAGTAGGAGCAGAGCTTCACAAAGCATCAGATTTAAGGATGTTCATAAACAATCTGTTGTGGCAGGATTATTTCATCATAAAACCCACTATTTCTACACACAACAAAACAAGACTGCATGATAAAACACATACACGCACACACACACACACACACACACACACAGACAGAGGGATTACATATCTTAAGAAACTGCACTTCATTAGAAGCATTAAATATGTGTGCACACATATATGATTGCATTAATGATAAAACACAGCAGTGGGAGTGTATAATTTAGCCTAAATTATACACTCCCACTTGTCTGTCTCAATACATGCATATATATATCTATATATCTATATATATATCTATATATATATAGATATATATATGCACATATATTTATATATGAACACTCTGTCTCTGCCTGTCTTTGGTGGTTTACATCAGATGTCTCCTTGATGACAGAATTAATCCTCACACCTTTTTTCGTGACATCCCAGGTCCTTCACTTCTCAGGCTGACTGTGTTTACAGCTCAAGGACATCCATGTGACAAGTGGGCTTCTTGTCATGTGCCTGAATGTATGTGAGCATGTGTGCGTGTGTGTGCACTGAATGCATGAGCATATGTAGTGTGTGCCAGTGCGTGCAATTGTGACATCCTGCTGCTCCTCGCAGCATCAGACACATATCCTCAAGGTCACAAATCAGGCCAGGTGGCCAATGGAAAGATTAAGGACACGTTCCTAAAAAATGGACACATCTGATTTATCATATCTCTGCTATAAAAGGGCATCAGTAAAGGGCTGGGGAGCTAGGCTTTCTGCAGATACCCATGAGGTTTCAGACTAGACCCGCAATCTCTCCTAAACCCTTCTAAATGTTACACCCCACGATGACTGTAATGAAATGGAAGGAGGGCATTTGAGGGAAAACTGGGAGAGGGAAAGGGAAGAAAGCGAGGAAAAAAGGCAGAGTGTAAGCAAGACAGAGAGACATCAAACCCTCACTAGTCCCGTATGACAGATGCTAGCTAGGGCGGCATGCCAGGGAGGCGCAATCTTAAGGTGATAGGCAGTGCCACAGTGAAAAAAAGATAATGCCATATGGCTAGAAGAAGGCAGCTGTGGATTCCAGTCACGAAGCCATGAACGAGGAATAATCCTCCTGCTGCTGTTGTAGGACATGGTTTTACTGCCCTGTAAGACTGGAAGGAGGCAAGAGGAAAAGAGAAGGGGATGAAGGTGGTGGTAACGGAAGGAGGAGGAGGGGCATGCCGCAGGAAAGGCCGCGCTACTCCAACCCACAACCCCCCTCCCACGAGCATCCCTTATGCAAACATACTGCAGAGCAGGAATTTTGGATTTTTTTTCTACTTTTTAACATAAGCTCTATAGAAATGCAGACTCACACTTACCTTTTTTTCCCCCACAGGTAAAAAAATGAGGGGGTGGGGTAAGGTGGGCTTATTCTGTGGAAAGAAGCAATTAATTTGGAATGTGCTGCACCGGGAGCGAAGAGTTTAGACTTAAATGGAGCACAGGCGGCAGCAGAGACGAGGCTTAATTGTTTGATTGATTGGTCACGACTGCGAGGCGTATTTCTGAAGCCCCTCTGCGCCGATCAATGAGTCAATGAGCGCCTCGCCAAACCTCACAGCTTCCCGGCCTTGCAATTCAATTACCTGGAAGCCTTGGTGGCCCCTGCCTACAATCATGTTGCAAACACTGGAGACAAACCTCTCCTGCCCCCCGCCTCCTCTTCCCTTCTCATTGAACTAGGAGTTTATTGCGGCAGATACAAGCAAAGGGGGCAGGGTATATAGACAGGAGAATGGGTTGAGAGGAAGGAGCAAAGGGGGTGGGGAGTTTAACTTTATTAGATTGGTAACAGACACTACATACTGCATTGGACACAAATCGAGTTATAGTCCTAATCTGTCATTTAAACAAATTATCTTGGGTGGTGATGCATCAGCAGTATCACTCCTCCCTAGGGGGTTGAGACAAGGGGGAGGAATGGAGAAGGGGAGGGGCAACGATGGAGGGCTGAGTCTGATAGAGACACACCAGAAGCTGATACTACAGGACAGCAGAGGTATGAATTCTTCAACAGTTGAGGATACAAGCTAACATTTTCTAGCTTCACATCAGTTCTGACCAGAACCATTTACAACAACAAAATGAAGATAAGCCATCCTAAATCCTAGAGGTCTAAAACTGTTAGCGATGCACAGGCAATGCAAACATACTCAAGTGATTATCAAATACACCTACAACATAAAGAACATAGGAAACCAGCTGAGCACAAAGAAAAGAGAGGGACGGAAACATGTGTTGGCTTTTTAAAATGCTGTCAGGGTCAAGGCTGAACCTGCCATGACTGAGGATTGACAGATTCATTGAACAGAAGAGAGATAAACAGACCAACAGAGACATTTGTGACACAGGGGCCAAGGTGGATTGTGTTTAGTGTTTTATATTAAATACAAATTACAGCAGCAGAAGTCACCGTTGTGTGTTAAATAAACCAAAATTTTGTAAAAATAAAACCTAACTACCCACGTAAGAAAAATGATGTTCGGAATGCTTTAAAGGGCTCAATGTTTGATACGAATAATACACTGAAAGAAAAGGGGTTTGGTATGAGTGTTGATAGCAGAGATGAAACAAGAGGGAAACCTTTCACCTGGGGTACAACAGCTAAAAAGCAAATCCACTACCCAAAGAACAAATATCACTGTTGGGTTTCAGTGGCTAAATTAATTTTATTAGCTGCTCATCTTCAGATCATATTTGATATGACAATTTTAGACCCCTGCAGCTGGTTAGAGCTGATAGGGCATGAGCGCCGTGCTTGTAGACGAGTAAGGTGTAAATTGGAGCGAGTGGTGTGATGTTATGTAATTTCCTCCTCCTGGTGGCTGATAGGGGTCATAAATTATTCAATGTTCCCAAATACGGTGCCTTCAGAAAATACTAAGACAATACAAACTTGGACATGCCGCTGCTCTCAGGGTAAATGACATTCAAAGAGCAAAAGCACATAATGTCCGATGTTAGTGAATGTAATATTCAGCTTTAACTGTCGTATAATGGTACATTAATGTTGCAAGAGATGGTGCCTTTTGGGTCTACCTTGTAAAAAACTTAATCTGCATTCTTTATCATAACGCTTGGCTCAATATATACAAGAAGTGAAATACATAATGTTTAATAATGGATCTCATCAGACCTGAGGAAAATGTTCTTTCAGCAAATACAAGAAATATGAATGCTTATTAGAAAAGATTAATATAGCTGCCAGGTTTAGTTACTATATATAACAGGCTTTGCAGCTACTGGTTTTAATATTACTGACTGTAGAACATAATGAGCAGGTGTTTAAGATAGTGATCTGTGCATCTCAGTATGCAACAGGCGAACAGTGCCGCATAAAATCCGACTCACATGGGGAATGGTTTAAACCTGCAATCCATGTCACAGCCCAGCACGTTGTAATAATGCTAATGTTAAGTCAAACTGCTGACCAGAGGAGCACATGTGTTAAATCCCAAAGTGAGGCAAAAATAAAGCCATGACCAGGAGATCAAAGCAGGTCTCAGAGGCCTGGTGCCTCCCTCTGACCCGCCAACCTATGGAGCTCTGCTTAAAGAGTCCCAGCTCGTCCTGTATATTTTTCCCCTTCAGCTCCCGCTCTATCCAGCAGTGGGATGCTGAGTGCCCACTATTCAGCTTTGCTGACTCAGAGATAGATGCAAAAGGTCAGGGCACAAAGGTCAGCTTTAAATCTCAAACCCCTGCAATTTACATATGACATAAGTTTCTTCTACAGAGTTACTACTAGGTCTACTAGATTTCCATGCCAAATCACCAGCTCCCTGCATTTGTTCTTGTTCTTAGTATAAACTCAGTTTGAGCTGTAAAGTGTATGTGAAGCTGTTATGCTTCCAACCAATCACACATATTAATACATGCAAACAGCTATTAGTTTTTTCTACGGACATTCTACAGAGAATGATTTCACCATCTCTGAATTAAAGCCCCAATTCCACAAAAAGAAAGAAAATATATAAAGACAATAATATAAAACACATCAAATGTTAGAAGTAAGAGATTGTACTATTTCATGAAAAAGATTTGTTCATTTTGAATTTGATGGCAGCAAAATGTCACAAAATTGGATAGAAAAATAAGTAGTACTAGCTGGGGGGGAAATAACCCATTTTTGCAACTAATTAGGTTATTTTGAAACAGGTCAGCAACCTGACTGGGTATAAATAGAGAATCTTAGAGAGGTGGAGTTTCTTAGAAGTAAAGATGTGCAGAGGTCCATCAATCTGCAATAAAAAAATCTACTAATTGGGGAACAATTTTAGAATAAGGTTCCTCAACATAAAACCGTGGAGACTTTGAATATGAAAATCGAATCTGCAGTGCATAATATCACCAAAAGACTCCAAGAATCTGGAGAAATCTCAAGGAACAAGGCTGGAAATGAATGCATGCCCATGATCTTTGGGCCCTCACGCAACTGAAGCCAAGCTATGAACTGTTTTGTAATGAGACGAATCAAAATTTGAAATTCTTGTTGGGTAACGTGGATGCCTCCAGACTAAAGAGGAGAGGAACCACCCATTATTATTAGCACTCAATTCAAAAGTCTGCATCTCTGCATTAGTGCCTATGAAATAGGCAACTTGCACATCTGGAAAGGCACCATCACTGCTAACATATGCAGACGACATCTTTTTCAGACAATACCTTAAATATTTCAGCAAGACAATGCTAAACCACATACTGCACAGAAGAGTCCAGCTGCTGAAGTGGACTTTAGCTCATACAGTACCTTTCACAAATGTAAAACATTTGGAGCATCGTGAAATGAAAACTACAGCAAAGAAGATCCAGGACTGTTGAGCAGCTAGAATCTTGGATGATAAGACTTGGACCGCATTCCTCCTCCAAAACTCCAGGAAGTGTATCTTCATTTCCCAGACTTTTATGTACTGTTGCTAAAGAAGGGATACAACACAGTGGCCCTGTCCCAGCTGTTTCGAGACATGTTGCTATGATACAATTCAAAATGACCTTTCTTGGGGGGGTTTTCAAATGGGAAATTTTCAAATAGGAGTTTGAACGTTTGATATGTTTACTCTGTTTTACAGTGAATAAAGTATAAATACAATACGTTTATGCAATTTGCAAGTCATTGCATAATGTTTTTATGCCCCAACTTCTTTTTAAAATTGGAGTTCTGTAACCACGCTGGAATACATATATCAAGCTACACTACATACACATACAACTTAACATCTGGAGACTGGATCACTCACTTTGCAATGTATGCTGTCAGGCATTACTGGTCATGTATAATGCTTAGGATTAATCTGGCAAGGTTAAATAAAAAGAGTACTCTAAGCTTATCTGATTTATGTAAAAATAAATCCATCACTGTAAATGAGTAGTGTTCAATCATCCACCTTGATACGAGCTAGCATGCAGAGTGTAACGTTCCTCCCTTGATATGTTGAAAAATCTGCGTAAATTGGTAAAGCTTGTTTGAAGGATTTAACATGCAGATCATTTAAACTACTATGTAATCTGCTACATGAAATTTTATATAACTTCACATATGAGTATATAAATGTATATATAATTGCATCCTTTATGTGCCACTAATTAGCTATCAATCACATTTATGCACTTTAATCTGTATGCCTAATGATCACCTATGTTTTTCTCACAAATGTAATTACCTATTTAATTGCTAATATATGAAATCTAAATTATTGTGTAACACTTTCAAATAATAGCTTCTTTATGCACAAACAAATTAACATTTTGCTAATTTGTTTTCACATAAGTTATATATTAAAGTACCAATTTGTATATCCTGTTTATGAGGTTTAAATAGATCTCTAATATGAGGGTCATTCAGGTCAATGTTTATAATTCATAGCAAAATTACTGATTTTTATGCCTCCTCTTTGAAACGAATGTGAGCAATTTCTCTGCATATCAAGTGATATAAATACAAAAAGTTCAGATTAAAGTTTTAACTTAAATAACTTTTATTAAGTATAACCTGGCACTAATAAGTTAATACACGTTTCTGCAAACTCACAAAAACAGAGCAATTATTCTGAAACTTAATTCACAGCAAAATTCTCTGTGCAAATCTACCCAAACTGATGAGTAACAGAGACACACACACTTACAGATGACAGCATGAGTCACAACTCTAGGAGTTTTACTCTGACTAATTTCGAGCAGCACGTGGCTGACGATTAATGAAAGTAACAAGCTGAACATGCTGCATCAACGTAGTGATGTTAATCCCTGCTAACGTTTAGCACGGGAAAAAATGGCATGCGCTCATTTTCTCTTAACTAAAGACAGCCAACAACATAACGCCTCAGTTCACCGATACCAGAGAAAGAAAAACACATTAACAGATTATTTCCTGATTATATTTGACATTTTCAACTTTTCCCCCCCTATTTCTCTCTCTGGCACATCTGAAAATTAATTCACTCCACAGCTACAGCAGCAAACATCAACTGTGCTCACAAATGCAGACATTTCTTCTCCTAATTGCTTTTGTGCACTGAATAAGTTAGTAGTTTTTAAGCACGCAGTGGCGGAGTGCATTTAAATTCTGAATATCACATTAAAAAAAATTTTTCCCTCATCGAGTGGATTAAATACATCTGCGGTGAGCGATGTTGGGGCTCAGTGCACCACATGAAGGCATAATCAGACTCTTGAGTGAAACACCGTGCTTGTGCTTGATGGAGCAGGACCTGTTTTCTAAGTGCTATGGTGAGTATTTATGTGTGTGTGTGTGTGTGTGTGTGTGTGTGTGTGTGTGTGTGTGTGTGTGTGCCTTTCTAAATGAATCCCAACCCAAGTGGATGTTGAAATATAAATGCACAGTGTAACTGCCCCGCTATCCTGCTTGCAGTGCTTCTACAGTCATAGTCTTATTACACTGAGCTGTGACAAGGGAATTTGGGGGAAATGGGTCTGCTTCAAAAGCCATTCTTACTGCCACTAATTGTCTGTCATCCCAGGTTGACAGGCAGGAGGACACTGACAGACAGTCCTGATCATTCACATGGGACACAAGACATGCTGTTTACATGTACATTCATTATTTTTGTGTGATTTATTGTTCACAGTAGTACTGCAGGTGTCTGATTGAATGCATCAGATTGTACAGGAGTATGATACACTTGGTGTTACAGGGTTAAAAATACGATTATGGTTCCTTTCATTGTTTTTTCCACAAAAAAAAAAAGAAAAAAAAAGACCATACTTTTAAACAAATATATAATTTATACTTTACAATCCTGTAAGAAATCCAAGCAAATTGACACAACAGCCCCCAAGTGCAGCTGATGTGTTATCTCGTGTCTCATGGCAGTTAAATCTGTACAGCTGATTAGCAATAATTATTGGTTTCTAGTTATTCCTGTCCACTGTTTTCACAATCAGGACTGTATACAACATCAGTGAAAGGAAACGGTGAGCTGCATATGGCATTCAAATTAACTCCAAAGCCCCAAAGTCAGTGTTATATTTACACTTGCTGACGCATGGTGAGCACTGGCTGCCACTGAGTCACCTGCTGTGTTGGCGTGGGGCCTGGCTAAGGTGTGACAGCAATACTGAACAAAAGGATAATGCAGAATGGAAAACACCTGTCTGGCTTGCCTACACGGACCGCAGGAGGCTGAGTCGACGTTGAGAGACTCTCGGGTCGGTTTCTGAAAATACTGCATCATGATAATGATAGCAGGTTCTGTGCTGCGTATGAAAAATATGTTATATTTGCCTTTCGTTTCATGACTGTTTCCCTTTGTGAATGCATGGAAGTTGAACTTTAGAGTGGGCTGTGACTATGCTTTCTAACTTTCTCTCTTTTTTTTCTCCATTTTTTTAAGTCTGTCTTGTTATTTCTCAGTCTCTATCTCTCTGTGTCTGTTTCTTTTATCTCTCCCTCTCTGTAGTGGCATGCCCATGCTGAGACAAGAGCAACGCATTTCTCTTCTTCTTCTAGGATCTGTTGGCGAGGCAGGTCAGCCGGCCCAGTCCAATCCAGATCCTGAAAGCACATGGGCTCTTTAAACCTTTACGCAAGCCGGGATGACAGGCCACCCTCCCTTTTGTCTGATGTGAGAGTAAGACCATTGCTGTTGTTTCAACTGCATTGCAGTCATCCTGAATACGTCCATATTTCACTGGGGAAAAGAAGACAGATCGAAGAAAAGGCAGCTTAGGACAATGTCAGAACTAATGCGAGATGGGGGAAAAAAGATGTACGCAAGGAAGTGTAATAAATATATAATAAAAAGTGACAACAAAGAAAAAAGAAAACTTTTCAGCATGTCTGACACATCCCTGTTTTATTAGCAAGACAAAACTTGTCTGAATTTTCCATTAGACACAGAAGGTCACAGGACAAAGCCACATGTTGCTCCAATCAACTCTAATCAGCCCTCACGAATGAAATCATTTGTGAACAAAAATATCTCTACCACTCACTTATTCACTCTCACATTTGATTAGACTCATCCTGGACACTTCTATTTTACTCGTCGTGTGCAGCACAGATTGCATTCCTGCAGTCTATCAGTTTAGCTGACACCGGACGGTTACTTGCTGTATTTCTGAAAACTGAACTGCAGCAGATATCTCACCCACTGGGAGGGAATTAAATAAGATAGACCTGAAATCGCCAGACGGTTGACCTATAAATCTACAAGTGGGCCGCAGGGGGCAAGGGGAAAGGACAGAGAGACACAGATGAAAGAAGTGTGACTTAGAGAGCTTTGATCAAAAGAGAAGTCCAAAGAGATGGGAGGAAAAAATAGAAAGAGACAGACACACAGGGATATTATGTGCTGTCTCCCTTCAGCCGTCAGGCAGGACAAACAACACAAGGGTGTCTCCTGGTTCTGGTTAGCCTGGCCCTAATCCTCTCTCGGAGACTGACACCATTCCTGTCCCCCTACGCAAACTGGATTTTTTTCCTCCCCCCCTTTTGTACTTTTACATGATAACAGTTTAAAGGAGGGCGTGTAAAGAAAATGATTTTCCATGCGGATAAAACGCATTCATTTTTTTCACAATAACTGCAGAGATTTGCTGCAGTCAGGAGCCACGGATAGATGAGGCAAAGTGAGGGAGACAAAGTAAAGAGCGGCAGCGTGAGTGCATCATGGAACAAGTGGTATTTTAATGCTGCGATGCTGTGCATTAAAATGGTCCGCAAGATGCAAATAACACTGAGCTTATCAAGCAATGTGATTAAAAAGTGAATGGCAGGGCACACAGTGTTTAACCCACATAACGTATCTCCAGTGATTTCCACTGAGAAAGTCCCTCTTATCTGCTAATAGACCTTGGTAATCCCTCAAACACGCATGTACCGAACACTGACTGCTTCTAATGAATGAGAGAGACTAGTTTGCTAGAAACCAGTAATTCATAGATTCTCCACCACTAAAATTTCTAGATGTGTTCTCAACACTATAGTATACTTCCTGTGCATAATCTTCAGAAAACTATAAAGATGAGCAATTAGCAAACTTGCCTTCCTTGTAATGTGACAAATATCCAAAAATTATTAGATCTATTAAACCCAATTCTGAAAAAACTAAAATACTTACTCATATCTATATTACTGCAAGCCTGAATCTGATTTAAATGAATTAAAGAAATCATTATTTTTGTTGCTTGGACTGCCCCTAACAAGTGATCTGACTTGCAAAATAGTGATATTATGAAAGATGAATCATCCAAGCCTTGATGCCAATCATTGAGTTTAAAGTCATGCATAATGCCACCGATATTTAAACAAGCAGCACCCAATATAGCAAACACTAAAAGCTACATAGATTAAATCATTCTATACTGTATTTTTAATGAATGTCTTAAAGCAAGCTGTTGGTAGTTGTTATATTTTGTCAACCTTCACCAAACTGGTGCCAATCTGTTACTTTTTTTATAAGTAATGTAGAGATGGAGTGAGAAAGAGCAGGCTCCAGGGGATTTGGGCACCAAATCTGAGTGGAGAGAGAGATTATACAGAACCAGTGGTGGAGATCAGCAGTGTGACCATATCCAGAAAATTAGATTAACTGAATTAGAGGGATTAGATTGACTACAGCTGGAATGGACCTGATGCCTCTAAGAAAAGAGGACGATAGAGTAAGAACATGACAGGGAAAGCGAACGGGGGGAAAGGAGGATAACCAGAAGAGTGAGATATAAAGAAGTTTCTTCGGGAGTTGGTGGAAAAGTCATATTGCGGTAGAGGAGCGGGAGGAGGAGACAGCTCAGCAGATTTAGGCATCCTCGGTAAGTTTTAGGGGCTGGCACTGAAGTGAGGATCTGACGCTGCCTCGGCTGGTGCGCGCTGCTCAAAGTTCATTCGGGTTCTCGAGCTCCACTGGACTCAACTGAAGCTGCAGTGCCCCTCAGTGGTCGAAGTAGTAGAGACTAGAGATCTTAGTAGAGACGGTCAGGAAAAGAGACACCGGAGCACATCACTATGCTACAAGATGATCATTTTTCCTTTGAAAGGACAAATTGTATTATATTACATGAATGAATAGAAATGTGTGGTAGGCTGAAAAAAAAAACAATAATTACTTTTCAGAATATGAATAAGGAAACAGCCATTGAACCTCCTTTAGGCTTGACAGTCAGAATTTTGTCACTACTGTCTTCTGTTTACAGGATATGAAGCTTTGAATTCAAGTCATTTCATTAATATGGAGATTTACACACCGTTCTCTTCACCAGCTTATTGTATCTTGATGAGAAGATGATGACACATATCTGAGGATCTCTACATATATTAAACTTGACCTCTATTTGTTCAGAGAGCCAAATGATAAGAAGCCATTATCATCCCAGTATTCTGGGCAAAACTAATTTGATTTATGGATAACAGGTTAGGTGAGTGTGCCTCTTCATGTATGTGTGCACGCAGGAGAGAAAGGCGGGGCTCTAACCAGATGAGAGCCTAAATCAGTGTGATTAATTCATGTTAATTGCTGCCCTCTGGCGCTGGTGCCACGGTTGTCGTTACTTTGCTGATATACACGGTTTTGGGCACCGCCCCTTTGTCCACAAGATAAATCTCTTAAGTCGATAAAGAGGAAGACACACGCTTCTGCTGATGCACAACTTCACACTGCAGTCACATGCAAAAAGACACACACAAAACTCTCCGTCGCCTACCCCAGTCCTCCTGTGGAATTTAGTGAATATCAACCAGGTTGTGATGATGGATCATAAACAAACAGAAAATGACAGAATGTTATGAATTCTCCCCTCTGCATATTCCACCATAATTTAGTGGCTTCACGCTGCATGCACTGCCAAACTGTAGGGCGTTGTCTGCATACTGATGTCCTGTTCGTTCTCAAGAGGGGCTCATAGGATGGGACACCTCCCTAGATTGTAATAGGATGGCGATGCTTCACAGAGGAAAACAGAAATGTCAAAAAATCTGTGAAGACTTTGCACTTCTGAAGACATCCTTCAAACAGCAACTAAGCTTGATAACAGAGGATTCAGGCAAATAAAAAGTGAGGTGGTCCATATCTTAAGTGATGCACGTGCGTGCATTTCAAAGCATACGCAGTGCCTGTGTTACAATCTCTCTGCTCTGATAACAGACGCGTAAACATAATCGAACTGATATGCAAGAGTGATTAATGCCACACGATCCCTCTGTGATTTGTGGTGTGCGTGTTTTGCATGTCATTATTATTCAAAATTGTCATTCAGAACAAGGTTACTTAAAAAAACATGGTACATTTTTAAACAATTTGTATAACATATGCATGATTAAAGTGAGTTAAGAGGTAGTTTAGCATATTTCATTCATTTGAGCAAATCTATGATATTTATCCTGAGTGAATGATATTCATGGTACATACATTTAAACTCAAATCTATCTCAGACTAAGTTTACATTCAAATGCATGGCAAATCTAATTAAGTGAACCTCAAACATGTACACAATTTTCCTGCACATTGTACAGTCTATCTTCCCTGTATTTGAAACACTTCATTTTGATGCTGATTGTATTTAACAGCTGATTCCTTCATGTGATCGCCTCATTCCTATGATGAATCAGGTGACTTCTCCCGAAGCAGGAAAAGATTGCACGTCACCGCTTGTTTAAAGCCAATCCGTTTCTTCAGTCAAGTCAATACGGTAACAGCTGGATACACTAGAAAGGAGTGCTGTTGAATCAATATTGATGTCACATACAGTAGTATACTATCAGATCCCTTGTAGGGTTGTTATAAATACATAAACACTAAAGCAGCTAATACAAAATACATTATTTGTTGTATATTACATGCACATGGTCACATATTTTCATTTATTTTCTCTTTTTTTATTTCACAAAAACACTAAATATCCTAATGCCATGTGCCTTGCGTAGCAACAATATTCCTGCGTACACTGCATTGTGAATATAAACAGCATGAAAAGGTCCACAAGGAAGTGGGTCACTGCAGATCTTTTTTCCTTCCACTCCCATTTGTCTTTTGAAACTCATTTATTCAGGGGCTTTAGGTGATATTTTTACTCAGAAGGCACGTGTTTCAGTCTATCCATTCAGCTCAAAAATATCCCTTTGAGTTTATTAATAAACACGACAAACTATATTAGGTGTCTTTTGCTAGAGTAATGCAGAATTTGACTTAAGCCGACACAAATCCAAGTATTTGGCAATCCAGGAGACATAAGGAGTAAAGTGAGGACAAACTCGTATGAACAATAAAAGTACTGATCTTTAAAAAGGAAGAAAGGGGTGGTTGAGGTGAATGCATGTCCGCATAATGAATGATGATTCCAGCATAGCTGACATTGCACTCCACAGGAACTCTGAGGCAGAGAGGAGAATTGGGAGGATAGGCTGCTTGATTTAGAGCAAGCAGCTGTTGTGCACTTTACTTCGCTACATATCTGCCAAGTCACTGTGGGCAATCATTGAAGTGACCCAAGCTGCACCGGTCTCTGACGTTTCCTTACATAAAATCCTAATTCTGCCAATTAACATAATCTTTATTCTCCCACTTTTACTCCCCAGTCGAACAGGACACACAGTACTGCAGTTAATTGCATGTGACAAGGAGCACTAATAATTAACGGGTCTGGACAGCAGTAGTGGTGGGACTGTAGCTGTGAACTCCCTCCTCCTCCTCCTCTCCATCAGATGTGCTGACTCGGTGTCTGTGAGATGCAGCTCCTTGTTGGAGACAAGTGACTATGAATATCTCAGCACAGCCAAGGTAAACAGTGTATTCTGACTGACTGCTTCATGGCGTAAGATCATCTTATTTTGCTGCTATTTAACCTTTTGTCTATTTTTAGCTGCTTTGCCGTATGTATCTGTTCTCATATCTTAGTGTTGAAAGTAACTG
Organism: Diplotaxodon limnothrissa; assembly: GCF_057381915.1. Lineage (NCBI taxonomy): Eukaryota > Metazoa > Chordata > Actinopteri > Cichliformes > Cichlidae > Diplotaxodon > Diplotaxodon limnothrissa. The sequence continues at coordinate 25,356,203 of NC_140614.1, read as the reverse complement.
TATTAAGTGAAACAATTGGTATTTCCTCATCTGTACACTTAAACGGGGCAGAAATCAGTGACAGCAAATGAGGATTAATAATAATGGATTGCATTTATATAGCGCTTTTCGAGACCCTCAAATTCCACTATTCATTCACTCTCACATTCACACACTGGTGGAGGCAAGCTACAGTTGTAGCCACATCTGCCCTGGGGCAGACTGACAGAAGCAAGGCTGCCATATCGCGCCATCGGCCCCTTTATCCAACACCAGTAGGCGGTAGGTGAAGTGTCTTGCCCCAGGACACAACGACCGAGACTGTCCGAGCCGGGACTCGAATCGGCAACCTTCCGATTACAAGACAAACTGCCCACTCTTGAGCCACGATCGCCCACTTAAGTCAGATACAGCATGAAAGGAGGGGCTGGGGTGGAGATGGGTTGCAAAGCAGCTTGCAGCAGCACAGCAACAGCAGGAAAGCTAAGGCAGCTTGAACAGCTGCATTGGTTCCGACAAGGAAGAGCTGAGGGCTGCTCTATTAAGGGTATGGGATAAAATAACAGAGGAAGGCATAAAGCATGTGGTTATGTCAACAGGTCAGAGACAGCAAACAGTTATGCACCATCTACTTCATTACCTAAAATAATGGCAGATGATGATGGTGTTCATCATTAAACTACTACTGCTGCTGCTACTACTATTAGACTACTAGACTTAGACTACTACTAAACTACTGCAATTAAATATTAGCAATACATACTTTAACAATGCACAGTGCATTTTATTTTAATTTACATTGACTGTTTTGAAATACAGACCCTAAAGAACAAGGAACATGACTTATCATCTGGATACCTGGCAGTTGGATTGATGTAAATATTAACTTAAACAACAAACAAAAAATAAGCACTATAGCAAAAAGCCATCATAACACATATGCCAATCAACAGCTAAAAGGCCACTGTAACAGTAGGTTCTGCCATAACAGTATGTCAGATCAATTAACTGGAAATAACTATTGGGGTGCCATGTTCACCAACCAGGTGCAACACAGATTAATATTAATATATTGGGCTTTGGAGGCCAGTATAAAATTGGCTTTCATCCCTCCTCTAAAGATAAAAAGAAAACACAAACTTAAAGTTTAGTTTCAAATAATATTAGCTCATTAGTTTAATGCTACTTCTGTGCTTAATTTTTGTATTTTGTAATAACGGATTTAGAACTCTTCATTATATCTGCGTACATACTGATAAAGTCTGTAGATTATTGTTATTAATCCTTTTAAGTAAACTATAACCAAAAATACATTACAAACTAATTACTCATATTAATTATACTAATTAGGTCAGGAAAGCAATGCAAAAGTTTTTATTGCACTTTTCTTTTGGTGTACTCAGTTGGTAAAAGTCCTTTCCAGACACATGGCTTTGCATCTCACTATCCTGAATACCTTAAAGCTGCAGTTAATGTCAATTTTAAACTTTAACTTTGAGGTAAAATCCTGTCCTGGCTAATGGGTCTACTCAGGAATCGTTGCAGAGATTTGTATGCGATAATGAGAAGTAGAGGTGCAGTCCCAATTCATTCATCCTTCTAACCTCTGGGTGTAACTTGTAATTACTCCAGTGCGGCTATGGGGTGGTTGGCAGATTAAAAAGAAGTTGCCCTGAGGGTGGTTGGCCAGCCAGTTAAAGAGTCAGACAGCCACCAAGGCTCTGCTGAAGTGACACAAATTCCCTGGCTGACAGGAATGTCAATGCAGCTCTCAAGGTGACACCTGACTGCACAAACTCTCCCGTCTTGTGCCAAGATCACTAAAGAAATACATTACTAAAGTGTTACATGCACACCAGTGTTCACTACATGTGAAAAAAAAAGTTAACTGAGATGAGTCTCAGTTAATATTTTAAAATAAATTCTATGATTTCTTTCATCTACAATATATATAAGGAAAATTTAGGATTTTTTAAGAGTCTACAGCCTTTCTAAGTAGCACATGTGTTCACTCTGACCTCAGTTAAACTCTTCAGCATTATATGTATGTATATTAAACATGTAACATACACACAGAGGTTTTATATTTGAGGAAATACACCAAATAAATTAAATAAATGTTACTCATACTTTTACACCTATGCTGTAAACACAATTTTGCAAGGGGGTATTTTTTTATAACGTGGCACTGCAGCATCTACGCATACTTCTACCATTGCTAACAGTCCATTATAACACAGTTTAACATCCTTTGGTCATCTTACTCACCAGCTTGTTTGTTCACTGTACATTTTACACATACTGTATCTCCGTACAGTTTTTTCTATACATATTTCTGTACATCGTTACCTGTATATACAAACCTCAGTTGCTTATGTATAGGACCACTTTGTGTCTTCCTTGTATATCTTGTATTCCCCTTGCTACAGGAGCTGTGTAACACTGAAATTTCTCATTCGTGGGATAATAAAGGTTTATTCTATTCTATTACTGCTTGTAATAAGCAGTTATTACAAAACAGCATATGGATTATATTTTTTAATAAAAGAAAAAAGCAAGACAATATTTTACACTACAAACCTCCTACATAATTACATTGATAATGTATCTGTTACTGGAAATGAATCACGACCCATCTTCAGGTTAGTGATTTGCTCTGATTTGTCAGTAACCAGCATTTACAGATACTGAACACGTCTCAGTCATTTCTTCCATCTCACCACCTGATCCCCTTCCAATGCTAACCAATAAGAGTTGATGTTTTTCAACAAGGCTGGCACACCATCTAGTGGTGTACAGAGGAAATTCAGCTGTGCTTGGTGTATTAATCAAACGTAAAATGTCTTCACAATTTCTAAGTATTTGATTTTTTTTCCTGGATTTGACAAAGAGGTAAAAAGAACTAAAAAAAAAAAAATCTTTTTCAAAGAGCATAATGCCAATTTTGTAGATATAAAACTTCAACATATAAAAACAACATGTGGAAAAAGTAACAGGGTCCTAATGTTTTGTCAATTAGTATGGAATCCAAAACAGTATTCAAATGAACCGGGTTGTAATCTTAGCTAAAACAGTAGACAATTCCAAGAACTTCACTGTTTCTAGAGCTCAGAGGGAGAGAGAGGAGAGATGGTGGGTTTCAAGACAAAAATCTGGGCTGATGCACAGTGCTGTCAGAGTGAGTAATAGTCCTGTGCACAGATTTCAGTGAGTCTTACACTTACTGCTCTCTCTAAAGCTATAGATCAGGTATTTGTTCTGTCACTAACTGTCATCTGTCCTTCTGCTGTGCATATATCTATCTATCTATCTATCCTTTCCTCTACTCCCACCAAATTTTTTTCCACACCACCTCTATCGCTTCTGTACCTTTAATTTGTTCTCTACCCACATGTTCACCTGTTTTCTCCCCTTTCCATTCCACATCCACCCCCTTACAGTTCTACCTTACATCCATCATCACCACCTGCCTAGTGTAATTCCTTTCTTCCTTTTCGGAGAACCACCTCCACCTGTTTAGCTGAATGTTTCTTTCTGAAGTTCTCATCTCCCTCATGGTTTTATCCTGGAAATGTCCTCCCAAAACTCAAAACTTATTCCCAAACTGCCACCCAAAGAAAAATATATATATGTACTTATTTTTTAAAGGTCATTAAAATATGCTTAGCAGTTCCAATAGGGGGACCTTAGAGTCCAAACAGAACATCAGTAATGCTTAAGAATTCTAAAATAAGAATTATAAAAACTTACTATTAGCAGTTTGCTTGAAAACCACTTGATTAGACCCATGTCAACTGTTTTATGTTAAAATGGCTGCAGTGAAAAATGTCTAAATACATCCTCTGATGTATTTATTAGTGCGGTGCATTTATTTCCATCACATTTTTCTGACCCCATGTTCCAGACTGGGGTCAGTGAATTTTAAAGATTAGTTCTATCAGCCTTAGACTGTCTAGACTTTCTGCCATTATGGTCAACTTACCCTTTGCAACTGAAACAAGAGAAATGAATCAAATGTAAAAATTATATTTATTAGTTTTAAAGTGACGGCAAACACCAATGAATGCCAAAAGTTTCCCTACTCACGGAAGCATCGTCTTCACCTCCAATCAATTATTTTAAACTTTTGGAGCATCACTGCATTTGTTTAAAATTTTAAAATACCTCCTCATGACTTGTAATACAGATTATTTCATTCAGTTGTAATAAAAGCTACAAACATCTTCTTCAGTCACCTTCAAAGGAAGCTACCTAATTGGGAACGTGTAGCAAAACAACCACACAACTCTGTTTCCAAAGAGGTGGGTTGTTACAGAATGCAATAGTTTGACTTAAAGTCTATATTTAAGTAAATATAATGCAAAGACAATATAAAAATATGCATTTTTTTTTTCTTCAGTGCTTGCAATGTGCTTATAGGGTTTGGAGTTTAACCTCAGCAGACTGAGGTGAGAGACATAAAAAGAGGCCACAAAAGGAAAAAAGGAAGCATTTTACTGTGATTGTGGAGTGGACTTTATTTCATATCTTACAGTATTATAGATGATGAAAGATGAGGTGGAACTGTGAACATCAGCGAAAATGGCATAAAGACCTCTGAGACACTAAACTTTGTAGCAGTGTTCTGTTTATAAGCCGGAAACAACAATGTGAGCTAAATCCAAAACGGTAAACAGCAGTCCATAAAATCATGGACTTTGATTCCACTGTTTGACTGAACTGCTCGAGTTGGCTATAAAAAGGACACAGAATAATATAAATTTGTCTTTATATCTATTTTTTTTATTAAAACAAGTAACATCAAAAGTGTTAGAGGAATAAAAGCACACAAGTGCACACATTTCATTAGTGAACTCTGTGTTCTGCAAGATAAGGTTCGTCAGTGCATTGTAACATCATGAATTACAAAACTGAAAATATAAAAGAATCAAATACATCTCAAGCGTGAGGGCGGTGTCCTGCCATCAAAGAAGCCAACGTTACGAACAGTGAGCGGATTGAACAACAACAACAAAAAAAGAAACAAACGAAAAAGAAAAAACTAAAAGAAGAAAACTACCACACGCCACTGCTGTTATTGAAGACATTTTCTCCTTTATCAGCATACATATTATAATGACCAACCCAAGTTACACAATAAGCACAAGGTACACAGCAAAATCTCCAGTGTTAAATTAACACTGGAGAGTGTCTATATGGGTCCACACCTCTGAGTGTTAAATACAACACTGTTGAGTGTTAAATTAACACTTTTGACAGTGTTATATGCTTAAAAGTAACCTAGTCAGTTTTGAAGATTAACAAAGACTAACACTGAGCAGTGCTGATTTTCTAACACTGGAATATTTCTAACATTTTGAGTTATTTTCCAGTGTTAGAAAATTAAGCACTGCTCAGTGTTAGCCATTGTTAATCTTCAAAACTGACTAGGTTACTTTTAAACATATAACACTGTCAAAAGTGTTAATTTAACACTCAACAGTGTTGTATTTAACACTCAGAGGTGTGGACCCATATAGACACTCTCCAGTGTTAATTTAACACTGGAGATTTTGCTGTGTATGACTACTGAAGAGTTTAGAGTTGAAATACAGCCAGGATCAGTTTCAAAGCATCCCCATGTTCAGGGACAAATTAGCTCTACAGACACCAAGATAATAGTAGAAGAAGAATTACATGTTGCTTTTTACAGTGCAGAAGCTGGCTTACTGAATTACCCCTGTTAACATAAAGTATTAGACAGAGTAATTCATATACTTTAAAAGCTTATTCTTTAAATGAAATCTTCAAGTACACTTCCCAAAATCTATTCCATGTAGTTTAGGTTGTTTTTCAATGACGGACACATAACAAGAGGGAAAAATATTTCAACATTTTTATATCTTGTCACCCAAACCACTCATCACTCAGTCTCATCAGCAGTTTATGAAATCATATCTTAAACTTTTTTTTAACTAATACTGTTTTGATAGATTTTGAAATTATGGTCCGAGTTTAATGTCCAGAAATCAGAGCAGAAAAGGAAACATTAAATGTCAAACAGAAATGTGATCATCCCTTTCATTCGACTTCCCACTCCCACAAATATCTATTAAAATACAACTTAGGCATCAAATCTAGGCTATTTTTACATATGTGTCTTATTTATATGTTATATACTGGCAGCCAATCCAAAGCCGAGCAATCAGAGGGCGCCCTCACTCATAAATTAAGACTTCATAATTACCGCAGCTCTCATAAATAACCAGTATAAATGGGAGCCAAGCTGTTCCTTAGGAGGGAGTAATTGCCGATGATGATTTGGCAACACGTGTACGCTCTCATTTGTGTGTGAGCGAACGAAAAGAGGAAGTGTCTTGAGTGACTGTCATTATCAAGTAGAGTCATAGCTGTGGCTTGTAACTTTTTTTTGGCAAACAGAAGCATGAAACATTCAGTTGACAGTGTCAAGCAGTTTTGTTTACCTCTCTTCGGTCCCCTGCACGATCCGTCTTTAGGAACGAGAAGCACCGGAGTACAGTAACCCAAAACATTAAAATGTTAACATTGTTAACAAATTTTAATCATATTGAAACTTTTACAAAGAATAAAATCTGGAATCCTTCTCCTGTACAGCAACTGGCGATTGCTGACCCTCCCTTAGCCCAGTTGGTTTTGGCAGTGGTCTAACACTTGTGCTTCATGGCAAGCTGTAGAAACATTTGGGTAGGGTTGAAAGACAATAAAGTGAGAGAATGCAAGAAAAGTGTGGAAGACGCACACACAGAAAGACTACAGGTTGGTGCTAAATAATGAGGAGAATTCTACACATCCATCAAGTGGGGGCAGTAAAGTAGCACACAAAAATGAGGGGTTCGGATTAAAGCTGAAGAGTGCAGCTATGTAGCTGTCAACAAGGGATTGCAGAAGTGGACTCAGACGAAGAGTCAAGGTGACCTACTCGCAGCAGTACAGATGCTTAATGTTAAAATGTAGGAAGAAAAAACCCAAATCCTTCACATTCCAGCCAGCCAATCCATTCTCAAAGTCATCCTCAAACAGAATAAGACAAGACTTTTTATCCGTCTCTAAGGTTACCAAAGCGCTTTCAACTGAGGATTTCAGGCAGGGAACGGCATGAATCTTGATAACGTGCAAGACAAATGACAAGTTTGAAACATGTCATATTTCAAACATATTTCATAACACATTTTACTCGATGCTCATGGCATCAAGTGAAATGGGAAACAAAAATGAAAAATTCTTCGTGGGGGTTGTGCAGTCATGCTCTAAAACCACCAAAGCTATTTCCCTGCTTTTCCCCTGTGGTTATTACAGTTTTTGTAATTTCTCACAGCAGGGAAACACGTCTTTTAGCTGTGAGAGGGCCATGCAATACTCTTCAAATGTCTTTCAATTATCTCACCGTGGCTTACAAGGCGCAATGCATCATTCAACTTCAAAAGGTAGCAGATGGCTTTACTATTAAAGTCAATGATATCCCACTATGGCCAGAAATCATATGCCTGTCAGTGAATGGTGTTGTTGAACAGCAAGCTGCAAACCCGAGGCGTCTGATTTACGATGTTGTTAGATATATGATGATCACAATCAGGTGTGCTCGTTACAAAGCAATACAATATTTGCTCTTGTTTTGAAGTAATAAAAATAAAAGATCATGCACTAATAGCCTCATTAAACAGCATGCAATTAGTTTTCCTGACGACGAAGAGATGTGGGATTGAGGCAGAGTGAGGGAACACCCTATAGAGAACTATGAAATGGAGTCAGTGAAGGGGGGAAAAAATGATTATCTTCACAGAGCAGACATGCTCAGGTTTTGGAAAAGGTTTCATCTTCATCAATAATGACTGGTAATTCTGCAACATCTCAAAGTCAGAATTCCAGCGTACTACATTAAAATAGTAATCCCACCTTGCGGTTACATATTGTAATGCATCTTAGTAACAAATGGACTCACCTTGTGTGCAGTGACAGCAAACTGTTCAGCACTGTTCATCATGTCTGCAGTCCTCTCCTCAGCCCGGCCTAATCGCTCACCACGCTCGTTCAGAGCCTGGCTGGCCTTCTGTACAGCACTCGTCACACTGTCTGCAGCTGAGTGTAGTATACTGTTACCTGCAGATAAGGGTAGGAGAGAAGAAGCAAGCCAAGACGTAGGCAAGGGAGGAAAAAGACAAGCAAATGCAACAACAACAAAAAAGGAGTGAAAAGACAAGGGGAAAAGAGAAGAAAAAATAATGTAAACAGATTAGCTGTCATGAAAGAACTGGCGACATCAGCTCAGGGCTGTGCAATCAGTGACCCTAAGCCTCAGTGTTAATTGTGGAAGACAAAACCATGAAAAACAAAATGGCTTCAAACAGGTGCAGTGTGGGAAGGTGCCTAATGAATTTTCTTCAAAGCTGATTTACTTCAAGGTAGGATCAAGGGAAATTAACCTTTCCCCAACTTGAAAGAATGCAACTGCAACACAAGTAACTCCGAATGTAATGTTTCCTTCAGGAAAGCGGGTTATTCTTGGGGACATTCAGCACTACTTTTCTTCAATTTGAAACTTTCGTGGACAGCTTTGTGATTGCGCTGCCTTTTTTTCCCCCCTAAACTACAATATAATAACGAACAGATATGTGCTCGGCGGCATGGGCTACCCCGGAGACCCGTAGTGGATATAAGACACAGAGCACATCTTCAGATAGCTGTGGCAGCCCTGCGGATGTTTCCTCTGACAAGACATTAATCTACCACACATTGGGAGTGCTGCCATTATGCACTACTATAACAACTAGACTGGGAACAGCAATCTTCCTGCTGTTTTCTTTTTGTGGAACAGTTGCACTGCTATATAATTTGTCATTTTATACTGATGTAATTTAAGGGAAATGTCTGCACTTTTTTTTTTAACATTTTCACCTCATACTGCTTTGTCCCAATTCTCCTGGAGTTAAAATGGAACTTTCCACTCTGTGGTGAGACAGTCCACTACCAAACATCATTGAACAATAAGAAAATAGGAAACGACAATAAAGGCAGCTTTACTGTAGCATAACATATAACACAACTTTGGATCATTCTGTCTTTTTTGGGCATTGATCTGTTAGCAACCATCAAAAAGGTCAGGTGAGTGAACTTAATTAAAAACAGATATAAAATGATAATATATAATATTAAAAAATATGCATATAATCAGGTTGAGCCAACAGCACAGAGTAAAGCTTGGAAGTACTGAATGTAATTAGGCTCTGATAAGCCTGATTCTATCTTTTTCACAGGAAAGTGCAATATAGGTAGTGTACATCCTCTGGCATCAAGGCAGGTAGTCACCTACTTCAGTGATTATATGAGAGCCCAAAAGCAGACAGTGAGGCCAGCTGGTGCTCCTTCAAAAGAAGTTAACTTGACAGTCAAAGCAATTTATGTAGAGATGTATCAGTACTGCAGCACACAGATGGATGTGAGTATAGATGTTTACACCCATTCGTGTGCACACTAAATGAAATGGAAACACACACAAGTTTTCCCTTCAATTTTCTTTAAATTACAGTAAATGAAGCACAGTCAATGTGGCAAACACATCTGGACCTTGGAAGAAAAGAGCCGCATACCTCTTCTTTTTCTATTTAGTATAATGTCTACATTTTAAATTCTGTCCACTGCCAGAGTGCATTTCTACACTTTGTCATTATCATGCACTCCCCATTTGATTTCCTTTTTTTTTTTTAAGTTAAAAAAAAACTTTGCTGAAAATATACTTTCTCCTAGGAAATATATTCTCTTCACTAGAAAGGATGAGACCTTTTCACCTTCAGACAGATTCTTCTTAATCCTCTCCTCCTCCAGGGAAGCCCTGGGACTAATACTCCCTTCATCCTCAATATAACCCCAACACTCGCAACCACCCAACACCATGCAGACTCAATAAATATATCTATTTATTTGTCTCCCCACCAATATCACGTCCCTTTTTTTCCTCTGTTCCCAGAGATGTGTTGCAGGCTGCAACACAGGCTGTAGAAAGTACTCAGATAAAAGACAGGGTGGAGATATTCTGGAGGGTTTTTGATAGGAGGTGCAGTATCAGAAGCCAAATGAAATGTGTAGGAGTAGATTATGTTATGTGGTGCCATCGTTGTGCTGCTCTGAGCCTAGTGTCTGCACTTGAAGTGGAAGCTGATCAGCCACTGTTATCAAAAAAGATAACTTATATGGGTTTTAATTCAAGCTGAAGTTTAAAGTATCTCCTATTATGACACTGATGTCGCACTAGTAAATCTTAAAGAGGAGCTTTTTGTAAAGATTTGTCAATCTGTGACAGCGCTGAATCTGCTAAACCCATGACGCGCCTGTCTCGACAATGTCAAAGGCATTTGGTTATTTTACTCACAGAAATCAACATGATCAGCCAGGGTTTCTCAAACAATGGAGGCTAAAAAAGGCAAGCTGTTTGCTGGCAAAATATTCTAGAAAAATAAAAACTACAAGCAAAGGCAAACATAACAAGGAAGTGGGGTGTGGGGTGGTGGGATAATTCAAAGTCAACCCTTCCTTTTCCACTTTGTCTGTAAGCAGCAGATTACAGCCTGCGCTGCTGTGAGGCAAAGAAAATAACCTGATAGTTATCAACAAGAGCATGTCAGATACACTTCACAAGATGCTGACAGCCAAGTCACATTTACTATTACAATACATGGGATTGATAAGATTGGACACAAAAGATCCATGCTGGAGTGCTTTTAATATTTCAGGCTGTCAGTCTGTTAGAATAAAGCTGTAGGGTATAATGTGTGTGCGGGTGATTTAGGGGAGAGAATGTTTTGCAGTCATTTGTTACGCATTAGCGTGCGCATAACAGCTCCAATGAGATATTATGAATGAGGCTGGTGTTATTCATGCAAATATAAAATGTACTGTCAAGGATGTTGGTAAGTACAGCCAATGCTTAATGCTCAGTTTCACCTCTATCACCAGCATTTTGACTCTGAAGTACAGAATAGCCCATTTTCATCTTGCATAGAGCTTCTTTGCATTTTTCTATTGTGTTAATCACAATTACCAAAACAAAGTAATATGTGAAAAAAAATTTTCACTAATTCAAAGAAAAGTAAAAAGCAGATTAACAAAAACTTAAACAATACTGTGTACTCACAACATTAAAATAAGAATAAAAACAGCAAATACCTTCAGTTTTACTCTGTTAATTTGGTCATGTTTGCATCACACCTGCTTGAAGAAGATCCTTGGCATTAGGGATGTTCATGACTGAATCTTCAAAATGTTTTACATTTGTATTGTAATACAGCATTCATTCTAAACTTCTTAAATTTGCCCAAATCTAAAAATACCACAAAACATTCAAAGTAGCACTGAAACTAAACTAAGGTGAAACATCTTCAAACTGAAATGAGCAAACCCTTTGTAGAAAGTACCTGGAATTAGACTGAGAAAAAAATGAGAACAACTAAAAAATACAAATACAACCATTTTGATAATACAAAAAACTAACTCCGATACCAATATTATCCTATACTCCTGTTTTTAAAAATTAAAGCAAAAAGGTAAAACAAGGTAAACAAGGATGTGTGTGAAGGATGCTATGAGTATAAAATGCATTTTTCTATTGTAACTGCAATTTTCTGATAATAGTTTATCTTAAACTGAATGTATTAACAATTTTAATGTTTTTGTGATAAAAGGACACCTTTCAATTTATTTTTTTGGATTAAAAAGAGTATTGCGGATGTGTGTGTGTGTGTGTGTGTGTGTGTGTGTGTGTGTGTGTGTGTGTGTGTGTGTGTGTGTGTGTGTGTGTCTGTGTGTCTGTGTGTGTACCAGTGGAGAGAACTAAATCAAAGAGCTAAATACATTATAAAGGCCAAAAGAAGCTTTAAACAGAGTAAGTAAAGCTTCCAAGAAATAGAAAAATGCTCCAAAAATTAAATACTTTACATTCTTCTATATGTGGATCAGTCAAACAATGTCTTAATACCTGTCAATGTTTTCCCCAAAGGTTACATTTGTTGTGTAGAAAATGAGCATGGCAGGTAAAGCCCTCATACCAAATGATTTAGACACAAAAGAATGATGTACAAAATGATGGATTAAAATCATAAAACAGACTTCCTAGGAGCCTAAAGGCACAGCTATGCTGCTCCTACTCCAAGATAACCAACCCCCCGCTGCAGTTTAATTAATGCAAATCTTGACATTACCCACCGCAACATAATGAAAATATAGCTGAGGTTCAAACAAGAAGGGCACATCCCCTTGGCTCCAGATGTACACTTATTATTTCTCTATAGCCAGTTATCCAGTTTCTTTTTTAATCCAATCACTGTTCCACACATTCATCCTGCACCTTTTCCCCATGGTCAAATTACTTTCTTCTATTAAATTTTCACCCCCAAATCTCCATTTAATCAAGCATACTCACTCCCTCCAGCTCCTTTAAGTATCTGTACCCGACTTCCCACCCACCTCAGGCAGCACTTACTTACAATAAAATACATACTGGATACCCTGCATATCAAATAACATCACTTTATTTCAAGTTCCAAAATTTTCTGCTTTTTATTTATTCTCCAGAATTCAGAACCTTAAGTTGTTTAGAGTCACACAATATTTATTTCAACCTACGTAAACTCAATTACGTTCTCCTAATTTTCAAGTCCATGAGTTTAAAAAATGATCTTATTACCAGTATGTATGCATCCTACAGATGTGTGCATTAATTCTGGGACGTGAACCCTGAATGATGCCACAACTTGTTTTCATGAAGGCAAAGGACAGACCTTTGAACAGTTGGCCTTTAGGTTAGTCACAGTTAAGCTGTTTAAAAAGTCTTCAGCAAAGTACTAAATCCTAAATGTAACACAGAGCTGCGCCAGCACTGACAGAAAAACAGCTACTAGGTATTCATGAACTGCCTACTCGCAGCAGCATTAATCAGCAGATTAATGTTAGCATCACACAATGCATTACCAGCCATAATTTCCATGATTACAGTCTTTACTAAGCTTAAATGCTAATTTGTAATATGCTTCACAGGAGTGGAGACTATACTGAGGAAACAATTAGGGAAGAAGCACTTTGTCATTGTGCTACCTTTGAACCCCAGATTGTTATTTACACTCTTGAAGAAAAGAAATACATCATATGAAAACTGTTGGCTTTTCTGACATTCTCCAACAAAACACTGTAATCTGAGATTTTACATTTTTATCATTTAAGTGATTACAAAAAACAAACAAACGGGAAAATTGACGAAACCACTGCCATTTATCACAACCAAATCCTTCAATCCAAGGGTTTTAAGATTAAGGGCAAAAGATTAGTATCTCAATAGGGACCAACCTAGGGAACATGTCTTATTTCAACCTTTGACATCCAGAGTGTGCTGTTATCTTTGCTACCAACGTGACTGGTGTCATCATACTGTGATCTAAAGGAATCTCTAAGGCAAAAAGGGGCTGTGTATGCCAAAAAACAGACTACTTGTCTCTAAAGAACTCCCAAATTTCATTACGAGATCTGCAAGGGAAAAGTCTTTGTAGTCTAAAACGAAAGTCTGAATAAAATTACAAGTGCAGGCAAGGACCTTTAATTTAAATATACTGGTCACAGCTTGGAGCTGACCAAAGACAACTTTTCAGCAGAACCTCATACCAACTCAAGTATCAGGGTTTGGGATTACTTCACTGAATCAAATTATGGCAGTGAGTTATTAATACATCATTAAGACTATGAAAAGATGAAATGTGTTATAGAATGGCTTACACAAATGCTCAGACTGCAATGTTGTGGGCAGTGTATGCAAGGAACGCTTCAAACATTTCATTATCAGCACTATCAAAGTTTTATCAATTGAAAGTTAAAGAACCCCTTTACCAGAAAACACCTTGCAGGCAATAACACCTGCAAGGCGTTTTCTGGTAAAGGGGCTGAGGCCAGGGGGTCTGCTTTCTTTTTTCATAAAAAATGTTAATATTTTGTTCAACTTCCAAAAGCTCATGTTTTCTATATGCTGTTCAAGTATATCACCTCATCAGTGAGCCCTGTTTCAAAGAAAAACAATTTCAAACAAATTTAAAAAAGCCAACATTTTGTAATGATTTTTTAAATACACATACTGCACCTCTGCACAGATTTCATTAGTGACCATGTACACAGTTTGTTAGAGGGGCCAAGGACAGCGAACATAACTCATATAACCTTTGGATATAAACTCAAAATCCCTTCCAGCAATGTACATCTCCATACAGGGACACATGCCACTGAAAGCAATGTCTTTGTACTCACTTGAAATGTATAAAACATGGCTCTCTGTACGGCTTTCAGGGAAAAAAATAGCAAGTACGAGTTACAAGTTTGCTCATTCCTGTCTGAATGAACAGTTTATTGTGGTCAGATTTCAAAGTGTAACTACAGCAGAGGGATGATAAATTACAGAAAAAACTGAATCCTTGACTCTTGAGTTAATTTAGTAGCACTGCTGTGCTTTAAGAAGCAATTTGCTGGCGTGGTTAGGCCCAACTTCCAATAACCCTCCCCTAGGAGGGAATAGTTTTTGCAAATCAACACATCTCTTTCCTGACTGGGTGTGTTTTTTTGTGTTTTTAAATGTAAAACTGTGCGGTTTAATGAGCATGAAAATGTTTTCTATCACATTAATCAATACTTACACTGTACATATGGTAAATTAAAACCACAAGCCTTAAATTGTATCTCCACCATTACAAAAAAATTGGACAGAATTGTAAGACTTGTAAAAACATGCTGAATCACTTTACTCATCTAGTGGTGCAGCACCTTACTAAGAGACTGCGTTGCTGGCTTTTACTTCAATTTGTGCCCATTTGTTCAGTTATTAGCAAGAAAATGAAAACACACTCCTATTGTGTCGACATGAGACCAAGGAGACCAACAGGAGCCTTTATATGGTAAGGTAACGACCCCCTTTTGATCAATCACTTGGCAATGGTGGGAAGGAAAAACTCCCCACTTCATGAAACCTCCTGCTCCTTCCTGAGCAGCCATCAGCCATGACCGGTTGGAAGTGATGGGAGGAAGACAAGATACTGTAGTTCCTCAAGCCTGGTGATAAGTGGAACTCATCACTGATTAATAGAAGATATCTTTTCTGAGGTCTAGGTCATATCTAGAATTGGGTGGAGCAAGTTATTCAACTATAAGGGGGCGGGACTTTTAATTTAGCGCTTACCTCGTCTTAGCAGATGACCTTGATGTGAAACAAATTCTTTCCTCCTTCTGTTCAAAAAGACCTTGCAACGGAAAATGACTGAACCTACATCTTGGCCTTCTGTGACAAGAGAATATCAAAAGTCATGATCAGCTTTGTTAAAACACGCAGGTTGGAATTGGATGAGAGGGACTGGATTATTGTGTTAAGCACACAAGTGTTCAGTTCTTTTTTTAATAAACTAATGCAGTTAGAGTTTGGTTATGTATAAATGGGTCACACAATTAATCCTGTATAAAATGTATTTAGTGTTGAAGAAATAAAGTTTAACGAAAAGGTTTGGAAACACTTTGGAATTACAAATATTTTCAGCACTGATCATTAATGAGCCATAAAATGTGGTCTGATGTTTGTCCAAGTCACAATTATAGACTAACACAAATTTGCCTAAACTAATGACACACAAACATTTGTACTTCATAATTATTAGCAGCCCAAGCTGGAAAAATTCAGTGCCCCCGGCTACAATTAAGGCGTAAAAATTCAAATTACTGTCAGTCTGGTTTTTTCGAGGAAAAACTGTTTGTGTAAATCATGGCTCAGTCATAAAATACTGACACAGGGCAAACAAAAGACAAAGAAACACTGACAGTTTCATGCATCTCTGTGAACAGTTTCAGATGAATGGCTAAAGCTCTTCTGTATGGAACTTGCATGTTCACCCTGTGCAACACAACAGCTCTGACACTGAACCTTTTTATGCATGAATACCTAACACTGTTCGAGTTGCAAAGGTCATGTTAGAGGAAGCATTAGGTTTGAACTCTGCAAATGTTGAAGAAACACTGACGCCGAAACTGCATTAGGCTAACTGCAAAAGATTTCCATTCATTCTCATGAAAATATGCTTGGTTTTTGAGGTGAAAACATTCTTAGAAATTGCACATAATGGCACCAGGTGTTCGCGTCTCTCTAGAAAAGTCTTAACCCATCATTTCTCATTAAGGGAAATCATTAAACATTAAGTGGAAAAACAGGAGAAGCAAAATTAATTCAGAATCAACTCACGAATACATGCCAGTTAGACAGGTGGGAATTGGAGTCCAACATCGTATAACAATGTGGGCAACAGCCCAACTCGGCACTGATAACAACTCAATTAGCACACTGGCTGCTTTTATTTCTGCACTGATTACATGCCTCATCAAGGATCAAAAACATATGCCCATGCATCTGAACCGTAATGTTCTGAGAGAAGGCTTTTAAAAAAGATAGGAAGAAACGAAAAAAGAATATAAAACATCTAACAAAAATATAAATATACATACAGGCTAAGGTTCAAAGTTGCTCAAGATCTAAATAACAAATAAAAAAAATGCAAATGTAAATGAATCATGATATGAAATCTTTCAATCACTTTAATTCGTCACTACATCATTATCAGACTAAACATCATTTGAAATGATGGTTGTGTTAAAAGGCACTGCATGGATAAGCAGTATTTACATCCGTTTGTTACTTTCAATGAACTTTTGTAGTGTCATGTAATCATCATCAAGAAGATGTTAAACAATGCTCAAATGCAACCTGACATTACCTTTTACATTTGGGGTATGCATGAGAAAACACTTTTTACTGTGCATTAATATCATGCTTTACCTTTGCCATCTTTAATGACAGCACATCACACCATCTGCAGGAATGCAAATCAATATATTTGCATATGCACTGCTTTGGAGCTTGATTGCTACTAACTACTAGCAACACTGGAATTATCTGCCTCACATTTCTACCTTTGTCTTTATAGGACTCTGCCATCTCAGGTATTGCTGTAGTTAGTCTCCCACAGTTATGGTCCCACACCTGAGCAGCGTCATGATTTTTGTTTTGCACTGGTGTGAGACTTAAACTGGAGTGGACAGGACTGGCAGTATCCTCTTTGTTCATTCTGTTATGGTGAAGTTTTTGATCCATCACGCTAAAGCTTCCTCTACAGATGATGGTTACATATCAGATTGCTTCATGGTCAATAGCTTCTTTTACAACTACCAGTTTGGCATGTACAAAACTGTATTTGAAATAAAACTTTATTACAAGTATTTATATCATGAATACTATACTATTTATATCAGAGCTACACTCCTCAGATTTATTAAACTTTGTATGGTAAAATCAATGCTACAGTGCATTGTAATTTTCTAAAACACCGCAGGCATGTATTTGATATACAACATTTGCAGTACATAATGCATCCTACTCTATGAACCCTGGGTTAATGCTCTTTGGTACACCACTACCTTCCCACCTACACATACAAAGTACATCCCAAGTTCATTTGAAGAGAGCTAAATATGAGCATATATTTCAGAGTAGGAGGAAAGTCATGGCAATATAACAATGCTGAGAAGAACTGGCAGGTTTGTCATCAATGAATAGATGATGGGCTCCCACGCACAGTAAGAAAAATGGGAACAATACAAATCTGAAATTAACTACAGTGTCATTATACACATAATTTATATTTCAGTCATTAGTCCCTACATTCTACTATATGTCCGATAACACTTTTTAACTTTTAACCTACAAATTCACAAAACTGGCCCTTTCATATCATGAGGCGACGTACATAAGGAATACCACAAATCACAGGAACTCTCAGTCATTATTATTTATAGATTTTTCATAAGATTCACAATCAAAAAGTCCTGTTTTTCAGAAATATCTATTTCCGGTAGCAGATTTCTTTATGGGTTGTGCAGGAGGACACAACACATGGGTCAGCTGGGGAATGCGTTTTCATAAATATTTCTATGAATAATACAATAGGCTGAGCAGTTCTCAAAGATGAAACTTGGAGGCAAAAACAGATCAATATCTGATTAAGCCACCCAGGATGCTGCATTGTTACCATCACCACAACCCACCTACAGTAAACAAACCTCTTACGGCAGAGAAATTACCAAGTATGGTGAAAACATTTGGCAGCTGATTATGCAATGACTCGTTTGATCAGCACCTCCTTGCTTGTTAGTTGGGCATGAAATACACTTTTTTAAAAAAAACAAACAAAAAAAAAAAAACAGAGGTTAGTGTTCAGTTGAGTGTTTGCTCACTGATTCAATACCAGTGTCAGAGTTATTTTAAAGGGTAAAAATCATTCAAAAACAATGATTCTCATCAGGCACACAGCAAAATGTGTTAAAATAGGAAAAATTATTATTTAGTGTTCTAGTGTGTGTTTATATGTGCTGTATAACCAGCTGATCTGTGCCAGACGCTTTGAGTCACAACTGATATATTTCGTTGGACATCCTCTTTGACCTCACGTCAGCAGAGCGCCCAACAGATGCTGTGTACGAGGAATAAGCATGCATTTTCATACACACCAGGTGCTGTTTGTCATCATACGTAATTAGATTCAGACTGGCTTACAGCACAGCATGATAGCAGCGAGTCTGGCGCTGTAGAGCCAGTGGATTTTGAAAAGTTTTTTTTTTTTTCGTCTTACCCCCTAGCAGTTTGGACTGACAGTTGACAAACTCTGGCTTCCGTGCTGAGCTGTAACGCTGGCAGGTGTGGTGGAGAATCTGGATAAAGGTGCACTTCTCCCCTGATGAACCAGCAACCCACTGATCGAAAGCGGTATCAAACATCAGGTCAAACTCCGGACAGTCCTTGGAACAGCAGTGAAAGGGAGACACCAATAAGAAGTGAGAGTGTGTAGTAAGGGAAAAGGAACAAGAAGTAACTATAAGAAAATTGAGAACGGAGTACATAGCAACATGCTTTGAATTAGCAATACTTGTGTTCACTGGGAAAGGAGAAGGGAAATTACATACTTTGTTGGGGTCAATGCCGTTGACCTGCCGTAGCTGGTCAATTGTCCACTGTGACCTTTTTACAAAGGCAGATGATCCTTGGAACTGCTTCACCTTTGTGATTGAAACATGGGATGGTTTCTTGTTCGTCACTGTAGAAACAAAAGCCAAACAAGAGTAAGGCCTAATGGAGCAATAATTAAAACAACATTAAATTTCAGAGTACGAGGTTTCTGTGTAACCTGTAGACCCCATGCACATGATTCCCAGACAAGTTTTGATTAGGAAAATTGGACAGCTCAGGTCATCACATGTGGAATATTAGTCAAGCAAAAGTCACGAGCTTCCTTTCTGTAGGCGGCAGAAACAAAGGGATCCATTAACAATGATTACTTCGCTTCTAGAGCCAACAGCAACAGAGACCATGATAAACATTTCCTATTAGAAGACACAGCCTAACCCTGAACAGATACGCCCTGTAAACATGGCTTTTTTATTATTCATACCAATCTGTGTGCAGTAATCTTATATACAGTAAACTGCGCTATAAATTTCTGTTGTGCTCTAACAACATAATGCCATATTTTTTACTACACTACTTTGAAAAACATAAAGTCTTGGCTATATTGTTTCTGTCACCAGAAAACAGTGTGGGACACAGCTCCGGTCTCTGCACTGATGTGATGTATTTCTTCTGCACTGCTGACTAAAACTAATTGAAAGACATAATATGAGCTCGGTGGGGGTGGGGTGAGGGGCATTTAAACAACTCGCCAAAAACAAATGAATAAAATATAATCTAAAAGTGCTTATTAGGTGCTGGGGATTTTTTAATCAGTAACTTTAGTATCTACAAATCAGAGTTAATTGCCCAGCTGGTTGATAGCATATTCTTTCAGGTATTTTATGTGTAGTTTAGTATATATGACTAAGGCTTCACTCAAACTCCTGTCCTCAGCTTCCCCTCCAGTTATCCAAGCATTGCAGAACATATGTTTATATTGCACTTCTGTGTTTAACTGTAGGTTGGCATTTGAGAATAAGACCACCAGATTTCTGTAGCGCGTCAAGGCTTTTAGTTTGGACAAAATGTTCAAACTAAAAGACTGTATTTTGGAGCTCTGTGTCATTCTCAGGGACAATTGGTCCTGCGCTGCTTTTTTAACCCAGGCAGCAAAGGTCTGCTTCCGCTCTCTCATATCCTCCATTGTGTCATGTCAGAGAGATGGAAGTGTGTGGGTCACTTTCTCTGCATTCTCTCCAGTTTTTTACCCTACACTTCTTTTAAAAAAAACAAAAAACCCCAAGACTATGCTGTTCCATTTTCCCTGTTGTTCTGGTTCACTTTTTGAAAGACTTTCCACACCTGTTTCTGGAAATGGAAAATAAAGGTAGGGCTGAATGTCAGGCCAGTAAGCAAACTCCCATGAGATGAGAGATCTTTGGATACGTTTTGTGTATCCATTTAGACAGCTGCAGTTCATACTTGAGTTGCTGGCCCGGGTGGAACAGACAGATAGATGAAGACAAGCATTTCTTCTTCTTTCCTACAACACCTTCCTCATCTTTTCTTTGAGAATTTCAATCAGATAAAGAATCACAACCATGATTAACAGATGAACAGAATGATCACATCTGTCTTGTGTCACAGTGAAGGCTAATAGGAGCTCTTGAAAGCAGAAAATTTCATAAAGCAGACGACAGGCTCGGTGTAATGAACCAATGTGCTGAAGGGTAGAAATGCAGAACCTAAGGTCATTCACTTCCCAGCGAGAATAATTTATCTTTTACTTACACTGGTGGCAGATGATAGGCTATAATACAGAGCCACTACTCTCCTCAAAATTATCAAGTAGAAATTGTAGAAAATGGCCTACTCGTCATGGCGCAGGAATTAATCCTTATTTTCTATTATCAATGAATGTCATTTTTTCCCCCCGAATTAATTCAAATGTCCTTTCTAAAAAAAATGTAATTTCAAATTTATATCCATCTTAAAATGGGGAAAAGTGGGTTATCCTTATCTTTTCAGCATTTTGATTAATACGGTGCAAAAATCTTAAGCCACTCTTCATTTCTCTGTGCTCTGCTGGAAAATGGGAATGGTGCAATGATATATTGAAATGTGAAACATACACTGAAATCCAGTGTATTGGGCAAAGATTCAATGGCAATGAATTTGAAAGTCAGTATTTGGTTTAAATGCCTTCAACGCAGCCTGAACTGTCTTAGGAAAGTGTTCTTTTAATTTCTTCAGGGAGTCTTCAGGAATAGTTCTCCGAACCTCGTGACGGACAAAGCTCCTTTTTGGATGTTGGCTACTTTTTGTTCTGTTCTCTCTCTAGATGATCCCACAATGAGTCGATAATGTTGAAGTCTGGGGAGGTCAACAGGGTCAATGGGGAGGTCAATGCATTACTTAGTGTTCCACTGTGCGTTTTTCTATCCAGGTACTCACTTACTGCATTGGCAGTGTGTTTGGGCTCATTGCCATGATGAAAAATGAAGCCAAGCAGATATTTTACAGATAGCATTGCATAACAATAAAAATCTCTTCTGTGTTTCTAATTTAATCAATTTCGTTATTTCCCCATGTAGCGTCACATGCATCTTCTCAAGTCCTGGGTCAGGTCTTTGTTATATTTTTCTTATTTCTCAAGGGTATGACTTTTAAAATCCTGTTCACCTGCTGTAAATAGTTTTTCAGGCCTGCCACCTCTTCTGTTCCCTTTCATTTCTCTTTCTCTTTTTTTATTTTGTTTAAGGACACAATGCACACCCTGCTGAGACACAGGTCAACAGGTCTTTCAGAATCAATTTGTTAGTGCAAACATTCTTTGTTGTTATTGGCATTTTCAATAGATTTAACCAAAGAAATGTGAACGAATGTGATTTTGCAATAGATACAGTTCAAAATTGGTCAAGTTTTCTGTTATGTGAACACAACACTGGTCCATTTCCCTTGAGTTAGGTGCCTTTTTTATGCTTGAATGGTTCACAGGTCATAGGCTCCAGCGCCCCCCGCGACCCTGAAAAGGAGAAGCGGAAGCGAATGGATGGATGGATGGATGGTTCACAGGTCAGTGTTAAGTGGAGTTACAAGGACTGGACTAAAATTGAGCCAATGTTCAAAAGATTTTTTTATTAAACTTGAATTTTAGATGCAAATACAAAGAAATTAAGGTTGGCTCAAGATTGATAAATTACTAATCTATCAAATGTTAAGCATGATCTGTCTCTTTATTTGGCTGAAGATGCCAAGCTCCACAATGAAATGTGACTAGAAATCCTTTTCACAAAATGTATTCTGACTCAAAGCTGAACAGTCAGTCACAGCAGGAGAATGCAACATGCTGAAAAGACACCAAACACATACACCAACAGTAGCTTTACAATATACTGAAGCAGCCACTGATGTCAAGGCTCATTGATTGTAAATTTCTGCACCCACAGCATACTGTGTAGAACACAAACGATGATAAAAATAAAATCATGTATATGAATGAGTACGACCCCTCAAGCCTGAGCAGCTCTGACTGACACATTCTTGCATATACACTGACAAATCACTGGCTTTTCTAGTCAGGCTGCTTTCAAAGTAATCACACTGACTCCAGGATTAGAATAACGCAGAAAAAAAAATTATATGTCACATGAGAAATGCACACCAAATGCATACTTAATCATCCCTGGTTCACATGAAGAGGGGAGAAAAATTACAGCAAATTTAATTGGGTGGCACTGTACGATGACATTGCAATGTGACTGAACTACTGAAATGTGTGAAAGAGAGCCGCTGTCTCAAGGCCATGGAGCTAAATTGTCAAGGCATCAACACAGAGATCTTAATCAAACTGCCAGACACCTTTGAGCCTCTCAAATCAATTTCATATTCAGCTGTTGACTCCCACCTTGTCTGAGTGGCTCCCTGGAATATTAAAACAATTACTGAAAGTTCGAAGAGCTGGCGTTATTGAAATAGCAATCAAGGACGAGAAAACCTATACTGAAGCTCTTGTAATAAATGAACTTTAAACTGCTCTCATAATAAATATATTCACTTAGACACCAAGTCTGGAGAACAGCACACTTTAGCAAAGTAAAAAAAGTAAGGAATTTATGAAGCATGTTGAACCCATTTTATCAATACTTAATATCCAGTGTCAGTAAGCTTGTCTTTTTGTACAGTATCATGTATCACTGTTCTGCTGATTATAAAACTAAAAAAATGAATTTTTTAGATGAGTGGTTATGTTGGGTTTCTCAATTATTCTGTTCACTGAGTTTGAGTTATTGTGATAATACAAAGATGGATGAATACATTATCCCTTCCTGAACATAAAATGAACAATCTGTAATGTGATCCATTTCTCTCAATTTTACTGCAGGAGTCACACCCTTAAAACATTATTTGTATCACAAGCTGAGACCGAACAAATAACACCTGACTAACTAGTGCAAGTAAAAGCCAAGAGATGACCACAACCACTGAAAAGCAGCCAAACACATTGTTTCTATGTGGGCTGGCTATCAGAGGAAGGCCATGCTGAGGTTCCTGTCTGACTATTTTCTCATGCTCTGATGGTGACATGCTTTCACTTCCTCCAGTGGATCCCTTGTTGTGTTTGGCTATGTGCAAGTAGTGCTGCCTGAAGGGAAACCCGTACTGTACATTTCACCGACTGCAGAGATCAGAGGAAAAATTCCTGGAATCAACTTAACTTCAAGGAAACATGACCCCAGCTGTGGTTGTTAATAGAAATGTGAGCATGAGGTGGTGTTCTGGCACAGGCTGTAAACGACATAACAGATCATGCAATGATTGTGTGCATTACCGATTGCATATTGGCATTGTTGGAAATATCAAATAGAGTACTATGAAAACAAATGTTATCCAGAAATATTTTGGTAAACTAACAACATTATAACAGCTGGAGAAAATGAAAAGAGCAGACAACGAAGTGCCACCCACATAGGCATAAAATTAAAACCTTCCTTCCCTTATAAAAACACAGCATCATCTTCATGTCAACACTGACACTTATCAAAAGCGTGCAGCCAAAGGCAAAGAGCATCAACAGTTTGGCCCAGCACAGCAAAGCTTTGAAAACTAAAAAATCTGAGAATAACAAAAGATCACATCAGATATGGAAGATAATGTGCACAGTCTGGGAAACGCTGTGTTGTAGTCGAGTGTTTCATCACTCACCCACCAAGAAGAATCTAAAGTGTAGCTAGATGAGACACTCAGCTTCGTCCATAAACAAAATTCTGTCTACTTCACTTTGTACTGAGAGGCTGTAGTCATCTTGTTATATAGTTGTTATATCAATGTCATGATGTTTTTAATTATTTCACTTCTTTGTTTCCCTTCTTCAAAGAAACCCATTGCAGCATCCATCTCAAACAGGTCGGCTAAAGACCTCTTGAAAATGAGGCTCTTTCCATCAGCAGTCAATTGTCTATTTACTCCAGCGTTAGGCACATGCAGTTGCCATAGCGATTTACATTTATATGGCAGAAAGAAAGAAAAGACACTCTAGATGTCCATGTGCAAGTTTTTGACACAGTCATTGATACAGTAAGAAAAGCTAATGGATGCTAATTGCTGGACTACAAAGAAATACAGCGCAGCAGTTTGTTTGTCTTGGCTTGGGGCTTTTCTGTTTGTAACAAAAGAGTGCTCTCCAGGGATAGATGATATACTAAACATATGACGCCACATTAGTCATTATTAAACCCCAAGGCAACTAAGAAAAAAAAAAAAACATTGGGAAAAAGTTCAAAACTTGTTTATCACTGTTTAAACGCATAGTTTTCATTTATCTCAGCAATTAACCTTTGGCATTTTTCAGCTGGGTGTTTAGCTCATTTCACCTTTAAACTGTCTATTACAATACACCCTGCTCATTCCCCTCTTCTGCCTTCAGAACTTCGTTAATTCTTCATGGCAGCGATTTAATGAAGTATCTGAAACATTCCCCAAAGATTCTGGAAAAGGTTGACGTTGCTGCAGACTTGTTGGCTGCACATTCATGATGTGAATTTCCAATTCAGACCACATTCTGCTGTTGTTGCCTATCTGCTGCAGAGTTTCATGTGTTGTCTGTTTAGAGATGGTCTTTTGCATACCTTGGTTGTAATGACCAGTTATTTCAGGTATTGCCTATCAGCTTGAAGCTCTCCGACCAAGCTCCTCTCACTTCATTCTCTACACTTTTGGTGTGTACTCATGGTGTGTACTTCAGCAGTCCATCGTGACCATGCAAATTCACCACGTTCCTGCCATGCGATTCGTTTATAAATGCGTTAACAAGCCGTTAATAGTTGTGACTAATAAAGTGACTCATGAGTGTACGTGAACTACATATTTCATAACAAGAAGATCTATATTTGCAGATTAGGGGTTTCAAATACTGGACCATCCTCTTTCTTGGTATCAAGAATGAAAGGTAAACATTTAAGCAGTTTGGTCAACAGGTTCAGTTTTGTTGTTTTTTGTTAGAGCTGTCGTCTGAGGGCATGTCTAAGACTTTTTTCTCCATCTGGGTCCGTGATTACAGGTCTATTTTAAAGCTGCCCCCACTTTGCTCGAGTTGGAACACACTGTGATCTTGAGAAAGAAGCTGTCACGCCAGTGAACCACTGCACAGGCTAGACTGGCAACACCAGCCTGAAACAAAGGCCTCTATAGTCTATTCATGGCTTTGAAAACAAAGTCAGTGCTGTTTACAAGTTCTTCTCAGTCATGACGGTGCCATAGCAGTGACAAGGCACCAACAGTAAAAGGGAGACCATATGATGAATATCGGCTATACAGATTAGCTTTCGACTCTTATCAGTGACAAGTTTCTCACACAACAGATACAGACACCATTAGATTAACATCGCACAAACAATAAAGCAGTTCATCCCATGACAATAGTATTACAATAATGCCCTTAATCACAACACAGATTCAGTTTTAAGTGACAAAGCAACTTGTATGACTGAAAATATTTTATTGCTTGGGATGTTACAATAGCAGAAATGCAATAACATGTTTTTTTTTGTTTTTTTTTTTTTTTAAACAACTCTGAATAGGTATCTGATATGTCTATACCTGCTAGTGTCGGGTCCCTTGCTGTCTAAAACAGCAAACAGGAGACCAGCATTTATATTGGGGAAAAAAATACAACAGCGCACCACTTTCAGGTCTGCTTAAACTGAATGTTAACTAGAGAATGAATGGATAGCATTTATATAAAAATGTGTGCATCCATCATGTTCAAACAATATGTTTGAAATAAAACAAGTGTCCTTGTTAGAAGGAGCTTCTGAAAGTCAACTTGTTCTTTCATTTGAGCTAAGAATTTCAAAGCCAAATGAGCTTTTTAAAAAATGCACATTGTTGTAGATGCTTCTTGCCTGGAGTCGCATCTGTTATCCAGCCAGTTATAACACTTACCCAAGGACAACACATTAAAAGGATTCCGGAGGCTTAACAAATCGTGTGTCAGCTATTCAAACCTCAAACTCTCTTCAGAAGCACCAAAACTTCTTTAGTTCAGTTCAAATCAAAGCCACTGAAGACGTTTTCATGAGTATGGCTGAACTTTAGGCTCCCCTTTTGTTTTGCAAGACTACAGAAATTGATCATCTTCTGTGTGTAATATATGCCAGTTTTTTTCTGTTCACGCAAAGATATACAGGCAGGTGACAAACGAAACAAAAACAAACATTTGACCAGATTGTTTTATGCTTGGCCGGCAGTAGAGCAAAGGCAGTCCATGCATTCATGGACATCCCGCCTACCTGCAGTGTCCTTGCCGTCAATGGAAGCAGCATCAAACATACAAAACCTAGAGTGAAATCAGGAGTTTCCACTGCAGACACTGTCTGTACGTTTCATGTTGTATTTTTAATCTTTGATTTTTTTTTTTTTTACCACACTTCTTCCATTCCGGGTGAACTACGCTGTAACCGAGCCATTTGTCAACTGCATGGATGGAGAAAAATGAAAACCGAACGCAGATGAACACATTTTGGGGAAATGATACTTAATAGTGAAGCGATTCAGTGCATTTGCTATGCTGTGAGAGCATTTTGCTGCCATGCCTTGAATGCACTTGTGTCTGCAGAGAGGATGCTTCAAAATGATCGCAAAAGAGCACCAAAGACCATGAAGACCATGTTGTTCCAGAAGCAATTTCAGGAAAGTAGTACACAGTGTACTTTCTGTGTACTACTTTCCAATAAAGTAACTGAAAAAGAAAAACATTATCAAAAAATATTAAGTAAAAGAAACCCATTTTACTTTCCATAGCGACAGATCAGAGCAGTTGTCTTTTTCATCTTCTCTCCTACTCCTGAACACATCCAGGGAAAAAACCAAAGCCTCTTGTGAGGTCTGTATTCCCTTGAGCTCATCCACCACCCACTGCTCCAAGGACTCCGCTATTCAGGCTAGGCTCCAATCCACATAGCAGACATTCCTCTGGAGCCAGAAACCAGGGATACAAGGAAACATTTTATTACAATGAGGCCTTACCTACAGTGGTGATGTTATGGGATTTAAAAAAAAAAATTATTCCACATTATTCCACTTTGCTGAAAAAGTAAGAAGTGCGCAGCGAGAGTGAGGGAGATCATAAAGTAAGGTCGTCAGGTTTTGTAATACATTCTCATATCTCTGTGTAGAAAAAGATAAAACGCATACGAAATGAGTTGCATGTGCCAAACCTTCTGGTGCACATTAATAGGCAAAGACCTCATCGCAACCCAATCTGCATATCGTCACACAATAGCAAGAACCGGTATATCAAACAGTCAAAACAAGGCACATTCCTCCACACTTACTCCTTCAGGATTGCCTAAAATGATTTCCCTGGAAAATATGCGCTCAAAGTAAAAACATCTTGTGTCAAACTTGGGTTCAATAAGATCTGACAAAATTCTTTATTTAGTAATAACCGGGTTGTGAGCCCAGATGAACGGTGCGTTCAGCTGAAATCAAATATGTTGTTTATGATCCTGAGACACCTCTTGAGGAAATGCTGTAAAACCACCAGTTTTATTATGTAAATCGTCCTCTTATAGCAAGTCCAGCTTGCTATAATTTTATCCACTGATTTTAGAAATACTAGAGTATTTATTACTTGTCTGGGTAGTCTGACTTTCTATTCTGTGATTGTCCATCAGCTCCTTAAGTTGCTCACAGCTGAAATGACAGTTTGATTTGGATTAAATATGAGTGAGTCAAGCAAGTGTATTCTACCTTTGGCACTAAAAAGTGAAATCAAATGAATCAAAATAGTGTTTTTCAAGCTTGTTGCCAGATTTCATTTCCCAGCCCATCTGTTCTCTTTCAGACAAGGTTTAGTAAAGCACTGACTGTGTGCAACATTGAAAAGCAGGTGTACACATTACTGCACTTCCTCCAAATATCCAAGAACCCATACTGTTCACTCTTCGTACACTTTTAAAAAAGCTATAAGGAGAAAAAGGAGAGGAAAAGACAACATTCAAAAGATGATTTTTGTCTGATTTTTTTTTTATTTTTTTTTTTTAAATCTAAAGTACAAGTATGCCAAGTACAATGCCACAAGGTTATTTCTTTCTGCTTTGATACACCGTTTACTTGTTATAAGATTAAAGCTAACAAAAAAGGGATTGGCATTTGTTTGATGTTCCCATTTAAAAAGGGTGTGTAGGCTTTTGTTCAAAAGTATAAATCTTATGTACAAGCATATCTACAAGTTGTATGTGAATCCGGATGTGGTGTGACACCTGGATCTGTGTGTGTGTGCATGAATTTATGCGGTTCAATACATCAGGAGTTTAGATTTGGCTTGTACTGATGCAGACAGGATCCTTGCTAATTATGTGGCTACAGGTTTTACAGAGTAAGGTCAGTACATGTCCACAAAGTCGAAAATGTAAATCTACATGTAATATTTTCACTGTCAAATATATTTTAGTGGGGCTTATTATACTGCATGAATACCATAGATGAATTTTGAAAATTGTAGTAACCACAACTGTCATAAACACAGCTAAAGAAACTAAACAATTAGCAAATAATGCACTTTGCGCAGAACAGAAGGCTCCATTATGTATGTACAACAAAGCTCATGAGTTATTAAAATGGCATTTTTAAATTAAGGCAACCTGGAGTAGTAAATATTATTTTAAATAATTTAATTACATTTTTATAATTGTATTTTTATTATGTCACATATTCTTAAAATATTGCTCAATCATGCTTCTTGTTCTCTTTCTTATTCATTAAAGTCAATTTTCATTGTTCCATAATGGTAAAAGTAAGTTTGCCTAATTTATCAGATTTTATTTTCAGTTATGGTTTTGGCCTCCAAGAAGAGAAGAATTCATTTTGTCTTCAGTCACATGCTTTTGGCCCTCTTAAAAGTCCAGACTTACTTACTGTTTAGTTCACCTTATGTGGTGATGAAATGAGATTTATCTAAAGAAAGTCAATAAGTTTAACAAGGTTTCTGTGGGAGCCTAGCTCCATGTCACACTTCCCATGGCTTTCACACTGGTTTCCCATGGCGTGCAAGTCTGCGGCAGCCTCCATTACGCCTTTATGCTCCCATACACCTCAGGTGGTGGACACTGTGACTGACAGGAACTGGTGGTTGCCCTTGTGAGACAAGCTTAATGATCAAAAACTACGCCTTGTCTGTGCCTAACCACCGACTAGACAACCCTGTGCCCCCACCCATGTCCTCCACCTCCACCAATTTTATTGCCCCCGTTTAATATAAAGTTTAAAGATGCTGAAATTTAAGGACAAATAACAAAGAAAAAAAATTGCCATAATCGAGCAGTCCAAAAGAAGCAAATGGATCAAAGCTTCTGTTTTTTTTTTTTTTTTGAGTACTAAAAGGAAGTTAGTCTCCAATAAAAAGATATGGCTACAGTCACCACGCAGTTTGTAGTGCTTGGAACATGATATTGTAACACATTCAGTATGTTGATAGTCATTAAAAAATTATTATTAATCTGATAACATATTGTCATTTATAATGAAAAGTTAGGACGGTGGCAACAAAACATCTAATGAGGTTAATTAGTAACACAATTGTGTCCAAAGTGACATGTTACAGAAGCAGCATTTCAGAAGCAGAGTATAGCAATAACACTTTCCAACATCATATTACAAAGAATTTTCAATAGCATGGCTCCACTGATAAAGAACCCCTGTGCTAAACTAGTCTCCCAGTCCAGATCCATCATCCTATGAAAACATTTGGTGCATTATGAAAAGAAAAATATGACAAAGGAGGCCCCAGACTGTTGAGCAGCTAAAATTCTGTATCAAGCAAATATGAGAAAGAATTTTTCTGTCAGAACTACAACGGCTTTTCTCAGTTCCCAAATGCTTGCAAAGTACTTTTTTTTCCACTTAAATATAGGCCCTCACTGCAAGTAATTGCAGACCATTGTTGGAAATGGGCATGCAAAACACAAAAAAACAAATGCTCCTTTCTAATTGACCCAAAATCTGACCACCAAATTGAAAATGGAAATAGACAATTAACTACAGGAGTCTCAAAATGATAAAATAATTCGCCCATTTGTTCGGTAGTTAAAGTCAATTGAAAAGGGAAAGTTTATTCAAATTACATGGGTGAGGAAATTAATTGCTTTTCCCTTCATTCCGTTTAAATTCATCATCCCTGTTCTCAGGAACAAAGGAGGAGTGGAGAAAAAGATTAATAATGCAGGATTCATAACAGAGGTGTCAAGGGAGGAAACAGAGGGTGATCTGGCCACATAAACACATACAACAGTACACTGTGAACATGTGTGCAGTGATACATTAAACCAGGTTTCAGCTTGACACACAGCTCTGTAATACAGTCTAGATCTGTATGAGATATACCCAAAGAATAAATTAGGTGCACAGCTTTACTGGAGAGTGCTGTAAATCTAAAGAAAATGAAAACACCAAGGTAAAAGAGTCTGTACTCTGAGTTATTTAAAAAAAATAATAGTAAATTCAAGTCAAGCAGCATACTGTTTTACCACAAGTGTAATAAAGACATTACAAATCAATCAATCGGAGACCCTTAACAGGGTGAATACTGGGACATTATCAACAACAGCAGACCTGAAATACAAAGTATCCATTAGGCTTGACGACACACGCTGGATATTTATTTTGACTTTCAGTCCAACGTAGAAAACAGCTTTCCTCCAGCTCACAGTCTCAAACCAAACACACATCTAATTGAAACTGATAGTTTTATAGTATGACTCAGGTTGTAAGAGTAAATCGGAGTGTTATGACATTGTACCGCATCTTGAGCTGAAACTCATCTCCAATTGAATAGCAGTTGTAGAGCAAAGGCTGACGCTGCACTCCAGAGCACTGAGTGAAAGGACACAGTGAATATGAACCCTGGGGGGGGAGGAGGGTTTGTCACAAACACCCACACATGTAAATGGTGTTACTGAAGGGCACAGATTGCGTGAGCATGCAGGAAAAAGTTTCATTTGTTTCCGCAGTCAATGGCTTTCCATCTGGTCTTCCCATGAATGATGTTCCATGCAGTAGGAAAACAGCTGGGGGTTGTGAGATTGGTATTAAAGTATGAGATCATTCCTTCCATGTTTAGCATGGAGTCATGCAGGAAAAAAAGAGAGAATCTTATAACCCTAACAACTAAAAAGAAACATGTCTTTAAAGTAACCTCAGGTGTTCTCACATTCTACTTAAGAAACATATGAGAAACCAAACAAATGTGCATTTTCTCCTGTTTGTATGTGTGTGTGCTTGGCATCCCACTACTGACACAGTGTGTATTGATACCGCATTGTCAGGGAGCCTGCAGGGGTGCTATGCCATGCCCTTAATGTGAAATACCACAGTAAAGACCACCCAGGGCTGACAAAGGAAGTCTGAACAGAAGACTGGCATCTCTGGCCTGGTGACAGGACACAAAGTGCCAGTCCATATCCTGTTTAACCTTTGACTCATGACAAGCACTAAACATCAAGTTGTCTAACTGCCAGGTGTTGGCCTTAACACATGCAATGAAAACTTGATGTACAGAAGATATCTCACTATATATTATTAGTATACCAAATCTCTCGTGTTAAGCAAATACTGTTTTAAATGAAAGTAACATTTATAGATTTAAACAGAAGGCAAATCCAAAGAATGTACAATAGTATTCTCATTACAAGTCATTAACATTATTACATCCATGCATTTTATTATACTTTTCTTTTCATGACAAACATTGATCTTTCCCCTCGCTGGGAAGAAAAAGTCAAATCTGTTTCAATGCAGCCAATATACCAGCTAGTATATCCATTGTTATTTGAATTTTAGTACAATGTTTTTGTTTTTGTTTTGTTTTTTTGTTTGTTTTTTTTTGGGGGGGGGGGGGGGGGGGGGTGAATTATCTCAATATTGCATGCCCATTGTGTGCATACTAAGGTATTCTTGCCTACTTTTGGATCTGAGAAAACAAAAAATTAGATACAAATTCATCCCAGGAGTTTTTCCATCATATACAGAGAGGATTCTTCCGCCAGAGAAAATAAATGAAAAAAGAAGTCAAGAAAAACAACAACAACAAAAAACCCTCCCACATACTTGGATCCACATCAAAAACGGTGATTATGGCAAGAATGTCAGCACGAGTCTGTATAGTTGGGTTGCGGTCACGTGGTTCTGATGACGTGCGGAGGCAGCGCGATTTTTGAGTGGAGGGCGGAAGTAAACATGGAGGACACTGTGGAGAGTCAGGAGAGCAGCTATTGTGCAACTTTAGACCCCGTTTCTCGGGAGAGATATAAACAGATAGTTAAAAAAATATATCGGACGTGATCCGTATTCTTTGAAAATGTCCGAATACACCACAGAAGTAAAGGATTTGCCTACTATCGAGGCTGTGGATATCACCAACTACTTGGTCCTCCAGACTTCTTACTACACTAGGCAGCAAATGAAAGCTTTCAAGAGTCTGGAGGCGTACAATTTTTTTTGTCAGCGGGTGGGTCCACAACCTTGGAACAAAACGTCTCCGTGATGGATACAGTTTGGTGTTTGCAAGGGTGAGTGTTTGTTCTTATATTGCTTTATCTTAAACACGCTAACAGTTAGCGGTAGCGGCTTTAACGTCAACAAACATGCCACATCCTTAGGACTTCGTTAGAGTGACAGTTGTTTGTTTCAAGGTAAACCATTCTCAGCGGTCTAACGAGACACCTCTGAAGACTTGGGTAATTGCAAAGGAGGATGGAGAAGTGATTGCAGCTCATTGCAATTGTATGGCAGGGTTAGTAGCCTGTTCTCCACTGTCACTAGGCTCAAATCCGGGCTCTCAGCCGTCTGTTGCATATCCAAAATCGCCTCTGCACATCGATGCTGTTCTGCCTTAAGCTTCATTCTTTTCTCTCGTTTGAGAACGGATTCCGATCTGGGTTTTCGTTCGTAGCCGAGATTGACCGTCGGAGCCCAGTCCTCCGACTCTTCGTCATCCAAAGCACTTGGGCAGCCTATAGTCCCAATCAAGTCAATATTAGACTACTAACTTAAAAGCACTAAGTAAACGAGAATTTAACGACTACCTAATGCTAATAAGTTCGTTTGCAAACATAACATTACCTCTGACGAAGTGGTCGCTGCAGACACGGGCATTGGCAGACTCTGCTCCTCCCGACTGTAAACGTAAATTTAAAATCCATTTTTTCCTACGTTTTTCGGTTAGAATTTTCCATTTTTCTCCTCTTCGTTGGGCTATTTTTGGTACCCTAAAATACCGTTTATCAGTTTCTCTGGTCGACCTACTGGAGCATCCGTAAACACAACAGGACATAGGCATTTTGCGTACTGTCTGTCTGTGATTTTGCGCTTATCTTTTTCACTTCCGACCGCCAGTCAAATTTCGCGCTTTACGTCGACGTCACGTCTACGTCAAATGAAACCTAGCTATTGAGCTCCACCAACATCAATATTAACTTGTTTGTTGCAGGTGTACAATCTGGATTACTCTGAGCTATTTTGATTGTGTTTGCTAGGTACAAATTAAATGCCGAGATCATTTCTGCCACATCTCCTGCAGCTTGATTTCAAGGTGGCGTTTCTTTGATTCATTTCTATTCCTACTTGGCAAAATCATGATTAAATGGAATGACTGCAACTTTGACTAGGGCAAGCTTTCTAGAGCTTATTTTAGTTCAATTTGTTCTTTGTTTCAATTGATGCAAGTTTGGACAGTAGAGCTCACAATATCACACATATCTCAAAAGGCTCTTGGCTCTATGATTGAATTTCTCAGTGGCAGGCCTGGAAAAGGTGTGAGGTGGTGGGTGGGGAGCATATGGTGTTTTTCGATATCCTGGTGAGGTTCACACTGGGCAGCGACTTCCCTACAGGGAGTACTGTAAATTCAGAGAGCGACTCCAGTTGCTCCTCTAGGTGACCTTCATTATCACAATTAACATGCATGCCACTCACAAGCACACTATACTGCAGTCAAATCTGCACTGTAATCACAGTGAGAGAAGGGATTGCCGAAAGGCCTGACACAGCTGGGCAGTGGAGAGCCAAAAAAAGTTTAAGAAGTGGGTCAATCGAAATGGGAGGAAATCAAAACTGATAAAAAGATCTTTAAAAAAAAAAACAAAGAAACCTTTGGAACAAGATGACATGCCTGTTCCATATACTGTACATAAAAGATGGACATTGTGGACTGTGAAGTCAACCCAAAGTAGATTTGAGACAGATGCTGTAATTCAGATTATTTTGTACCATGCTCTTTTATTTGCTTGTTTCTGCTCTAAAGTTGGGCGTTTCTTCTTGGAAGGATAAAGAATTTTCAGTGTTCAGGTAGAATAGAAAAGCGTGTTTCGAACAATTTCTACTTCTGTAGTTGTTT
This sequence comes from Diplotaxodon limnothrissa, assembly GCF_057381915.1. Classification (NCBI taxonomy): domain Eukaryota; kingdom Metazoa; phylum Chordata; class Actinopteri; order Cichliformes; family Cichlidae; genus Diplotaxodon; species Diplotaxodon limnothrissa. The sequence continues at coordinate 25,321,314 of NC_140614.1, read as the reverse complement.
TTTAAGATGTTACATAAAGAACTGTATATACAATAAACATCATATTGAACACCTTTTTGTGTTTGAACTTAAAATACATTGCAAATCATTCTTTCTGTAAGCATATAATTATACAAGTAGTTTTAGCAGGTTCCACAGAGGCCATCTCAAAAATGTAAATGTGTTTGCTTTACTGAATTACTAAGAAAAACACAGAACACAATCAAAAAGCATTTTCATGAAATGGGAACTAATACTACATTATACTGTATTTATTCAAACAATTGAAACTGTGGTATCATTCAGTGCTTAACATTATTTGGTTATACCCTGTGTATTCCTTAGATTATATTATGGTAATGAGCCACAGTGCAAATGGAAACTGTATAATAGATCAGGCTCATCTCCCATTAATCTTTAAGAGAGTGAACTATATTGTCAAATTAGATACTTGAGCTTTCAGGGTAAGTGTGTCATTAGTTTTATTAAGATCTCTCACCGGTGTTCTGCTGCATAAACTTTGAAATCCCAAGAAGACAAAACTGTATTGTCTCTTTAAGCGTTATTGCAATATTTATTTCCACAATAAAACACTGCAAAAGACAATCATATAAATGAAAGCATTCATAAAGCTGGAGTCCCCCTCCAGCTGCTGAATTAGAGATGCAATGAAGTCCAACAATCTTACTAATTTAGCCGTCACTGACAAACAAGCAATACCTTTCTTTATATCAGTGAAATCAAGACAAAATGAGCAGCATTTAAATATAGGCTGTTACAAGCTTAACTTTATAATGAAGCTACTGACATAAAATGTTTTATTTTATGTCACATACACAAAATAAAAAATTTGTGCTGATCGGGAATTTCCACTGTTTTTCAAGTCAGCTCATTTTTACTTGACATAACTGTAGTCTACATCACCTTTTAAGCTGCATATTTTCTAGATGTAAAAACTGGGTGGATAACAGGAAAAAATGCTACACCAGTATTCAAATAACAGATAAATAATCTATATTATTTGAATATATGCCATTATCAGACATATGAAACAACAAAACAAACAGATTTTCCTAACATTTGTTATGTATAATAAATGTCTTTACTCATTTACAGCCTGTCTGATTATACTTGGGTCAACTAGTTGTTGCATCTGTGGCTTTCCAAACACGAGCTGCAAACATTGGAAGTGCACTAGGTAACGTCAGCACTTATAACATAGTTCAAGGGTGGTTCTCTCATCTCTTACTTTTTGAATTCTCATTTTATGGCCATTATAAACATTGATAAAAACAGATGAAAACTGCTGATAAAATCAGGCTACCAATAAATATGGTGGGATTCAACAACAATGCTATTAATCAAATTCATCCTTAATGTTTGTGAATGAAAAATATCTTTCTGAGAATAATAAAGTTGTGTCTGGTGAATCTTCTTAAAGGTTAAGATTGCAAGGTGGTGCAGGTCTTATATTGCCTATCACTGCCTATGTGTATCACTCAAAACCACTCAGTCTATATTAGTCATTAAAATAAATGAATAATGAACTATATTTATGGAGCTGCAAAGCCATTATACATATGCACTGATTTTTCTGGCATTGGCTTTAACGTCTTGATGCAAATCTGCCATCATCATTCTGTGTCTAGAGCTGAAGGTCATCTGAGAGCGCTACAATCTTATTTACAAATCATTTTGGTTGTTGTCAAAAATCCTGGATGTTAAAAAAATCAATTTGAGAAAACAGTCAGCTTATTGCACAACAGCTAACGGGCACTTTATTCAGGAACTTTTGTTTGTTATTCTAAAGCTAATCGATCAAAGCAAAGTGAAAACAGAGACCATTACCTTCCAATTTTCACTGCCTTCTCAACAGACTTGTTCATTTACATGCCTCATCAGCTCTCATGTTCCAGGGAAAAGGCAAACAAAAACAAAGCTTAATTGGTCAGTGATAGTGTCACATTTCTAATGATACAAGAACAGAGCAATGCTAGGCTCCTTTGTTGTTGCAGCAGCCAACTTCTCACGTGTATTGATTTGGCCAGCTAACTCTTAAGACATTATAAAGGGGCAATTTTAGGACTGGCTCTGTAAGTGGTCACCACACAATCACACGACAAAGTTTGCTTTTCTTCACATCAGCGTTGGTCGATCGGGTGATTTGATGAAGCCAGGCTTTTCCCAGTACAGCACTGTTGTTTTGGACATGAGAAACACATTTTCTATCACTCAGTCTGAGCTCACCTTCTCAGTAATGGTGCCGCTTCTTCGCAATGTGTTTGTAAACCAACTCCAAGTTGAACTGTGCTAGTGTCATGGTCACTGCTGCTGTTGAGTTATCAGTGTGCGTGGGCTTAATGTTGCCAAACTTTTTATTCACATGCTGCTCCTAAATACGTTTGTATTGCATGTCTGGTTTTAGTCACAAATGTGGCTTGCGTTTCCATGGCGAGCAATGTTTCAAAAGCAAGCATTTGTGTTGCAAATCTTTTAGAGTCAAATTACTTGAATTGTTGCAGCCCTACATTGTATACACTGTATATTTTCACATACTTTCGTACTGAAAAAATTGCTTATTTACAGGATACTGTTTCAGTGTCAGTTTGTTTAAAGCTGGCTTGCAATAAGTAGCAGCACAAGGTCAGATGCCAAACAAATCTCTGGTTTACATTAACTGTCTCCACACTAGACCTATAAGCTTTCATTGACATGCAACTGGCTGCTAGTTCATGTGTAACAGACACATGAACTAGCACCTCAGGTGAAACCAACATTTAGGCATCAATCATAAATCCTGAAGATCAAGAAAGCTTGCACACAAAATAACTTTTGATGTGAAATACTTAAAATTTTAAGCATTTCTGAAGCTGGTCGGCAGTTTTGCTTCTATTTTGTTAGCAGAATGTGTAATTGGAGTAAGGCCAGTGTTCAGTATTAGTATAGTTAGATAAGAAAAACAGGTGGCACCAAGCTCTGAGCCTGTATTAACCAAGTCACTCCAACTTTGGGATGAGCATGTCTCAGATATTTCCCTACAGCAGACCATCACTATATAGAAATGCAAGGAATTTTCACAGCTTTACGCTAAGGTTTTAATAAACCTGTGACTGGTAAGCAGAACCAGGCACAGAGAAACTTTTTCCTTCTTTATCCTGTTGTGACAGAAATGTATATTTTTTGGCTGTAGAAATCAATTATTCAGCTTTCCACATTAGCTCTGCTGCTAATGTGGAAAGCTGAATAATTGATTGATTGATTGCTATTATTGCTATTATTTTCTTCTGTTTTTGTTATTCTGGCAGTGTCTGCTAATGTCAGGAGCTATACACATACCAAGCTGGATTCAATGTCTCATTAGAATGGAAAACCAATATCATGGTGGAAGTCGTTGTATTGCTTTGGTCATGAGGCTCTGTTCCTCAGTAGTAGTTATTCAGTTGATACAGTTTTACACCAAGAAATCATACAAATATAGGCAAGTGTGCACTGGTAGATTCTGAGTCTCTCATCATTTCAACATATAATAAATTAATATCATGTGCATACCAGCTTTTGTTTACAATAAGAAACACAAGACAAAGAGAGAGCTCACAGGGTTCACTGTCGCCAGTTTATTTAACTAGGAGCTAAGAAACAGAGCTGTTTTCACCCATAACCAACTGGCTGAAGTGGAGATGCAATTTCAGTCAAACAACCTTCAACATTACACTGGACTTGGAAGCTTGTTACCTTTAAAAAAAAAAAAAAAAAAAACCCTATTAGCTTACTGAGTACCTTGTATATACTGTTACACCTAAAATATGCTCATTGCTACAACTTCATAGGCTAGTCGTTGCTCAGAGGATGCTGTGTGTACCCAACTTACTGCACTTTAGTTAGAAGAGCACCGTCCTTTCAAGATTCATTTTAAAAAAACTTGTAAATCTCTCCAGAAATCAAGATGCAGTTAGAGTACTGCAAGAGTTCTCCGTATCATTTAATAGCTATTCTTCAACTAGTGGTGTAAGGGTGTACTACAGCAAATCTACAATAGCTTTCTGACAGTTACTTTGCATGCCCTATAACCTCTGCATCTTCAGTAATGACTTCAGCAATTTAAATGTATTATAACCCCTTCTATTAATCATTGACTAATCACGAGACAATTAAACCATTTCATAAAGTGAATTCAAGTGTTAAACATGTTCTAATCATTCATCTGTGATTCATCAAAAGTTAACGGGTGGTCTAACTGTGCTTCTAAGGGAAGCCTGTTTTTGCTTTACATCAAAAGACTTGTCATTTTCCTCAGTAACACAGTGAGAAAGTTCTGAATGAAGGATAAACGAGAGATGAAGGCCAACAGATGTTGAATACAAGAAGAAGGTCAAAGATAAAAAAATTTAAAAAAAAAAAGATGTCAGGGTATGGGTGGGGAGAGTAAAGAAGACGATCAAAGAGCCATCACAGAAAAGGAAAACTCAATATGACGTGATCAAAGACACGACGAGGGTTAGCTATCTCCTTTTACCCCCGCTTGTTCAGTTAGAGTATGAGCACGACAGCTCAGTTAGAAAGAAACCATCACAGTTTCTTGGAAATAAAACTGTTATAATCGTCATGTACAAAAAACAGAAAACAGAAAACCAGCTTTGTGTCATAATGTCCCAGAGGTGTTCTGCCTTTTTGTTAGATATAATCGCAGAAAAGAAAACTAACAGCCTAGTTTCGATTATATTTTCCATTTCATTTTGCAACTCTGATAAGTTCAGGAGACAAGGCCAAATTCCAATTCCATGCTTTTCTCTGGCAACTCTACATTTCAGTCATTTCACAACCACCACGAAATGCCTTGATTATAGAGCATTCTTGTTCAAAAGTAGCAAGGTAAAAATGAGCATGTTAGACACAGTAAAGCGTGCTAGTTATTAGGAGGAGAGAGCATAAAAAAGGTGTTTTCCTTTATATGCTTCAAGTTTGTAACCCCAACTTCATATAGATTATGCTAACACTTTTTAAAAGCTTATTTTCAAACTTTCAAATGTAATTAGAATTCGCCAATTAAATAAAAACTCAGCGTTCCAGATGCAACAGAGTGGATTAAAACATTATGGGGCTAATATTGGAAGTCAGAATTAGAAAAGGAAATTGTGGCTAAACAGATGGGTCTAAGAAACTGCAACTGTGCACCCACCACAATTATTCTGACACTAATATACAGTAATAAGGTTTCTGAAACCTTTTGCATATTTTCTGCTTTTGACTTTGCCTCTGCATAATGAAGAGACACATTCAGAGCAATACTACATGGAACAATACATACACAAACCTAGCTCTCTTCTATGTTAAATAGTTAGTTAATTACTTCCCAGTAAATACTGACCTATCCATTATGATGGAGGTGAGTGGAATATATAATACAAAGCCGAGCTGTAGAAGTAATCACATTTTAATCTTGATCAAAATTTTGGTTTCCCACAATTAGATTAACACGTTTGAGTGATACTGAAAATAAAAGCAAAAGTGATTCAAGCACTTCCAAAATCACCACCAAACAACACGCCTGCATGAGTCAATCCCAGCGGCTTCCTTCACCATGACGCTTCACCAAGTTTCCTGGACTGGCTTGGACAAGTAATACTGTATTAAAAAGCAGACAAAACTCAAATGTGCAGCAGAGCAGAAGCCACAGAGATAGGTCCTCAAAGTGGAGAATGTTCTGTTGTTTGGAAATACAGCAGATTTAGCAGAAGGGACATTAACCAGGAAGAAATCAGCGCCACAAAAGAAACACAGCTAACTTAATTCAACTACCTGAAAACACAGCACAAATTGCAGTATAATTAATGAATAAAGACTTGAATCGCCTAACATCAACTCAAATGTCCACAAAACTGAGCCTGCACACTGTATAGAGCTGCACAGCTCACAAAAATGCACTGAAATAACCAACCGTTCGCATTCCATCTGGATTCACGTGGATGTGAGAGCAATGTAATGTTTGTGTAACTTTTTTACCATCAAATCACTGAATAATCACAATCGCATTTATTTTGGCCATAATTGTGCAGCCCTTGTATAAAAATTCTACAATTACAAAATGTTTAAATAAGTTGAAAGTTAGTGGAGGAACTTGACTATGCCCTGCTCACCTTCTGTGACAACATGGCACTCCCTAAGCATGTATCAAAGCAATCTCAATGACCTTGACATCTCTGTGTCTTCTGCAATTGCAAAAAAGAAAGTGCTTGTCCAAAAAAGCCATTATTCTAATCTCAAAAGATTAGCCTTTTGTCAGATAACCGTTACAAAGAGTGATATTATGGGAAGCAGTTCATTTACATGAGTGTGATTGTGCTGTAATGAGTGTGTGCATTTTCCAGAAGTGGGTCTGATGTTCCCCACAAGGTCCAATTACTCAAGCTTAGTAGATTCAGTGCTGTCTATTTGCATCAAAGCTGATCCACATCTAATGGGCTGACTGCAATGAACTCACAAGGATAGACTCATAAACAAGCAAATAAACATAGTACCAACGCCCAAATACTCCAGCATTAGAAACATTAGTAAAGGAGCACAGTGGATATATGTGCACAAAACCTCTGGCGACCTGCAGTACTTCAGAATCCCATGCTCTTGCGCTGCTTGAATCTAGCATAGCATGACTGCTCTATAACGTCACTCATTCTCTCCAGCATTTGTTCCTGCTTACACTCTCTCACTCAGTCTGCAGCTCATTTGTGGCCTTCGAGAGTTAAAGGATTAGAAAGACTAAGGACTAAGTTAGAATTTCTAGGAGACTGTTTTGGATACTGTCCCAATCACCGCCATAAGCACTGCACACTGTTAAGAGCTAAAGCTGGCTCACGTAGAATTAGCCTTAAGCACATATTACTCAGGGAGTACAAATCATTCTCCATGTTAACCTCCCTAGCAAAGCATGTTCAAAATAAATTTTGTTGATTGAAATAGTGCATCGTTATTGTAAATATAAAGTGGTGCAATTCCTTGTTACATACAGAAAATTTGCAGCAAGGGCTAAAAATACATAACACCACACAGTTCCAAATTCAACCTTGCATCTTCTCAAAGACTGTAGCTACAATCGGACGTGCTTAAAAGGCAAAATTCTTTTCTATTTTGGGGCCAAAGATAAATCCATTCTCCCTTTAAAGAGATTGATAGAGTTAACTCTAAATGTACTGGCTCAGCAATTCCACGTGCCTCACTTCAAAATCAATACTTAGCAGCTTTAAAATTATGTAAGAAACATCAGGCTCAGCAAGCATAGGACCATGGAATCAAATTCGCCTCCGAATTCATTACATCTGATGGTATCAACCGTGCTATGCATTAGAAGAAAGGAAATTGAAAGGTAAAACTTGAGACAATGATTACAGTTCACAGAGATGGAATGAATAGCTCAGCAGTTCTACTTAAGTCTATTTATTTATGTGTAGAGGCAGTGACGGAGACCGAATGTTAAATATTTGCTTTGCCACAGCATTATTCAGCATATGCTGTATGCATTGTTCTCTAAACTCAGGGCTGGCTGGAGAGAGCCAACCAAATATTTACTGTGAGAGCTGAAAGGGCTTTTCTGCAAAAGGAACTAATCAATAATTTTCAGTCCCAGCCTCAATCACTTACAGAAGGTTAACAAGCCAATTCTTCTCCATGAGCAATGAGAACATATTTTTACAGCCGACAGTTTGGGGGAAAAAAAGAAGAAGACGCTGATAGCAGCATTTTATTTTTTCATAGGTATAGTGGGTAACGCATTTGCCTAACATAGATTTAACACAGAAGTATAAATCCAAAGTCTTAGGTAAAGCAAACCCTTCTGAGACCCTACACCAGGGGTCGGCAACATGCGGCTCTTTAGTCCTTATAGTGCGGCTCTGCGCGGTTTGGGAAAATAAATTAGAAGTATTTAGCTGAAGTGTATTTTATTTGTGTCAGTTATTTTTTAACTTGTAGTTCTAAATTGGAAGATTATTGTGACATTGAAATATGAAAATAAAATTATATTTTATTATTTTTTCCATCGCTCAAGCGTCACACTCGCGGAAGCCGGTGTAACCGCTGAAACGCCGTGCATTTATAGAGACTTTCAACCCCAGGTAGGCCAGTTATGGATCTTCGGATCCACATTATGTCAGCAGCTATTCTCCACCGTGAACTATGTTAAAAACAAACACCGCTCACGCCTCACAGATGACAGCTTACAGTCCTGCGTAAAGATGAAAGTGACTTCGTACAGCCCCGATTTGCAGACGCTGTGCGCAGAGGTTCACGAGCAGAAGTCCCATTATAAAGATATCACGGTAGAACCAATGATGTTTCCATCAACATGCTTTTCAGCATCTCTTTATTGACCACTTTTCACACACAGTTGCTGTACACACACAGCTGGCTGTAGCTTTTCAGCGCACAGCCCGACATATACCAACAACAGCACAGATAGCACAGACGTTAAGGCGGCGAGGCGTGATTGCGGGTGTCAGGTCAAGGCTCCAAAAGTCCAAAGGCGATATAAGGGTGGAGGCTCACAACAGTTTTTGTTTGCTACATGGATCATTTTAGTTCAGCTGGGTGTCTTTCCTTTTGTTATATTTCTTTAAGAGTTCAAAATGTGTTAATTACATAAATAAAATGTAATTTTCTCTGTAGCACTTCATGGTTTTCATAAGCAACACACCTTAGTTGTTCACAAAAAGGTAAAAAACAATATATACAGTGTTATCTTCATTTTAGATGTCAAAAAGTATTTGCGGCTCCCATTTTCTGGCTACTTTTTCACTGCAGTTTTTGTATGTCTCAAAGTCTCAATATCAGTCAGAGATTCACAGATGTCAGCAAATTCCTGGCCAAAACTACCAGAATGGATGTGAGGGAATGTACAAAGAAATGGAACATCTAATATAAGATAAACATATTGGCCTCTCGGAAAAAAAGAAAAGATACAACAAAGTGTGAAAAAAAAGAAGTCCCAGGATTTTACTTGTTTCTCTAGAGGCTGATACATTAAAGACCAGGCCGTGATCACAAGGTCATTAAAAGGGCTGCAACAACTTGCCACCATAAGAGATATCGTCAACTATGAAAATTAATCAACGCAGAATTTTATTGTCGACACATCCTATTCTAAAACCCCGGAAATGTGCTTTTGTAACTATAGGAAGCTATGGGGAGAGTATTGCCTACATTGTCTGCCAAGACTTCACTCAATACTAATGAAGAAGAAAAATAGCGCAAACGACAAAACAGGAGGATGGCAGAAAATGGAGAAAGAGACTTTAAAAAATGTGAAAGCATTTCACAGAATAAAACAGTTATCTGCAGACTGTGTAAAGTGGAGCTTTCCTTCCACGACAACTACTGTAGTGCACAAACAGTTTTAGAGAGTTAAGTTAGCTTGCCTGTCAGAAACTTCTCATGGATCATGCAAGATCTTTTTCAGAGCCTCTGCTGTGTTCTGTTGAACTAGTATTAGGCACCAGCATATAGATGAGTTTGTCCTGTAAAGAGGCTCATGCAGCTTTAAAATTTTTCCTGGGTCATCATTTTCATTTGACGAGAAACAGGGTGATATTTACAGATGGGCAGACTTGAGCAGGTGAGGCACTGGAGCCTAGAACTGGAGGTTTTCCCCATAGGAAGTGGACATAAGAGTTATTGAAATAATCATCAACTAATCGATGAAAAATGGGCAGACTACAAAAAAAAGAATAATAGTTAGTTGCAGTCCTAGTAATTAAAACATTTGGTACCATGCACAAAACATTAACAACCTTTTGCACTTTTGTCAGTTAAGAAAACAGGCAAAGAAAACAAAGAAAAAGCTTGTAGAGTGATTTAGTTCTTAGGCTGCACATTATGCTTCTTGGTTAGATGCCACTAACCTAACTAAAGTCAGCATATGGCTTGTTAAGGTTAATGATTCAACAGCTGATCTCTTGAGACTGAATATGAAATAATCCCATTTGGACAAACTTTGTGTTACTACTTTTGTCTGCAGTCGTTGTGTGTGAAGGAGCTGCATGAGTTGCACCAACAGGGAAAGTCCAGCACAGAAGCAGTAGGACTAAAAACAATGCAAAGAGATGTGTGGATGTTACAGTGTACTATGACATCTGCCCAGTTATACAGAGTTAGCTGTGGGCTATTAAAACATTGTCTTATATGAAAGATGGAAAGTTAATGAGATCAACAGCACTTCTTGTGGTCATTAAGTTTAAATTTCTAGAAAAGCTATATATCCAGTATAGGGTTTAAAATATTCATATCATGCATAAAAATGGGGTCAGCAGTACATCTGGGACTCATCTTGTAATTGCATTAATTTGGGAATAACAGCCAAAAAAATATATAACTATTGGCTGTATTTACCGTTTTTAAATAACAGTAGACGTTTTTACATCACATACGTTAATGTCTTAGTTTTGAGTGAGGTGAGCTGTATTTTCAAACATGATCTAAACTGGAAACACAACAGTATTATTATATAATAAAAATATCTTTGCTTGCCAGACGCTTCATTCTAATGTCTCATTGATAAGCCAGTTTCATTTATTTTTCAGAAATCCTACACTTAGCTAATTTCTTACACAATTTAAATACACACACACACACACACACACACACACAAGCTACTATACAGTAAAGACATTTAAACAAAAGATAATTGGACAGCTCCAGAGAAAGGGCCTGCTGAAGCAGAAAAGAAATATCATGCTTCTTGTTAAGGTTTTTCAGCCAGGCAGACGAGTCCCCCGGGGTTATCGCATGGCAATTTCATTCTTACAGCTCTTTATGTGTGTGTATTTGTCTGTAATGCTAGCTCGAATACAGCATGCTTTTGGCTTTATTAACTCCCCATCCACTTAAAAGGTTATGTAAAGATGACAACAGATGTCTCAGAAATGGAATAGTAAAAGTCGAATATAAAGAAAATTGTATATCCTATACTGTGTAAATATAACTAAATTAAAAAATGTACTAAGAACTTTTTCATGATGTTGCCTCATTATCTGTCTCTGGAGCAAGTTTACAAACTGGTGGTGGAATTAAAAGAAAATACTGGACACCCTGAAGATTGGATGCATTTCGTTGTGTGTGCACACAAGGTTAAAGTACAAGTGGACATCCACAAATTGATCAGCCCATTTGGCACAGACAGATGTTTTATTTATGCAATTATTCTGACCATCAAAGGAATTGTAAATGAAGGGAAGACATACATGAGCAGCACGAGGAAGTAGAACAAACGAGTCTCTTAACTGCCACAAAACCAGGACTCCACAGATAACAATATTCTGGAGGAAACATCCAATTTCAGATAATACACTTCAATTTATATGACCTTAAGTATGCAAAGATATCACCAGCTTATTGAAGTCTTAAGTCAGACAAAGTGAAACAATCACAAAGAATCCTACAAGCACAACTCAAGGATCAACTGTGGCAAGGAAATAATTAAGCCATCTGCAATTAGATCCAAAAGTCTCCGGGCAGTTACGAGTACAAGTACAATTACAAGTTTTACCATTTTGTCTCTGTGAACCACTATAGTGGAGTTTAAATTAAACAATCAGGTTTTGATTGAACACTTTAACTTGAGGGATTTAATGAAAGTATTACATCGACTGTTTGGTAATTACGGTTGATTTTATCCATAGTCCCAAATTTTCAATACTCCAAAGTAACACAACAACTGACTCAAAAGCAGGTTCATGGCAGGGTGAGGCCTCTTCACACTGGATTACATCACAAATTAAGCAAATAAAAGATCTACAGTTTATTCCAAGTGCTTAACTTGATTTTGTATCCTTAAGTGAAACTTTCAATATGAGAGCCAAAGAGATATCAGCACAAGAGAGGGAAGTCATCATTAGGCTGAAACAAAACAAACCTTATGCAGAGATAACAAAAACTTCAGAAGTGGCCAAATCAACAATCTTTAAAGGAAGGAATGCACTGGCCAGCTCAGCAACAGTGAAAGGCCAGAAAGACCACAGAAGACAACTAAAGTGGACGATTGCATAGTTGGTTTAAAAGAGGAAAGAAGAAGGGAAAAAACAAACAAACAAAAAAAGACACCTTCCCAACATCTATCAAGTCGAGAATGTTAGGCATGTGATTATCAAAGTATACAATCAAGAGATCCTTGCCTTCATGAATGTAAACACAGTTAACAACAAGGTCTAAACCACTGTCTGCACCCAGAAACAGGAAAACCAGATTACACTTGGGCAGGGAAACACCAATTAGGGGATGTAGAGTCTAGGGGGAAAAAGACCTAACTCTTTGGACGGATCCAAACCATACCACATCCTCTGTCTAAAATGATCGAGCCAATAATATAGCATGGGAATGTATGACCAGTAGAACTGAGCCACTAGTGTTTATTGATAGTGTGACGGCTGCTGCAAAACTGACGCCACTTCACAGTGCAAATGGATAAAGATGCAGGACACACTGCAAAAGCAAAGTAAAAGTTTCTCTAGATAAAGAACTTATATTCAACAGCCAAGTCGGTCACCTGATCTCAACCTAGCAGAGCATCTTTGTTTTTGTTTTTTGCAGATACTGAAGCCATAGTCTGCTGCCAAGAATTTCAGGGAGTGTTGGGAGTGTTAATTTGCATTAACACTTCAAACACAGAAAAAAAATACATAAGACATATTTTGGATAAAATAGAACAATATGCTTCATTTAAAAAAGGATGATCAATGACTAATTTTGAAAATGTATCGAAGAACATCACTGAACTCGTAAAAGCAGCTTAACTACACCCACAGTTCTAAAATATGCCATCTGGCAGCATTATGTGCATATGTTTTTATACGACTGGATACTTTTTGCAGATGTGCCAAAGTTTGCAGCCAAACACATGATAAACTTTAGAGAAGGCACAAAGCCAGGATAATAGTGTAGCATTCAGCCAACAGTGACCTTAGTACGTCCATATATGATGACTTTTATCCAACAAAGAACAGGTGGAACTGTACAGAATCAAGCAACCAGGGATTTAACAGCAGAGATCCCCTGCAGAGAAGTGTGTGGTGCATTGACCTGTTCTTGTTATATACAAATGAGTCCCTGAAGATAAAACCACAAAGTTCTTTACAAAAATGATCTGTTAATTCAAGGCCTTCTTGGCAATTACAGTGACTCTGGTTTAACATTCAGCCACTACATATCTAAGAAACTACTGTTTATCACCTCAAAGTAAACATGAAGTAAACTAAAGAGAAGTCAATAAGTGAAGTCGTTCATGTTAATTACACACGTGTACAATAAATATATACCATGACAAGCCTGTCTATAGAATAAGGTTATATAAATCCATCCACAGTACTCATTGTGATGGCTTCCATTACAGTAGGACTCAAAAGGTGAAAAAAATACTAGTCTATAACTGTCAAGGCTATAGTAACAATCTCCTGTTTGGTCCATAGTGCTTGAAGAATAGACTATTCCTGAACTGAAAAGCAATCTTCTTGAAGGACATGTCACGATGCAATTCTGAATTTTTTTTACACATTCGATTATAGAAAAGAAAAGATTTTCCTCTACTTCAATTTCATGTCAATGATGATATACTGTGCAGGCTGACACCAATGTAACGGCAATGAACTGATGTGGACCTGGCAGATTTATTGGTCAGGCTTTATTAAAAACAAAACGGGAGCAGCTTATTTCCTGGTTGCCTTCTCTTATTCTAAACCCGATTACATGACAGATTGTAATGCATTACATTACACGTCTTTAGTCGGGGCAGATTTTAAAGAATCATGAACTGATCCGTCTATGAAAAGGGTTTTGTTTTTTTAAATAAATAACACATTTCCATAAGATCAATTATTCTCATCACTGACAGTGCTTGGCTTCTTTTTCATTTGATCTGGCAACTCCTTACCCCAAAGGGGGGTTGTTATTACCTACAAATTGGTGTGACAGATTGAGAAACACAGCTTTGTGAAATGTCCGGAATCATAACGCACTGGCAGACTTTTTAGTGATCAAAGAGTGTCGGTACGCTGTGTAATGAAAATGAATTGTACTGAAACGACCCTTATTATTCAGACCAGATACAGGCCGTAAAAGTATTTTTCTCCCTTTGAGCATTTCTATTTTCAGTATCTTCAGATGGAGGTTTTGGCCACATAAACTTGTTGGAAAGTCAATTTCATTCAGTAACTAAAGTTGATTATTAATACCTGTGAAAGCTCAGATTTTAACAAAAACAGCACATCAGCTAATTATACGGATGGTTGACTTTTATGAGGGCAAGCTCACTCCTGTGCTACAGCTCTTCTTTTTTCCTCCGTTCTGCGTTTCTCCCTTCATTTCACACTGTACAGATGAGAGGAAGGATGTGGGGTACAAGCTTTGTTGGCACAAAACAAAAGCTGAGAACACCATGAAGATTACTTTTTCCATGTACACAGGAAATTGCACTGACATCTTTGCTGTGTTAGAGAGCTAATACATATGGTCAGGGCACACGATGCCAAAAACATGTGTTGTGTGGTTCTCTACACAAATAATTACCTGCCACATCATTGCCACATCACCTCATCTCTGGCGTATTTGGGCCACCAACACTTCCACAACATTCAGAAACAGCAAAAATAAACTGCAGCAGTCAAATGTATTGTCTAAGCTTGCAAGGTACAGTGAACCTCCCTCCTCAAAAAGAAAAAAAAACCTGCACAGTGCCTCGTTTCCCATCTCCTATCTGCTTTACGTGTTAGCACACTCTGTCCTAAACAAAGAGCCCTAAACATAGCAGAGTTTCACAAGCAGCAGCCAAAGAGAGAAGAGTTACAGGGAGCTGAAGGGAGTCTTCCAAGCCAGCTACACACTGCCTCCACCACAGAAATCATCAGATTCCTGTGAAAAAAAGCTTATGAAGAATAAATGGATGATAAACTGAACGAACATGAAATAAAATGTATCTTGGACAAAAGAAGCTGCTGGATGATGAAATCCTCATAAACAGTTTAGTTACAGAAAAGTACAACAAATACAGCTTTCAGAACTTCAGCAGTATGTGCTGGTTAGAAAAAGATGTACACCCAACCCATGCTTATTATGTTCCTATTTTTCTTGGACCAAACAGGCTGGCCATCTCTGCAGGGGATGGCTTTGTATGCACAACACCAAACACAGCACAGTCAACCTGCAGAGCACCTAAGCCTTTCATCTATCAGCTACACCTGCTGCATCCATGTGTATGTCCTGTATGAGTGAGAAGATGTATTAGACAACAAAACATAAGGATGCTGCATTATGGGTATGCGTGATTATGTCCCTGTGTTTCTATCAGAAATATTTAGTTTAAAAAGTGATAACTTCAACAAGTGTAACAATAAATCAGGATGCAAGGGGTTGAATCCCATACCAGCTGACATAGGGCAAGAGGGAGGACACACCCTAAAGAGGTGTGGAGAGGATTGGAACACAGGACCTTTTTGCTGTAAGGTTGCTGAGCTAACCACCACATCACTAGAAGAAGATGGATGGATACCAAAAAAATGAAGTTGATTAAAGCCATTTTATCCAAATACTCTGGCCCCCAAAAAAGAAAAGAAATCAGTTGGGATATCAGGATTTGTGTTTAGGTCACAGAAGAGGACAAAGACTTCCCAAATCACACTCACTCCATGGCTGGATGCTCAACTTGCACTGGAGACTCATCAGTCTGGATGACAACCCCAGGTCTGCTAGCAATCGAGCATCAAGGTCAAGTGAGTTTTAGCCATCCCAATAAATTCTGTTTTTCTGCATGAGCAAAACTGTTATCCAGCAATTCTTTACAGACCATCTGACCGAACCATTTTTTTTTTCAGATCAACAACAACAACAACAAAAAAAAGGAAATAGTGTGCATGCATACTTATGCACACTATTCCACAAAATATTGCCATTTCATCTCCTTAATCTTTTTACCTCATCTACCTATCACTTCTTTTGCTTATTACCTTCAGCTCAGGACACTTGAGGACCAGAACTTTTCATCTCCCCTAAGCCTTCATCAAGGGCCTAGGGGAGATAAGAGGCAAAGAAATAAGGGGGAAGCTGACATTAAAAAGGGTGCAAAGTGAAAGGTGAAGCCAGTTCATGTTTAAGAAAGTAGTCAACCTACCATGAAATGAGCTGAACTACAAGAACCTAATTAGTCTAGATAAGCCCACAATAGCACACTGACACAAAGAGGCTCTAGTATGGATGACACACACACACACACACAAATGGATGAACATAACCACACAGATTCCTTACAGGGATTGTGTTATTAGTGCCATGCTGATGTATCTACTGTTGTGCGTGAGTGGGCTGTATGTCTCTGCTCTCAGTAAATACTGGGAGACTAGCATCAGTCACTGCTGCTCCACTGGCAACCCACAGAGGTAACAATCTTCAGAATAGAACCCAGGTCATCCAGACACCCACGTCTGGCTGAACCTCGTTAAAAAACATTTGTCCAGACTCCCCAAGATGTTTAAAGAAGTTATATCAGTCAGATACAGCAGGAATGCTACAGCAAACTAGAAAACTCTGTAAAGTACACTGAACTGAACTTTGCACCATCCCCAGAGGCACAATTTTCTGTCTTCTTGTCTTAAAAGTATAAGTAGGAATGGCTTATTTTCAGCTAGAAATGACTTTGTTTTTAAAGTTAAAATGAACAAAGTAGTATCTCGGTTATTTTTTTCTACGAACGGACAGGTAAAGCACAGCAGTGCATTTTTTTTCTTCTGTTTGATTTCAGTTGTGCTGTCTGAAGAGCTCTTCTCGTACGCCCTTTTTCCTCAGACATGTGCTTCTGTGGGAGTCCTCCAGCTAGTCTATGTTGAAAGACATGTCAAGCGACTTGTAGGTGTTTGCTGATTCTGCAGAACGACATTAAGGCCACAACAGTTTCAATATACTATTGATTTTTTTTCCCTTTTTGGTCTCAAAAACATGTTTCAGCAGTTAACATGGTTACTTTCCCCTCTGTCATTTATACATAACATACTTGATGGGAGAGATCAATTTGCTTTTTTTTTTTTTTTAAATAAATAAAACCAAATCTATTCCAAAATATCTTAAAATCAGGTCATAAATACTGCATGTTTTGTACATTGTCTAACACTGCCTCAGTTATAGGCTTCAGATTTAACAGTGGTCAAATTTCAACTGACCTGAAGTAGTCCTTCAAACGTGATACAGTCAAACTACATTTTCCTTTGAGGACTGAATAATTGTAAACAATTGACACATTTAATTTGAAATGAGTCTTTATGGGGGAACTGCTGAATGTTTTTCCATTTTAGTAATCCTAGTAATCCGGTTTCTGTGATTTCTGTGGGGAAAGGTTAAACCAATAGGAGGTAGGACTCGAGGGACACCTTTAAAGGTGCAATTAAATATAACAAAATATCATCGGTATGTGCAGTCTTGTTGTCGCATTTTAATGTTGTTGGTCTGTTTTATAGGCCGCGGCAAACATTTTTAAAAAAGTGAACAAAGGCATTGCTGGAAATCAGCTGACTAATTTATTAAGGATAGTATTCATTTCTTATCCTAAGCTATCCCCTTCCGGCTAAAGTTAGAGAAACCCTGGCAAATAGAGACAGAAACTAAGGTGTATGTATATGAAAAGAGAATTTCAGACTTCTATGTCTCTGGACCAGGTAACCAAGGTCATACCTGATCTGATTTTTTAGCTGGTCTGAGCAGCTTAATGTACCACTGCGCTACACAATCCACTCGCCCCATCTCACCAGTGAATCAATAATCACAAGGGCACTGATGATGAATGGAGTCAAGCTGAAAGTGCACAAATGCAATACGCAAGAAAGTGTGGTAAATGAGAGTTTTGATCATTTTTAACACCACAAGGATGCAAGACAGATGACAGCAACATTAATGTATAAACACACTTGTCGTAAGTCACTGGCTCCAATTAACAGTATTCAAAGTAAATGATCCCTGTGTGTTACAACATTAACTAGAGTGTTACTGCATTACATTATTCAACATTTAATTAAGTTGGTGTGATGAAAAAGAAGCTTAAACTTTAAAAACAATCACCACAAACAGGAGACCAGCATTAGCCTCAGCACATGTGTAAGAGCCAGCCAACATATGAAATTAAACATGTAATCCAACCCACAAAATAAGATGCCTGCATAAATGCAATTCATGAATACAACCATGCCATTGAATGTCTTAATGGAAATTCATGTAAAGCTCCCAAGTGCACAAAGGATGTGTCAGAGACTCTGATAGCTGGTTGGGCTTCGTCAGTGATTAAAGACAAAAAGTTACCAACCAACTTGGTCAATGTTAAGGTTCTGCAATCGTTCCAGCAAACATGTTCTCCTGAAAACTTTAATATGCACAAAAAAACAAAACAAAAAACAGGCTACAAATATACATCACCCAGTTTGTCCCTTTTCAGCCACCAAACAGTGTTTTCTCTTTGGATAAACTCCAACAGAATGACTTACTGTTTTGGGATTTCATGGGAAATGAAATTACAGAGAAAAGCAACAAGAACTTTTTTATCAAGCTTTACATATTCAGGGATAGAGCAGTCAAGACTATTTTTGTGATTTTCCATAAAAACTTTTTAAAAAGTAAGCCATTTTCTGATGGAGATCTTATCAAAGACTTTTTGGTGGACTCTGCCATGCTAATATGCCATGAGGAAGAAGAAAATGAACACGAGTGAATGTACTCTACTCTTCTTCAGAAGAACTGTACCAAGACAGATCGAGCAGACTGTTTTTTTTCCTTTTTATCCTTGGCTCTGAACAAAAGCTGTGATGTCCGCAACACAAGCCAGTTATTCATCTTTGTACGTGGGATAATGAAAGAGTTTGAGATTATGGAGGCGCTGACAGCAATGCACTCAGTGAAAGGGACTACGACAGGGAGTGATTTGTTCACGAAGGTAAGTGCTTTGATGGGCTTGGGCTGAAATGGGACACACTCGTGGGCGTTTTACCCGATGGTTGTCCAAATGTGACAGGGAAAAATGTTGGACTTTTGAATCAGATGCAAGATGAAAAGACTGAAACGAACCCAGAAACTGGTATTTTTACACTGTATTATACTCCAGGTGATCTAAGTCAGTGCTAAAAATTAACCATGTTGTTAATGAATAGTTAACTTGGTCAAGGCAAGAGCGCTGAATCACAGATAGTCTGTTCGCAGTTTCGGAGGAGCACGAGACTAAACGTTGTGACAGAGGCTACCACACAGCTGTCAGGTGGCTCAGCCTGGGCAAACTGTTAAAAAGAATATGGGACAAAATACTTCATGGAGTGCACTATACAGGTCATCGGATGTTCAAGATGGGCTTTACATCTTCCAACAACTGCTCACACTGTCAAGGCAATACACCAGACAATTACATCCACGCTCTTTGGTTCTGTCCACCAGTGCAAAAGTTTTGGCGCGAGATATGTGAAGACTTATCAAAGTGTCTGAAATGTAACATTCCAACTTCCCCCTTAGTGTGTCTACTGGGCAGCTTAGATAATGTCACTTCAGAAAAGAATATAGCCCATATGATCTTCACTGCCCTATGCATAGCCAAGAAAACAGTCCTCATGAACTGGAAAAATAAAAATAATCTTAATTCTAACCAATATAGAAATTATCTATTAGATTACATTAGTCTTGACACAGCCTCTGCCACCACATTAGATCAATTGCTCTGGGCCCCTTTTATCAGCTCCATCACCTAGTGGGGGTGGGGGGTCATAGTTTGGTCCCGCCTTCACTGTTGTGATTGGTGAGGGGGTAGGGACAGGCTTAGGGCGTCGGGGGGTTCCCCGGAGGCATCTTCCTTGGGGGGCTCAACCCGGGGTAGCGGTCACGTCCGGTTGGGGGCTCTGTTGGCTCTCAGGTGACTGTTTCCTCGCGGCTGCGTGCAGCGGGGCTAGGGGAGGGTCTGTGCTGACGGACGTGGGTTACTGACCTGGCAACCTGGCTGTCCCTGGGTGGGTCCGGGATGGGCGTGAGGTTCTGGGGGCGCTCCGTCTCTGGGCTGGGGCCCGGGCCGGGCCTCGGGGGCTTGGGTCCTGGTTGGTGTGTTGCCGGGGTTGTGGGCGGGTGGGTGCATGGGGGCCCGGCCCTGGAGCAGGGTGCCGCCGGTGCGTCGAGCCGCCTGGGGGGCTCTTCAACTGGTGGGGGGGATGGTCACATCTTGCAGTAGCTTTCTTCTCTTCAGGAACTCTCTGCAGGAGGGGGAGATACAGGAGAGGTGGAGGAAGATCTCAGCCTGGGCGTTTACCGTCTTATGTAGTCTGGAAGATGTGTGGATGGTGGGGTGGGTGCAGTTTTCTCTGTGGTGGGGTTGGGTGGACTGTCCAGGGCTCTGTGGAGCCGGAGGGCGCTACTGCACTGGGCCCCGGTCTGATGGGCCTGGGCCCCCCTTCCCTGGCGGGTCGCGGAGGGTGGGAGTGCCTACTGGGGTCAGCGGGGGAGCTGGCCCCAGGGAGGGGTTACCTGCCCCTCCCTTCCTTCCCTCCCCATCTCCAGCTGCCTCCCTCTTCCCGCTCCTCCACAACCACCCACACATGCAGGGCCTTGGAGTGGGGGTATGTCACCAGGGTGCAGAGGAGGCTACCCCCCCGTCCCCTTCTGGCTGCCTCTGCCTCAATTTTATCCCACAACTTAGACATTCACATTATTCACACTCTCATTACACATACATATAGGATCTTGGGGGTGGGCACAATCACGGAGTCCAAATTACCATCAGGGTGTATACCTCACCCCTGACGTCGTTGCCCACCTCTCAATTTTAAATACACTTAGTCATTGAGGGCTAGCAGGAGGGACTATGCGCTTACCTGCTGCTCCTTGGCAGGTAGCTCCATGCCCTCCTGGGTTTTAATTGCACCTTAGAACACATATGCATCAACACTACAATGAGCGGGTGGAGGGAGGTTTGGAGTCTTCTCCCACCCCCATTCTCTGCGGCCTGCTGGAGCGGGAGGGCTAGTAGGAGGAGTTGGCCGTCCGACTGCGGTCTGGGGTGTGGGGCCTCCCTGCTGCTGCGGAGTCGGGGTGGTCTGCCTCTCCCCACCGCAGGGAAAAGGGTAACACCACCTGGGTCTGGGTGCAATTCCCCCCTCCAGGGGCAAGGGTACCTAGACCCGGTTTGTAGAGTACGCTTGGGGAGTGTGATTGTGTGTACAGCGTCTCTTTATGTCTGTCTCCACGTTGGTTGAGTGTGGAGTGAGTGCATATGAGAGCATGAGGGTGGGAATGGATGTTTGTGTCTGTGTGTGCCTGTATGTCTGTGTCTATATGTCAGGTTGGGTATCAGACGCCACCTCTCTGGGGACACCTCAGGCCCTCCAAGGTTTGGAGGCCTATCTCCACCCACCACCACTTCCCCTGCCGGTGGCGGACTCCCTCAGGTGTCGGTGTGTTGGTGGTTCTTTGTGTCTGGGGGTGGGCGTCCGGGTACACACCGGCTCACTCCTTGGCGGCCGCTTGTCGGGGCCTGGGGCCTGGGGCTCGCTCGGGCCCCTTTGGAGGTGGGGTGCCCCCGGCCTCTCGGCCTGGGGCTCGGTCACTCAGGCACAGCTGGGGGCCGGCGGAGCTCACGGGCGCGTCACTGCAACTCCCCCTGACTTCTGCTCCGCGGCTGCTGGGCGAGCCCTCATCTGGGACTCTCCTCAGCTCTTACTGGAACAGTGGCGCGGCTGCCCCTCTGTTGGTCTTCCATGGTCTCTTGTGTTCTGGGGGCCTCTGGATGTCTGGAGTTTTGATCTCCTCCATACCCGCTTCACACCCTGGAGGACGGGGCTGTGGCCCCCCCACACTCCCTAGCAGATCATTACATGGAGAAACCTTTGGAATGCAAGCATGCTGATCCACACAGGTATGCACACATGGGTATTCACAGACGCGGACTAAAGCTTTCTTGGCTGCTACCTCAAAGCACACTGTGCGCTGTCTATCTTGCGTGCTGCACAATATCGTTTATTATTTAGTAAATATTGATATCTATGACTAGCTAGTTTATTGTGATGGTGCTTTGTTTTCTCTATTATTATGTTACTCTTTGTTGTTTGCTGTCTCCTCTGTTTGTTTTTTTTGTTTGTTTTTTTTTTTCTCCATACAGGTGACCCAGGAGTTCTTTTTTTTTTCTCTCTCTCTTCCCCCCCCTTCTCACCGTCTCTTCTCCCCTTTGGTTTTCTTTCTTTCTCTCCTTCATTCCCCCTGTCCTATTTATTAAAAAAAAAAAAAAAAAAAAAAAAAAAAAAATGACAAAGGATGAACTGAAGCTCTGCCATCACGTAATGTCGCATACTGCTGTTTCTGATGTCATTTAGGAAAAAAAAAAAAAAAAAAAAAATATGGGACCCAAAAGCATATATACTTAAGAGTTTTGTGAGAAGAAATGCAAGAACACTCTAGAGCCCTCAAATGCATTTGCTGTTGATGTGACTGCACTAATGAACTAAATACCAAACTGCAGGACAAAGGCCTATCTGCAGATGAAATGCAGTTTCTTTCAAGCCAGCCTGAGAGCAACAGTCTTACTCGCATGCCAACAGTAAAGATGTTGGTTCTCTTTGGATCCACCGTTCTACGAGAACAAATATCCACAGTTTAACAAATCCAGTTACAGATCCATTCTCAATGACAATCACCTCTCTCTCTCTCCTCTCCTCTGTCTTTTGGATTTTCCA
The DNA here is from genome assembly GCF_057381915.1 of Diplotaxodon limnothrissa. Lineage (NCBI taxonomy): Eukaryota > Metazoa > Chordata > Actinopteri > Cichliformes > Cichlidae > Diplotaxodon > Diplotaxodon limnothrissa. The sequence continues at coordinate 25,298,635 of NC_140614.1, read as the reverse complement.
CACAGACTTTGACCCAGACTTTTGTGCAGTTGTAGTCTGTTTTGGGTTTTAACATTTTTCTCTCTGAACAAGAAAAGGGGAACTGAAAAACTAAAGATGAAGCAATTGGACTACAAGCAAAATGCCAACAGTACTGATAAAAGTCTGAAATTTTGCAAAACTTAAATTATAAATTGTTGCCATTTTACTATGCCCACTGCATATATTCATGGCCTAATTATAAAAACTATTAAAAGTGGAATTTTATGAAGAGATAAAAATCAGTATTGAGCAGAACTGAGTTCATCATATTAATGGAGCTTTCCACAACACACCTTGTTCTCATTCAGGCCCTTATGAAAGTTAATGATCCACCAGTGACTTAAACTGTGATGACACTGTGGTTTGGCATGTGAACAGGGATCAATCACAATGCACTGACCCCAACAGTGCTTGAAAGAGCTAGGAAATTAAATAGTGAGAAAGAATAGAAATTATGCAACCTCACATTAAGTTGAATAACAACTAGCATAGGCAGTAATATGAATAACAGATATCACTGGTTTAGTTTTACATTGTGTATATACACATACTAAATCTAGACTGTGATTGAAACAGAAAAAAAAATGCAGAGAACTACATCAAACAAATTAGGAGAGAAAGATGATCATGCACACCAAAAAGTCAAGTGTTTTTTGAGAGCTCTCTGCTAGACCTTGTGGGCAAAAAAAACCCCTCCTCTAGTAGAAATCAGTTTATTGCTGCAGGGAATTTAAGATTATTATCAGTCTTCTTTGCTAACATAAGATTAATTTACAAGCTTTCACTCTAAAGTCAAACAACAGCCAGCTAAGTGAGCTAAACTAGTTTCGTTTTTCCTCCAGCAACATGTAATTTGTAGTAAGCGGCACTGCTCACCAACTGGCAGGTGTCCAGGCTTTTTTGTTCCATTAATAAATGTAGCTCTCTACCTAAGACAAACAGCCATGTGCTCAACAAACACACAAGTCAAAGACTTGAGTGGTTAGTGATTTATTACAAAAACATCTTGATTGTTGACGTATTCAGATACTCCTCTTTTGACAACACAAAAGCATATGATCCTGGAGTGAGTGCAGAAGTCATGTGGTTTCATTCTGCTACCTTACTCAGTTTGAGAGTGAATCTCTTGTGGCTGTCTCTACAGTACAGCTTCTGGTACTTTAGGCTTCCTTTAACCATGACATCCCACAGATTACATAACTCTGCCACTGCTTGGCCCCCAGGCTTCAAGTATATGCTACTGTCGCCATGAGACTGTCAACAAGCACCATCCCCCACCCTTATACACACACACACACAGTACTTTTACAGTTACACACATCCTGAACACGTAAGCAACACAAGCTGCCCTCTGTTTAAAATGCCCTGGGAGCCATGAGCTGACTAGTTTCAAACTTGTGGTGTTATTGTGCAGCACATTCATAGGAAAACGCACATAAAATCTAGAACAATGCTGTGCTGGCTTAAAAGCCACATGACTTGTGGAAACAGAAGTAGTGAAGGCACTACTTCTGTTCCCACATGTGATACAAAACATCAGCCGAGTCAGGAGACCACTAATGCAGACAGTCAGAGTGTCTAGGGGAAGATAAATGGGTGCAATGGTGGTGATAGCAGAATTCTCAGACAGTGTATTCTCTGGATTTCTTTTGGTACAACATGCATTCCTACATACAAGAAAATGATGACAGCATGTGAAACGTTTCTTATGTCCACATAAATTTAGTGTAAACCAATGCAAAAACCTACCAAAAAATAATAAAAGAAGTGGGAATGCAACAGTTCACAGTCCTTTTACTCATACTCAACAACAGCATTCCTATCCATCCTTAGACCAAGGTTGGAGCCAATGACTGTAGAAAATCTCTATAAAAGTACAGTTAGGGGCAAAGGCAGTCGAATAAGGGCAGATTTTGTAAATATTTATCTCAGTACATCTCTGCAGTGCATTTCAAATCAAACCAGAGTGAAGTGCATACTTTCTGGTGTAATTCAAGAGGTTTTAACAAAATGACTGCATTGAGTGTTTTGTACTTGCAACCATTTTTATACGCAGCCCAATTTCAGTTCTGAATTAACAAACTACCAGCTTTACGTATAAGAACTGGTTTTAATATTGGGAGTAAAAGTCCTTCGCCACAGACATTGCCTTGAGATGCTCTGCCAGGTCTTTACTGCAACCATCTTCAGTTGGTCTCTGCATTCAGTTTTGTCTTCAGTAACTACAAGTCATGCTCCACTTGGCTGGAATAGGGAGTACGACTTGGCCATTTAATAACATCCCATTTCTTTGCCTCGAGAAACTCTTGGGTTGCTTTTGCAAAATGCCTGGATGGCCCATTTGGACTGAATTAATCCTGCTACTTCTATCAGTTTTCACATCATCAATAATGCTACTTCCACTGGCAGCCAGACATGACCATGTATGTGTGCCTCTGCCATGTTTGACAGATGATATGGTATGCTTTTCTTTTCCATAGATTTCTATTGCAATCACTGTGGCACAAATTAATCTTGGGTTTATAAATCCAAAGTATTTTCTTCCCCCAGTCCTGGACACATGCATGCAAAACCACCAAACTTTTGCAATAACAACAGGCAGACTGTCCACTAATAAATCACTTGAGGATGTTTAAAAATGCTAAAATAAGTCACCAAATACACTTTGACTACCATTACTTAGGAGGTCCATGTGGGTAAAGATTATGTTTGGAACACCGAGTTGAGAATCTGAGAATAATGCTCAGCTAATGAATAAAAAAAATATCCAGTAATCAAATTTTGGAGGTATTTTTTGTTTAATTAACTATGTGCCCGTCATCTATGGATATGATGGTCAGTGAATTGACCAATTACTCAACTGCCCCGATTGCAACTGTTGTAAAATGTGTAGTAGTGGGCATTTTTTGGCTTAGATAAAGTAGTAGCAACACAATGATGGCAACAAATGAATGCAGAAAAAGATAATGAGGAGAAATATCCAGTCAAACTTAAAATTATTTACCAAGCAGAAAGGACAAACAACTGCAGCAATTCCAGCAAATCAAATGGAAGCCAACTAATGACACCAAGCATGTTTTTTCTTAGACAACAACACAGTATCGGAGGTGTGGAGTCATTAGAAAACATGTCAGCAAGAGGCTTTGATGCTTACACACGGATGTTCACCACCTAAATCAAATGTCTCTACAAACGCGTGGACTCCCTTGGCCCATGGTGACATGCATTTCTTTTTTATTTTGCTCTTGTGAAACAAGTAGAGCAGACACAAGGAGTATCAAAGTCAGTGAGGATTAAGACATAGATTAAAACACATGACGTTAGGTCAGGCAAAGGAACAACATAGATACCCAATTTTCAGATACAAAGTAATTTTGAATTTAACAAAAAGCTACAACATCGGATAATTACCACATTTTTCTGCCATGCAAAATAAGCAATTAGGACATCAAGTGATTTTAATATTTCACAGTGGCCAAGCTCAAATGAGATACAAAGGTGAACGCTGCTGCAAGGGACGTGACGAGACTGGCATTACAAGAAGTGAATATCAAGCAATACTTATTTCCACATGAAAGGCGAAATGACTCATTATAAACCCTTTAGAAAAACAGTTTCCACTCTCTGACAATTTGTGGCTTGCGCTCGCTACAGTTGCCTTTCATGTACATGTATCTGAGGGTGTAAATAAAGAGGCTGACTGTTGAGTAACTTGCCTGCTGCAAGGCAACCTTGAATTTGAATCCAACATAGACAGAGCTTTACTGGCTTTGAGCTGCTTGGTTATACTTTAAATTCCTCATAATCATCCTTAAATTAACTATAACCCTCAGTCATGTAATCTACTGCTGCCAGAGCAGCGTTCAAGACAGAAAATGAAAAATGTATCAGATTTTCACAAGCAGTTTTTCTGGCACGAGAATTAAGGAGGATCTAGATATTCTCCTCATGAACAATTTGCCTGGGTAATTCAATTAACAAGTAATACATCAGCTAATGTTCCAACAATAAGGGAGAAAAACCCCAAACTGAAACAACTGAAACCTGAATTTCTGGTGAAGCAATTAATCAATTTCAGCTTAAATCTAATCTATTTAAAAAGATTGACATGAAGCCCTGCAGCAAATTGATTTAGTGTGTCATTCTGTTGGCAGGGGAAAACGTAAACATGCTCATCAGTGTGAACATTAGTGGAAGAATTATGGGAGACATGCGGAAATGTGACTGTGGGTTGCAAAGGCGCAACTGGTGCGCTCTCGCAAATAGAAAGGCAAAAAGCATAAAATGCATTTAAACATAAGCAAACAAAAGGAGGTTTTTAATTTGTCCTGACCTGAGACGCAGATGAATGTCATGTAATCTCCTTGACCACCGGTGGCCAGGAAGGGGATCTTTTTCTTTGTCCTCCGCTTCACCTGTACAGCAGCAAGCATCTTCTCATCGTGAGGTATGAACACCTCCTTGTTGATTACAGATTTGGCACTCATCTCTGATTTAGGCAGACGTAAACAGCTGGTCACCAGTTAAAGTGGAGCAATCCAGGCTTCACTGAAGAAGAGAAGAGAGTGAAGAAAACCAGCTAATTAAATTAAGTAGGACCAACTAGACTGTGCTTAGAAAAAGCAAAGATCTCACATATCCTGAAACACACATTTTTCATTTAGCAAGTACATTAAGGGCATTTCCCATTCTTCTTTTCTAATAAATAACACGGATCCTAATTTGAAGTGTGAATCTACTGAAACAAGGTGCAAGCAGCATTGTGTAATGGCAGTGAGAGGGCAATATACAGCACAAGTCAAATGTACACACGAAAGGAACCCAGGTAGTTTTTTTCCCTAAAAACTGAAAGTATAAAATAACTGCTAAACATTTTAGTTTTACATTACCTAAAGTAACTTTTTATAAGCGCTCTTTAAATATTGGAACTCTTATCTTTTGTGCTATACACAAAATTCTAATGGTTTCGGAAAGAAGAGGAGACACTTCCTTGTACCATGGTAGCACAAAGCTGAGGTACTTAATTGCAGATTTGTTTAGATCTTTTGTCCATGCACAAACCTAGTCTTGGACCAGTTAATCTTGTTTTCCAGCAGAGAAAAATCCACACAAGACTACCTGAATTTGCTCACAGTGCACAGCTCATTAGGTTATTTCCAAAATCCTCTATAGCTGCATTTCCCTTGCAGTAAGTCTTAGCATTGCATATCTCTAAATGTTTTGGCAATATTCTCCTTGGAAGTATTGCCACTCACAAAGATGAAATGACTTCAGCTGAAGCTGTTAAGAGTACTGCTAGTCTCACAGATACAGAACAGCAATCATATTTCCATTACAACAAGCCAACTTCTACTAGTCAATCTCTTTCTGGAGGACGGCGACTAGACCACAGTAAACACAACATTACGTGTGATGGTGTCAAAGGAGGGTGTGCTTAGTTGCCCTAACCGTGAGTGAGCACAAGAAACAGTCATAAAGAAGTAGGTTAATTAGGCCCAAACCCCCTCATGAGGACTGAAACGTAATCATTTTCTCAGCCACACACATTCATTTCAGACACAGACCACTTACAACCGCATACATCACAGGCCAGCACAGGCCACCCTGCTGCTTATGAACTAATCTGTCAGCCTCAAGTAGCGCTTGAATTACTCTACAGCGAGGCAAAGACTGCAAAACACCATTTTCATCAAACTGACTTGCTTATAAAAACAACTGCCCACAAAGTAAAGTCTTTTGTAACAATGCAACAAGCTTTGAAATTAGTGCTCAGCAGCTTAGTGGAAGTACAGTTTGGTGTTTTGACTGATTAGCACAAAAGCAAACCTGCAGAAGGACAAACTTTACCAAGCACCCTCAGTGTTCTCTGGTCTAAGCGTTAAAGCAGGATTACATCATACCAAAAGAAATACTTCAAAACAAGTGGAACTTAAAAGCACAACAGCATTGTTACAATATAAGATAATCTAATAAATAGTCATGGAGGAAGGAGCCCATCATCACACTCCAAGTGATTTCTAATATATCCTTTTATGTTGGTTTCATTTGAATTACATCACACACAGAAGATCTATAAAATGAGATGAATCATCTCCCTGTCACAGGCACCTCACCCACAAAAATGCAACACGTTCAGCATAGATATAATGTATTCCAAGGTCACCATATTCTCCTCCCACAAAAATCTGAAGATGGTAATATGGCCTTGACTTTTTTTCTTTGAAAAAATTAAAACTACAAATTAAAATTAAAATGTCAACGTCAATCACCATGTGCTGACAATGTTTTTTATTTTAGGTAAACATACTACTTTCATCACAGAAGATTAGAAAGCTTAAGTAACAATCGAGCAGTAGTAGTGATTCTACATTTCCAACTTAATCTTTCACAGCCAGCACTTATTAAACATTCTCTCTTTCTATCCATCTTCTTGTGTGCTCTTTCAGCAATGCAAATCTTAAAAGTAAACAAAAACTTCAGCCAGGAGAGTAATTAAAGAGGCTAATAAATGTGTCTCTCTTTGGAACTGGAGATGTCCAACAACCGCAGACTTTGGCTAAGAGACAGCACAGTTTCCCATCAAAATATGCACAGGACTATTTTGCATTCAACATAAGACAGCTCCTTCAATTTAGACCTTTCATGCACAGTATACTGCCATTCTGAGCTCCGGCACCGACTGAAAAACTTGCAGCCTTATTTATAAAGAATTAGCTAGAGCTTAGTCTTCAGATTATTCCTGACAATGTGCAGACCTTTGATTCATTAAGGAGCGCTAACTATTACTTTACATACCTGTTAACTCTAAATCTCATATCACATAAAATGTACATATTTAATAAAATTTCTGACTTGCAAATTCTCCTAATAAAGGATTTATGATCCTGCCCATTTGCATAGGTCTTGGCTGGGTAAAGGATTATGGGTATGCAATAAGGGAGAGGTGTTTGTGTGCACCCAATCAATTCCAACTGGGAGTATTTGAACAGCTGTGATGCTGTGTGTAGGTAGAACACTGACTGGTTGAAAAGACATCTTTTAAAGAAAACAGAGCAAGACAAATTGAACAAGAGGGGAAAAAAGGAAAAGAAAAACAACAACAACAGGAGTAACACACATTAACAGTTGTTCCTCATGGATTTGACACTGTCCCCAGTGACGGTTTACTGTTACATATGCAGACAGCACATCCATAGCCTGTTTGTTCATTCATTATGTCCCATTTGAAATTCGGAAAGTCTTTGATCTGCCAATTAATTCATAAAATCATTAACTGATAATTCTTACTATACTGCTAATTGTAACGTGCGGTGGAGATGAAGCCAGCCGCGGAGGTGTGCAGGTGGATAGCGAATGAGCAACAGCTTCTGACTTTCCAAAAAGTACTCATTTATTTACAATATCAAAAATAAGTGCTACCTCTACCACACATTACTGAAGAGCACACTAGTCCGCGTACACACGGGAGCATCCATTACAGGAGGAGTGCGAAGAAGAACAAAAAAGGGGGTGACACCAGTCGTGAGACAGGAGGCGCCGCCATGTGGTGATACACTGCATTACGATAGCAACTGTTACATAGTCCCCCCTGGTGAGAAAAAGGCTGTCCTCAGCCATACACAGCTGGAAAAGCACACACCACACCTAACAGTACCCTATACATAGAGGTTACAGCTAAGATTAGTGCACACACAGGGCAAAAGACCATTTAAAAATGAAATTGGTGAAAATAAGACGAACATGTACAGTGGAAAATCAGTCTTCTTAGTTTTTTCACTTTTTCCTTTTTTTTGTTTTTAAAGTAAATGCCAAGAATGAACCTTAACGCACTAAAGAGCCATAAAACTGGATTAAGTAGAGCAAACAGAAACATCTACATATCATGACTCAAAGTAGCAATGCAACAAGACAGCATCAAACAGGTTTAACCAGAACATTTCACTTCAGATCAAGCCTGGTTGTGTGAAAATCATTAGTCCATCTTTTGTTGCTCCAGCCAGACGTAACTCTGGGGCAACGTCTGAGCCTGAGATTGTAATGTCCACCAGCAGCTGGGTGCTGGACAGATCTGGGTGAAACACTCTCTGGAACAGCGCCCACACCAGAAGAAGAGTCAATGTCCGGTAAATCAAAGGGGAATGGCTCAGAGCCAATGTCAGTGTCTGCAGGGGGGCCAGGGTGGGCCTGAGAGTCAGAGTTCAGACCCTCTGCGGACTCTCTCTCGGCAGGCGATGAAACAGAATGTTCTTTGGAAGTGAGAGAGTCCCAGGTATGGAACGGTTGCATGTTCACAACATGATAAACACCTGCATCCACACCGGAGTCCACCCAAGTGAGCCTGTAATTAACATCACTGAGTCTCTGAGATATACACAATGGTCCCTGAAACAGTGGTGCAAGTTTAGCAGTAAAGTTAGACTGAGCATCTGACCTGGGGTGTGTCTTAACTCTCACAAGGTCACCAACACGAAACGTGGCATGTCGATGTCTCAAGTCATAGTAATGTTTTTGTCTGTCATGGCTATAGTCCAAAGCTGCTTTGGCGTGGTCGTGAGCTTCCTGCAGGGAGGCTCTCAGAGTCTCAGGGTAAGGCACACCCGGTTCATCAACACCTGCTGTAGAAGGCTGAGTGATAAGGTCAAGCGGGGTGTCTAACTCACGACCATAAAGCATCATGGCAGGAGTCAAACCTGTACTGTCATGAGGGGCGGTGCGCAGAGCAAAGCAAATCTGAGGGAGAAACTTGTCCCATGATGTGTGCTTATCACCTACATAAGCGCGGATTGCAGTTTTCAGAGTCCGGTTGACGCGTTCAGTAGCATTTGTCTGAGGGTGATATGCCGTAGTGAGTCTGTGCACCGAGCCTAATGCAGAAACAACATGTTCAAAAAGCTCACTCACAAAAGGAGACCCTCTGTCAGAAATCAGGTAAGTGGGTGTACCATGTCTAGCAAAAATGTCAGTGACGAATTTACCAGCTGCTACCTGAGATGTAGCTTCTTTGACAGCACTGGCTTCAACCCATTTAGTCAAATAGTCAACAAACACGATCAAATAAGCATTACCAGTGGGGGTGCGGGGAAGTGGCCCAACAAAATCCACACCCACATACTCCCAGGGTTTCTGGGGGACAATGGGAACCATAAGACCGGCTGCTTTTTTTTGACTTGGCTTGGTGAGTTGGCACACTGAGCATGAAATCACATAGTGTTTCACATCAGCTGCCATTTTGGGCCAGAAAAACCTAAAACGCAGTCTAGCCAATGTCTTAGAAACACCCAAGTGACCTGCTGTGGGGTGGTCGTGGTAATAGTCCAGCAAGGTGCCTCTAATGGAAGTAGGGGCAAACAGTTTCAGCTCTTTCAAAGGGTGCAAAGCACATGTGGACTTGGGTTCTCTGTGATACAAAAGAGAGTCATACACAACATACTGTAACAAGGTGGCATTGTCCGAGCTGTTCAGAGAGTCTGCTTCAATGTCTCTGAGGAGTGGACCTGTGACATGATCGTCTAACTGCAGCTGTCTCAATTGTGAACGGTCAGCCAGAATGACGGGGGGCAGAGTACGAATGTCCAGGCTGCCCATAACAGCATGATCTGGTAAAAGATCAGTCGGCCTGTCACAGGTCAGAGGCAAAGGGTTGCGTGACAGTGCGTCGGGAACTTTGTTCTGTGCACCAGGTTTGTGCACTATTGTGAAATCAAAGTCCTGCAAACGAAGTGACCAGCGGGCGAGTCGGCCCGTTGGGTTTTGACGAGACATGAGCCACCTGAGACTGTTGTGGTCAGTGAAGATAGTAACATGAACACCTTCAACATACGGGCGGAAGTGTTCCAGAGCCCATATCACAGCGAGGCACTCCTTCTCTGAAGTGCAGTAGGGGAGTTCAGCTTTGTGAAGGGAGCGACTAGCAAAAGCCACAACGTACTCACGACCCTTGTCATCCTTTTGCATCAACACTGCCCCAAGACCAATGTCACATGCATCGGCGTGAATGGAAAAGGGACGGTTGAAGTCTGGAAATGACAGGATCGGGGCTGATGTGACATGATCCTTCAAAGTGTCCATGGCCCTTCGACAGCTGTCGTCCCAGTGGAAAGCATTGTCCTTTCTGGTGATGGCGTGAAGAGGTTCGGCATGGCGGGCATAATTCTGAATGAAGCGTCGATAATAGCCAGTCAAGCCAAGGAACTGACGGACGTGTTTCACTGAGGTTGGGGTATCAAACTCCTTAACCGCCTTTACTTTGTCTGGATCGGGCTTAACACCTGATGATGTGATGCGGTACCCGAGAAAGGTGAATTCATCGAGGCAGAATTGGCACTTTTTGAGCTTCAATGACAAGCCAGCAGCCTGGAGTCTGCCCAGCACCTCCTCAAGATCCACTAAGTGCTGTTCAAAGGTAGGTGAGGCGATAACAATGTCATCCAGGTAGACTGCGCACGTTTTGTAAATGAGGCCAGCAAGCACAGAGTTCATGAGTCTCTGAAAAGTTGCAGGTGCGTTGCAGAGCCCAAAGGGCAGCACCCGAAACTGGAAGAGACCGCAGTGAGAGATGAAGGCAGTTTTAGGCTTCGAGTCCTCTGCTACAGCAACCTGCCAATAGCCTCGCGCTAAGTCCAATGTCGAGACAAACTTTCCTCTTGCCAGAAAGTCCAAAGACTCATCTACACGAGGCAGGGGATAAGAGTCTTTTCGGGTAACTTGGTTGAGCCCTCGAAAGTCCACACAAAACCTTGGTTCCGTGGCCGCTCTATTTACAATGACTACAGGAGCTGCCCAAGGGCTTGTGGAAGGTTCAATGATGTTGTCCTTCAACATTTGTTGTACTTGTTCTTCAATCACACGTTTCTTAGCAGGTGACGTGCGATAGGGTGGGAGATTGACAGGTGTTGCATTGCCAGTCTCTATGGCGTGCTCAGTGAGAGCCGTTCGACCAAGTTGACCATCAAACAAGGAGCTAAACTTGCTGAGCAGATTGAGTAAAGCATCCTTGTTGTTCTCTGAGAGACTTGCTTCAGACAGTTTGGCTGTTAAGTCTGAGCGAACCAAGTCCAAAGACATCAGTGTTCCAGGTGAATGTGAGTAATCATTTTGAAGGTCCTCTTCATCGTCTGCGAGTGGGCAGGGGATGTCCTCAATGTAGACGGTTCTAGTGGGAATGTGAATAGAAACAGAAGCTCTTGCCATAAAATCCATTCCCAGAATGAAAGGAGAGGACAAATCTGGTATTATTGCAAAACGCTGGTAAAAGTTCTTGTTCATGAATCCAATATTGAGCCAAATAACACCGTCAGGGATACAGGGAGCATTATTGGCAAGGTTAACTGCAGGACCATTCCACTCACTTGTGTTTCTAGGGTGAGAGTCATTTACTTGAATGAGATCTGTTCGTACAGCCGAGAGGGAAGCACCCGTGTCGAGGGTAGCATCCACAGATGAAGCATTGAAGTTCACTTTCGTTCTTAGTGGGGTATTCCAGTGGACTTGTGAAAAATTGTCTTCCAAGTGTCCAAGACTGTGTCCACCCTGTAGTGAATCGGGCGTGTGAGGCTCCGTTAGTAACTGGGGGAAGGTTGGCCTCTGTGAAATGTCCTCCCCCCCCTGTAGTTTCCCGACTGCCTGTATTGTGGCTGGGATGTGGTGCTGCTTAATTCCACCTTTTCATGGCCAGGGTCAGAGGGGCCAGGTGCCGGCAATGGCTGGACTGGGCCATGCCTAGCGGTGTTCGAGGCTTGTTGTGGCAAATGAGGTTGGGTGTTACAGTTTGGGCAGGTGCGTGTGGTGAACCCTGGCTGAGAGCATTTGAAGCAGTAAGGTTCAGGCTTATAGTTGTCTTTGCTACATAAAGCAGGCTGTGGTCTTTGTGGTCCAAGCACTGAGTGAAGCTCATGAGCACGTAGCAGCAGGTCCATTACAGAAGTGACATTAGCGCCATACAGGGCAACTCTGTATTTTTCAAGAGCATGTTTACTAATTAGGTCGATTCTGTCTTTTTCAGGTGGAGGACTCTTCAGTTTGTCAAACTCACTCAACATGTGGGCAACAAAGGTTGGGAGTGGTTCGTCCTGAGCCTGAACACGATCCAAAATTCCTCTCAGGATGCGTTCTTGGTTGTCGGAGGGCAGAAAAACTGTCTTAAACAGTTGACAGAATTGAGCCCATGATGTGATGTGGGAGCTCAATGCCTTGAACCATTTCCCGGGCTCTTTTGCAAGAAAGTGTGGCAGTTCATTTAGCAATTGCCCATCGGTTAGGTTCAATGAGGCTTTGTATGTGCCAACTGCATTTAACCAGTCCTCAGGTTGCACTTTGCCGTCCCCAGCATACACAGGAGGCTCCAGTTTTGCGTGATGTAAAGCTGCCGCAATCACTCTGGAAGTGCTGCTGAGCTCAAGTGAGTGAGATGGGAGAAAAGGATTTGTAGGTTGAAATGGGTTGCTGGGCAGGAACGGATTGGTACTGTTGGTGGGTTCAGTTTTGTCTCTCGCAGGAACATGAGGTGTCGATGTGGCCATTGGGAAAACAGGAGACTGTGGGACTGCAGGAGGGGGAGAGCTCCCCATTGTGAGTTGGTCCCACTGCCTTAGTAAACTCTGCTGTATGTTCAGTGAGTCACGTAAACAATCACTAAGCTTATTCACCTCAGTTCTTAACTCCACCACTTGTTGGCTAAGGCTAGGAGTCACATTTTCAACTATCTGGCACATAGGTAACGAGGTAAGTTCCATGTCTGAGTCAGAGTCGTCTGGGCAGTGTGCCATTGTGATTTCAAAAAAATTAAGCCGCTCCAGGGCACAGTGTAGTTATTGACATAGTAGTAAAAGAGTCAGATCAGACTAGAAAGACAAAAATGCAAAGATTAATTTTAAATCGTTTCGTTATACTGAGCCGAAGACCAGCACCAACGGTTGTAGTCGGCCAAGTTCTCACTTACATGTGCTACAGTCAGTCTCAGCAGAGGGAAAGGGGAATGGAAAGCCAGCAGAAATGTTCATGTCCAGGCTCTCCACAGAAGAATTAATCCTTAGAAGACGAAACCAACAGCACGTCCAAATAACAAATCCACGGAGTCCATTCGCGTTGCGGAGACAGCTTCTCTCTTTTTCTTTCTCCCAAGCAGAGCAGCGGCACACCGCGGTATCCAGAAATTAGTCGGGTCCCACCTGAGCTGAGGCTGCGGCCATGGCTGGAGAAAACGTCCGAGCGTCCGCAAAACTTGGGGGATTTCCGAGACAGTTCACGTGCTAGAAGAGAAGAATCCTCGGCGGGATGCAAAAATCGTCTGAAGTCCAAGGGGAAAAAGTTCGGGCGCCAGTTGTAACGTGCGGTGGAGATGAAGCCAGCCGCGGAGGTGTGCAGGTGGATAGCGAATGAGCAACAGCTTCTGACTTTCCAAAAAGTACTCATTTATTTACAATATCAAAAATAAGTGCTACCTCTACCACACATTACTGAAGAGCACACTAGACCGCGTACACACGGGAGCATCCATTACAGGAGGAGTGCGAAGAAGAACAAAAAAGGGGGTGACACCAGTCGTGAGACAGGAGGCGCCGCCATGTGGTGATACACTGCATTACGATAGCAACTGTTACATAATACAGCTTTTAGAGCAATAAAATCAGAACCAGACCAGAGCTGTTTTATGGCCTCTGCATTTTTGCATGTTGCATGTTCATCTCTCAAAGTCAGGAGTGACCACATTTTGATGAAAGGATGAAATGCTAAGTTATCATTCAAGATAGCATTAGCAACCTTGGTTATATCTATGGCACAGACGAGATACCAAAACAAGTTAGTGCAAGTTACCACACAGAAAATAATGTTTGCCAGATAACTGCAATATGATTCCAACATCCTTTTAGACTGACCTGCTTTGAGAGCTAGCCTCGAGGCCATTAGCAGGAATTCCAGAGTAGTTGCCACGGTTTAGCCTCCCCCCTTGAATACACTGACCCAATCTTCACAAAATTAATTTCATTAACTGACAGAAGCCCCACTTCAATGTGCACAAACTGTACAGCTCTCCAGAGTTATGCATCAAATCCTCCCAATATAACAAGCTTTTTCAATATATTGATGCGGTATTTCTATTTTTAGCATGTGCATGTTTAGCTAACAATACTGGGGGTATGTCACAGCTTTTCTTTAAATTCCACATGCACCACTCTAAATTAGTTCAACCTTTTCAGTTGCTCACAATTATTTTATTTTCTTGTTGTTTAACTAGATAGCACACTGCAAAGCAAATACAGAAAATATGCATCAACTGTTTGGTCTCGTTGCTACCTAGTAGCAAATCAGTGCAGTGGACTTTTTTTTTTTTTTTTTTAGTGCAGTGGACTTGTTCACTTTCAAAGCCCTATTCCACAGCACCTCTCCCTCTTCTACACTATCTTCTAGCTATAAAGGAAGGCTGCCCACATCACCCCTCAAGCTGTCACCAGCACATAGCCCCCCTCAGGTGGTCCGCTGAAGCATGACGGGAAGGGGGGGATAAGTAGATGGGGGATGCAAGGAAGAGAATAAGGAACAGAAATAGGAGAAGGAAGCAAACATGAGCCTCAAGGCAGCGAAATGTAGCCAGCTCCAGTGCACAGCTTATGGTCTGACTTTGAGCAGTCTTATGCAATTCTGAGCTGTGCGAGCAGTCACAGCCAAGGAGCTGTTGTAGCAGTGAAAATGACGGACATATACTTTACGGCTGCTTATCACCCCATTTTCAAGCAAAACCTTTCAAAAAGACTTCATTAACTGTGGTTGTGTATTGCCAAGGAGTAAAAGGACCAGCCCTGTTCCTGCTCATTCCCTTGCTCCCCTCTTGTGTTAATGTGAAATGTGTTCAGTCAATGCTCAGTGCTCTCCTGGGACCTCATTGGAGTGCGGTCTTTGAGCTAGCCTGCACAATGCACATCTTCTTTAAGCATCAACACGGTCCTCCCACTTTCCAGTCTGTGCTCACAAGCACACAGGAACCGCAACTTCTTTCCACCGCAACAGAAACAGCAGGAGCTGAGAAAATGGGCCCAAAAGACAGGTGGATGATACAGGCTTTGTCAAGCTAAACTAAAGGTGTGTCTTTAGTTTCCTTTGGAGAGGCATAAAAGCTCAAAGCCAGATCAGCAGGTGGCACAGGCTAAAAAAAAAGATTATTAATTAAAAAAATACATCAACCAAGTCCATCTGAAATCCATCTATTACTAAATATATTTACTCTGCTGTATGTGTAATTAAAAAGTTTAGTAAATTATCTATCACTGATATAAAGCAGTATAGTCTGGATGTATATCCAACTCTTAAGACTTTTCTTTTTAGACTGACAGCTTTAATAATCTAAGCATATAGTCTGGTGCCGTATTTGGGAATCTAGGTTAATTAACGTTGGGGAATTTACTCAGCTTTATGGAAAGTTGTAATCCACAACTAATATCCAGAAAAAGATTCCAAACATTTTTACACAGTGTACAGTTTGTTAAACAAGTCCCTTGTGCCATATTTGAGAATTAAACATACAGGTGCACTGCAGTGGCGTGCCAACAATCTTTTTTCTTTTTTTATTCCTGATAAGCCAACAATACGAAATGCAGTGCAGACTGAACCTCAGCTGAACTGATATGAAATAAGTACAGCTGGGAATATCGCATATATTGATCTGACGCGATAACTAATTAATAAGTCCACCTTCAAAAGAAGTACATATCTACTCCTCCCACTCACATTTGACTGGCTTTGGAAATGTTCAGAAACAAAATAGTTTCTTTCATTCCACACTCCACTGTGGGAGATATCTCAAAGATATAAAAACACGCTCCCTCATCTGCAGTCTTTCATGCACATCTTTCACATCGACTCGCGGTTCTTTTCAGGGCCTCGATTTAACAGGAAAAAAAGAAACCTTCCATAGCGCACCTACGTTCACAGATTAGATCTTTAGAGAGTGATGTCATTCACCCGTGTCACTGACTGAGCGATATCCAACACTGCCACGCGAACAGATGGTGAATGTTACTTCTCATAAAATAACTGAGAGATTACGACATCGATCCTGCTGTTTTTGAGGTGTTACTGCCAGCCTGCGTTGTATTAATGCAGCACTACACCACAAATACAAAAAATAAAATCAGTTTCGCATACACAATATATCAAAAACATGTACAGTCATTTGAAAGCGAAAGATTTTTCTCAGAACTCCATCCAGTCCAGTAAAAAAACCAAAAAAAAAACCAAGTAGACCCCATGATTCAGTACCTTGTAGAACAACTTCAAGTAACTTAAAGCAATTATTTTCTATTTGACTTTCATCCATCTTCTCTTCATCCAAAGGGATATTAGCCTAATCTTCTTTACAAATGCTAATATATTCTTCTTAGAGAGACGAGACTTTCGCCTGGCAACGCTTCATAACACGCCATACTTGTTTAGTCCTTTCCTAATTGTACAATCATGAACTTTAACATTTAACATGCTAGCTGAGGCCTGTAGAGTTTTTTTGCCTTTTTTTGCAAATTCTATGTCCTTGGAGTGAATTTGTTGGGATCGGAACATCATGGTATTGTGTTATTATGACCCACCTCAATGTTCCAGTGCCTAAACTTCTGTTTGATTATTAGCACCTAGCTGTTACCTAGACAAGCAAATGAAAGAGGGTCAGTGATCCTAGAATGGACTCATTTTATAGCTTGGAGAATCCAATAGTTTGCTCTCTATAGTAGTGCCACTTTGAAAATAGATTTTAAAATATCAAATCTTTTTTTTCTCTCTTCAAAAAGTTTCATTTAAAGCCAAATAAAAACCAAGTCCAATAGCAATGGGGTTTGTTTAAGTGGTGCAAGATAAGACACTTTAGATATAATCTATTTAGTCAAATGTACTTTACATGGAAAAAACAATAGTACTGTTGAGAAGGAATCAAAAGTATGACACTAAACAATATCCACCAGGCTTTGAAAGCTTTGTCAGACTTTCCCAGTAAAAATAAAAGCCAATCTGCATCCAGCACATTGGGCTCTGAACTGCCATATCTTCTCTTCTGAGGTATCACTTTTTTGTTTGTTTTGTTTTTGACGCAGCAAAATTTCCAAATTCCTTATAACCAAATCCAAATGAAGAGCTGTCACATGTAAGACTCGAGGAATGCAAACCTAAACAACCGTTTACTGCGTGGGTAACAATGCCAGCAAGGCAAGAAATTATATTACACACATTCTAGATTTTTATAGTTGAGAAGCTCATGCTCAGCAGAGGCATCGCACAGATTTTGAGAAAATAAACAGAGACATCCGTGTCTGCATACATAATCTAAGAGAAGCTCAAACTGTAGGCTCTTACTCAGGTAAGGAACATCTTTTGCATAAGGATCTTTTTTTAAATTCTGTTGTTAATTCAATGAGTTGTAAACTTTTTCTCGTCACAATACACATGGCGCGCATATGTGTATATAGCAATGTACACGAGAACGAATAGTGCACATGCCATTTAATGGCCATTTTGTGTTAAAAGGGAGCACCATAGATCAACCAGACTGAATAGGATGTTATTTTCTCCCCTTAAAACAGAAAGATATGGAAGGTCCCATCCATTTTCCTGTGCAAGTCAGCTGTTAGTGAAGGTTATATATTGCCAGGGCAGCATGGGCTAACCATGAATCAATGAATGACATGCCAGGCCCCCAAATGAGCTCATTCTTTAGAGCCCAGTGCCCTCTAGCAATAAAACATTTGAGAAGGGGGCTGGGAAAACAGAAGAAAAGCAGATAGAGAGCACTTAATGAGAGATGTCTCAAACACTGCAGAGATCACGAGCATAATGACTGTTAGAGGACCAATGGCATGACACATTGCATAACAGTACAGACGTAAATATACATCAAGGTAAAAAGACAAAAATGCCACTCCATACAGCCAAAATACTGAATAAGAGCAACAATCCCTCAATGCAAAATTCGGATTTTTTTTTTTTTTTTTTTTTTTTTTTTTTTTTTTTTTTTTAAACGCAGCGCCTGCCCTTCAACATCATCTTGCAAAAGCCAAAGTTAGATATAATGGCTGTGCTGTGATTTTTGTCTGCGTTTACAAGTAAAATGATGACTGAGAGAAACAGATGCAACTTGATGGGTTTTTTTCCTCTCATAAGCTGCACAGCTGTCTGTCACTAGCTGAAACCTTGTTGTTCGGTGTCACTCGCTGAACAGAGCAGATGGTGAAAAAACTGCGCCAGCAGCGGGAGAACAAGAGCGTTCGCGAAGGAGTACCGCCTGAAGTTTTTTTTGGGCGGGGGTGTTTCGTTTTGAGTACTTTTTTTTTTTGCAGGATGCTGAAAAAACAAAAAAAATCTAGTGACAAAGTCACTAAGTTGGCAACAATGAGTTGAAGTGAACTGTGATGGGCCGAGAGAGATGTTAGGCATGAAATTCTACATCCACAAACGTTGATTCTGTTCATCTGGACATAGCATTTTCAGTGGGAGAAACATTTCGTCACTCACCCAAGTGACTTCTTCAGTCTCAGCTGACTGCAGGTGTCCCCAGTCTTATAAACAGTATCACTTAAACTAGTACCACTGAAGGAACAATGGGCTGTGAGGTCAGTTCCTTGAAACGTTTCTCCCACTGAAAACGCTACGTCCAGATGAACTGAATCAAATTTTGTGGATTTACCTACCTGGATGATTGAGCATGCATCAAGACGAAATTTCTGAATTTAAAGAAACTAAAAATCTGAAGGCGAGCCAAAAAACATCAGGTTCTCTTCTGAAAATAATTGAGTTGGTTGTCATGACAAAGAATATCACGTAATGTGTTGGAATTAACTCACTCTAGCTGACATTTCTTTAAGTAGTATTTTTCACATTAATACAGCGTTAGTTCTAGATGTCATCTAGTGCAGATAAGGCTCACTGTTGTTTAGTCATTCAAGATTTGCAGAAGTAGGATGTGGCAGCTGGTCAGTAGGATTGTCACGCCCTTCCTCTGCTGTCTGCTAACTGGACTGGGGAAAGTGACAGGGACGACAGCCAGTATTTTACCCAAATTTTAGCAGGTTAACAATTGGCAATGGGGGGGGAGGCACTTAAAGGACACACCCCTATATCTTTCTTGTGTCTTCCTTTCATTACCTTTCCATTAAGTATATTAAAACACAGCATAGAGCAGAGCAATTCAGGGAAAGCCTTAGACTCCAGACTTCAATGTCATTTTACCAGAAACCCTGGCAGCAGAGTGTATTTGTTCACTATATGAGATGCACCGCAGAAACAAGGATCTTTATCTCTTTATGTCTGCCTTCGAGGATATTTGCTGTCTAGCAGAAGAAGAAGCCAGGGAGGGAGCCGGCTCAACAGTTTACATCATGACTGTAATTGGACACTGAATTATGGGGAAAGGTATAAGCTTATCTTTTATGGCATGCCAGAGCAAATTAAACCCTGAACTCAGGCAGCAAGAAGCAATATTTTAATGTAAGTGGGTTAGTTAATGCCACCAGGAGCATAGGGGCAGTATAAGGAGCCTCACAGCTAATCCCAACTAAACATTCTTCAAGGTCTGCAGCATGTCCTGGAGATACAAAAGTGGGAATTGCTTTGGGATTTGGTATAGTAGTATTTAAATACAAGCATGTGTTGGACTTTGTAAAGAGCCACCCCTGAGATTTTTTAAGATATATTTAAAGCCAAAGCATATGTCTTTTTTTCCCTTTAAAACGGCCATTTGGTTGATACACATTTTAAGTAAAAACACTATTTCATCATTCCCTTTTTAAAAGCTCTGAGGTGGCCCCTGGGGCTCTAAACAGTTTCCATACACATTTGGACTGTTTTGTTTTAGCACAAAGATGCCAAAAACCTGGTTTTGGATATTGCACAAATTATCCAAATATTAACACTGAACGCTTTAGATTTAAGAGGTGAACATATTTAGCCTTCAAACATCTTGCTCTGTACGGTTCACTGGAAGGAATTCAAACTATAACCCTTTGCAGCTTTAACATGTGTGCATTAGCATGTGGATAATATCTGGAGGCTTTTATACTCTAACTTGCCACTGTGACATGAAGACGAGCAAACAAACGACAGAGAAGCACACCCTGCAATCATAATACTCGTGCTGGACAACTCCCCACATTCACGTTGGGCTCAAAGGAATTTCACTGGAATATTTGTATATGCTGGGCTGGCGCTCAAATATTAAACGTTTGGCAGAAACTATGTGAGCTATTTAATTTTAATTTACAACACAGGCATCAAACGTACACTTTAAAGCACAAAAACGTGACCGCGGATACAAATATATATATATTTTCTAACAGCAAAACAATTCAAATAATAACAATGTTGACAAAGAAATCCGTTCAGAAAGCCCGAGAGAATGATACATAATAATAATTTAAAAAATACACAAGTTGTTTTTTTAAGTAAGTCACACCGTCGCGTGCGCTAGTTAATGATTAACAAGCGCGCGCGCACGCTTATATTGATTGTACCGCAAAGTGGCTGAAAGGTTGTTGGCGCAGTCTTCCAGTCGTTCATCAATAACAAGAAACTCCCCCCGTACGCCTGTGTAAAATATCTGCCCAACTTTTGATTGTTTGCGGGAAGTAAGCGGGACGCAGAGACTACTCACCGATGCGTCTGAGCGAGCAGTTTCCACGTGCAGTCAACAAATCCTTGGGTTAAATGTCTCCAGCTGTCACACTTCACCTACTTTTAAACAGCTTCTTCCCTATTGTTAGCCTTCCTCTCAAAATAAAAGAGAGCATTTCGAGGTTAACATCGCGTCGACTTCACTTCTGCGATAGTTGCTGGTTTCTGAGCCGCGAGAGGAGAGTTTTTTTCCCCCTGCTGTCGGTTTTGGAGAGCCAGTCTGTCTGACCGTGGCTCTCTCTTTCTCTCTGTGTGTGAGTGTGTATGGATGGGAGACCAGTAGCAGGTTCCCAGACACACAAACCAAACCCACCCGCCCGCCAATCACGTACAGTATCACACCACCACGTCGTGAGCTCCTCGAGTCTGTACGCTTCGCGAGACGGAGAAAATTCCCAGGCTGAATGAAGGCGGTGGCTGGATGTTTATTGCCTCTTGAAAAGTCATAATATGTATAATATTCAAACACAAAAGTGAAAGCAAAAGGATACTTCATAGAAATGTGTCAAACTATGATCATTCGGTACAACAAGCACTTACCAGGATTAACCTTGACCCTAACACATACCAAGCACCAACAGATTTTACATTTTTACATTTATAATACATAAGAATCGACTTAATTCTAAGGTGAGATTAAACTAAAATTAAGTTAAAATCAAGTTAATCTGTAGTTAGTCAATTTGTTGTAGACACCTATTCAATTCAGTTCAATTATATTTATATGGAATTCACAACAACAGGAAGTGCTCTATGTTGCAAGGTAAAGCCTCCACAATATTAGAAAGAAAGCCCAAAAAATACACAATCCCCTGTGAGCAAGCACTTGGCAACAGTGGGAAGGAAAAACTCCCTTTTAACAGGAAGAAACCTCTGGCAGGACCAGGCTCGGGGAAGGAGAGACATCTGCTGCAACCAGGTGGGGGTGAGGGGAAAGAGAAGAGGGTAAAAAGAGACAAAAGGTAAGCTAGAGGAGAGAGAGCTTCTGAAGTTGGTGGCCCGTGTCAAAATTGTCCCGAAATGTACTGTGAATGAATGAAACACTAATAGTTTATAGGGGTTAAAAAAAACAGAAAGTAGCTTCTCTTCAGTGATTCGGACTTCCCCAAGTTACAACTTTAAATAAATATGGCACTACCAAGGTTGCTGAGCTCATAAAAAAGAGCTTTCTGGCTTCTGAGGATATTGTGAGTGTAGTGGTGGAGAAATTATATATATTGTTTTTTGTTTTTTCTATGTCTCAAACACTGAAGAAGACTGATTATCATATTTAGCCTACAAAATATCTTCTACAACTAATTTAGCCTGGTCTTAGCCTGGACAGGATTACAGTGCCTGGTGAGGTAAACCTCACAGTCCCTCTGATGATATACTGGCAGTTATGACACCAATAGGTTTTATTGCATAGTCTGTATGACTCAGACTTTAAGTACAGTATGTGATATCTCCCTGTAAGAGTTCATGAACAGTAACTGTTCAAGAAGTCTTGTAAAGGAAGTTCTCTTTAAAAAAAAAGAAAAAGAAAAAGAAAAGCTTATCCACCTTTACACATTTGTTTGGACATGTCTCCCCTCCTGAAACAGGTTACTAGAGTTCTAATAGCATCACCTCATGAGAAAACAACAGCATATAATGGTGTTATACAACAATTCTCATCACGCTGCCTGTGGCGCAGACATTACAGACTTGTGGTTATACGGCAGTTTCCCACATTATGACTGCTAACTAGGGCATTTCCCAAGATCATCTAAAAAAGAAGCTCAAGTTCTTTGAATTAGTCGTTTAGACAGGCCTACTCTACCTGAACACTTTCCAATAACGCCCCGCCGGACGTGTGGGAGGTGTCAATGTTCAGGACCATCATCTTTTGTTTTTCTACAACCTTGCCAACAGAAATCTGCTCCATGGGAATTCACAAACACACAAACACACACACACAAACAGTGGATGGTTTTGTCTGGTTGTGAGTCATCCATGTTCCCCACAGATCCCTAATTCCTCTCCTGATAGATCTGGCTTCTTTTACACGCTCTGTCTTCATTTTGAAGAAACTTGGAAACCTCTGCTTCATCTGAGATAGCTCATATTTTATGTGCTTCTGTTTTTTTGCCTATGGGGATTTGATCGTTAACATGTTGCGGAGGGAGCTGTTGAGCGGTTAAGCTATCCTTACTTACCACGATAAGCAGAGGACCCGCTGTACTATAGCAGATGTCCTTAGGTCAGCTTTATGAGATGAAATGCATGATAAGAAAACCACTTGTGGCTGGAAAAACAGCAACGCTGTAATCAGAAATTCATGTTTCTGTTTTGTCCAGGAAAAAATCATTGAAAACAACTTGCAGGAGTTTGCCTGGCTTTACATTCTGGAGCCTGAGGAATCTACTACAACATGCTATTTTTTGAAATATAAGTCTAACTGTATTTATGGCAGATTTCAATCGGTTTTTCATTCAAGAATGCAACTTATTTATCATTCCACTGATAACGGGTACAGCTGATAGTCAGATTACTCTGCTTCATGCAGAAACAGAGGACATTTTCACTTGGCAAACAGCACAGCAGTAATTAAATATGAACGTTCCCAAAACTTCCTTGGGATCGTATTACTGTTTGTATGGCTTTGTTATTCCTTGCAGCAGGTAGCTTAGCAATCTGGCACAACATGTAGTTCATTTCTGGAATGTGGAATTTGAAAAAAAACAACAAAAACCCCTCTTGATCCTCTGAGACTACCTGAGGCTACCTTGTGACCATCCACTTTGTTACAGAGACCCTTCTGTTGAGTATAAATTGTAATCTGAAAGGGGAATAGTTGACTCCTGTGGCTGTGAGGCCCCTGGGACAAGTACAAGAAGGTACTTTGACACTGCCCTGCACACACTCTGTGTTCTCCTACATGAGTAAACACTTTTTAATGTAATGACTCCCTTTTTCCAGGTGGAGGAAAAAGCAGAAAGTGGCCAAAGGGCGAGAAACTGATCCACACACACACACATATATATGAGAACACACACACACAAGCTGAGAGGGTGAAAAGGGCATTAGCAGGCATTAGTTTCCTGCTTTTGAGTTTGGGATTTGGGGCACTTGAGTCTCTCCAGGGAAAGCCTGGTCAGTGAATTTCTCTGATGAAAGAGGCAAAGCATTGAACCACGACAAGGTTTCAATAAAAGCCTCAAGACTGATTGCCCAACGAAAATGTCGGAACCTTGGCTATGCTCATTGCTCAATTCGATGCTGAGGTTAAATTTTGGATGCATGACACACCACAGAGACTGACACATCCTCCAGGTTCCCCTTGTGTGGTTTGAAGTTTCCAAGACACGTTAGAGGAGTGGAATCTTTGCGTAGGGAAGGCTGTTGGAAAAAAACAAAACAAACTACAGCCATTCACTGAAAAACAGACTCTATCAGCAAAGAGATATAACATTAGTAAGGTCTGTGGCAAATATGCAGAATTGTTAACTGTTTCACTCTTTAGAGGAACAATTTTCAATCATTAATGAGGCAATCATTCTGTTTTATCAAGGTGGTTACAAGACAGCAGTCAATAATTGTAAAATCTATACTTTTTGTAATTTCTGATGCTTAGTTTTATGAGTAAAACATTATGGTAAAACACAAGAAGCACAAAATGCATCTAGTTTTTTTTTACATTGCTTCCTCAAAACTGCTTTACTGTCATACTGAGTGATATTCAAACCACTGTTGAAACCCTCTTTTCAGCTGCACCATTATATCAAGTAGACATTTAGATGTGTTGTGCATCATTTTATGCTCATTGTTAGCACAGAGGAATGCATTTCCTCATAGCCAGGAACATTATACAATTCCAAGCTACTGTCAGGGCTCTCCGGCACTTATTCTCCTTTGGCTCCATCACTACCCCCCAACCCCCTCTTTCCCTCCCGCCAAAATCCTGGAAAAGATAAACACGCTTTCAGCCTGCAACTTCACTCGTGAGATCAGGGAGAAGGAGGTTCCTCAGTCCCATGTGGCGAGCAGGGTAAACACAGGGATCTGACTACAGAAGGAATGGAATGATGCGAGGGACCCTTTGCTCCAACCACCGCTTTTGCTTCTCATCTCCCCACACCATGGCCAGATGGCCGCCATCTCCATTCTTCCCTCTTTCACTCCTGCTAAATCAAACACTGAATTCATGTGGTTTGGAGCTTACTCTGCACAGTGTGAAGTATGAAACACACACACTCATCAGACACTGGTTACAGAGCTGCATGGGAGCTCACTCGGGAGAAAAACATGTCTTATTGTGGCTGCATACATTACTTCAGTAAGTGTGCACAGTGTGTGAGCTGTGGCATGCATTGATTTTTCCATGTATGGCTTTGTGTTCCAAGACAGCGTATGTTTTATACTCTTCCATCGGTTGTTTTGTAGTTCTTCCTGAATCTTGGCTCATCCAGAGCTGAGGAGTACGGTTATGAAAAGGGTGTGTCTGAAACTCCTCGTTTAGATTTCACTTATCAAGAAAAGTGTATATTTGCACTCTTCATGCACACGTAGCCCAGCTAATCACATTTGAAAGAGAAGCATCTGACCTGTGTTGTTTTTAAGGTACTTTCTAGCATTATCATTTGTATTTTCCACTTGAATCTTACAATTAAGTTTCTTTGCACGAGTGAGTTTTAGTTAAAATCCTCTGGTAATCAGAACCAGTTCTAATACACCTGGAGTAAACAAGCTGCTTGGCTCCGTGCACAGTTGTGCTCAGTGTAGCATGAAGACACAAACAAGCACTTCTGTGTTGATGGTTATTACAGAGTTTCTAAGACTTTATCCTTTTACAGTGAGGCATTTTAGGACATTGCCTGTCCAAAGGCTTCATATGATTTGCTCATTCATTTTGTTTATTTTGATTGCAGGACTTATCCATATGATCTTTCAGCCACTGCTGGAACATAAGGACCCGTCACTTCTTAAAAATGATCTCACCAGCTAATCGTATAACCGCTCACACTGACATAATTCTTGACAACAGTTTTGCTGAATTTTGGGACCAACACAGGACCATTCCTTTGCCAGAGACCGACACTTTAATTAGATTTGCAGAAGATATTAACCATCAATCATGTTAATGCCCAGCCAACCGCAAGTAATGACTTTCATGGTCTGATCAATCAGCGCGGCTTTGTCTCTTTATTAAAAATGCCAAATATATTTGCTTTGAATCTCTGTTTTGAATTCTGCATTCCTAATAAAATGCTGGTTTTTGAATCAGTGACGCAGGTTAGTGTGAAAAAAAAAGTCTAATTAAATCAAGACCCAGCTTATGAGGGAAAGGCAAACTTTGCACTTGTTGAAAAAAAATGAAAGAAAATGTTCAAGAATAACAACAAATTACTTTACAGTTTTATAGTGTAACAAAGGGTTTTTTCAGTCTCACACTGTTGCTTGAATTTGTCCCAAACTCATCTAATGCACCACTCACACTTATTCATTCACTCATTTAGCACAACTAAGTGGTAAACTACTATACCTTGAAAACTGCTTTTGTAGATTTTGTTTACTATTAAAATTATTATTAATAATAATTTAATTTAGATTACAGAATGTACAGTGTAAAATTCCAGTACAATGCTTGAAAATCTAGCAGTTTTTACAGAAATCAGCCATGAAAACCTTGAAAATCAGTAAATGGTAAATGGCCTGTATTTGTATAGCACTTTACTAGTCCCTAAGGACCCCAAAGCACTTTACACATCCAGTCATCCACCCATTCACACACTGGTGATGGCAAGCTACATTGTAGCCACAGCCACCCTGGGGCGCACTGACAGAGGCGAGTAACACAAATAAGTAGTGAATACAAAATGAACCATTCAGCCTGTCACTCTGTTACAGGAAAAATGTTTCTATGTTTCTTTACCTTCTTTTAAATGTGCAAGCATGCCCTTTTGTCTATGGTTAGATTAGTTTAGAATTATCTTTTTAGACTTTCTCAGCAAAGACATACTGTTTTGGGACATATTGTTTTAGATTGTTTTATCTCTCACAGCCTTCTCCCAGCTCTCTGCTGACGAGACTAGCGCCACATATGGAGTTGTTTATTTTATTTGTTTTGTATTTTCTTATCCTGTTCTCACTGTCTTTCCTATAAAAATTACCAAGCCACTGTGCATGGTGTGAGTTGTTCTTAGCAGCTCACCCGTGTACACGTTTGATAAAGAAAGTAACTTTGTCTCATTGTGTCTTTATTTCTCCTGGGTTTTTTACAGAGTTTTCCCCCAACATTTCTTGGTCCTTCGAGCCGGATTTTTTGCAAAATGATGCACAGCAGAGAAAACATACTGGCTGTCTATATAAATGGTTATTTGTTTATCTTTGTGTATTTCACATGCGCAACAATCTCGTGTGAAGTGACCTTCCTCTCCACGGTTCTAGCAGGCGTTGTCTCTATGTTATCTGCTGTTTCTGCGTGGCTGTCTGCGGCCTTGGTGTTTGTGACTTTGCTCGCCTCTCTGTTCCTGATAGCCACCTGCGAATTAGTGTTTTAGTCTGTTGTCAACAGTCAGCCTTATTTTTAAGTTACAGAATGCTTCTCCCTTTTTTTGTTTTTTGTTTTTTTGTTTGGGAGAATAGATGCAACTCTACATTTTCACTTAAGGCAGTTTTAGATAATTTCTAGTTCTTCAAACAATGCATGGATCTCACACATTTCAAACTTTCAAGTTAGGGTTGTTTCCCATTTATACAAATATATATATTTAACTTTGCATTGCTCACAGCTCATAGCTCACAGCTCTAAACCTAGGCATTTTTCAATCATATGCCTAATCACTATGTGTCACTGTGATTCTCAAGTATGGTCACAAGTTCGTTTAAATTCGTTTCCAAAACCAACAAAATAATCAAACAAAAACAAAAAAACATAAACGTGTCAGGACACAAAAGAAAAAAGAAAAAATGCTGCCACCCGAACAAGGCAGAAGTCTGCATATGTTGGCTTTTAATAGCATGCAGCTTGTAACATGGTAGACTAATGTGCCTGTGTTAATTCAGCTCCATATTATTGTGTGAAGTTGCACTGGGTTGGGAGTGGTTTTGTGTGTGTCACATTTTTGGTGAGCCAATGGCTGGAATGGGGTTGGACTAATTAGAGGCAGGTGTACTTGATTGCACTGATACACCGGTCTTCTTATAGCCCACACTACAAACACTGCTGTGTTGTTTTGTCTCTCTGTGCAGGCCAGGGCCTATTATATGCCACAGCCTAAAGGCAGCAGGGTTGCAGAGGCTTGAGTGACCACTGACTATATGCTTGCAGGGTGGTGGGTCTCCAAGGACAACTTCTAACCCTGTTAAAGGCAACATGTGGAGTGCAACTTGGCTGTGTGGCATAGCTGGCTCTGGCCTTGGGACTGTGTTTTTTTATACAATTCATAAGTGGGACACTGGACTGTTTTATCTTTTATCTCTTGATATATTTTTTGTCAACAAATTATCTTTTAGAATTTTATTGACTGACATCTTTTTGCCCACGACTGAGACGGTTGGTCAGACCTAGAGTCTTTCTTTGGGTGTGTTACAGCAGCTTCTGCTCTAAAAGAAACAAATAAATAAAAAGAAAAGAAAATGTGTAACATGCTCATCAGCTTAGCAGTGTCTACATATTTAATTCAGCTTCTCAATCCTGTAGTTTTAGCTGTTGTCTACAGGGTTTTGCTTTTTGGTTGTTATTATAGGTGTGCTCTATATCTCAGCAATGTGTCATTCTAGGATGATAGGTTTCAAGCTGGTCAAGTGCCTCTATGCACTTCATTAGTTTAGTTATTCTCTGTATTGTCTTCATCTCACATGTCATTACACTGAGTTTCAGCAAACCTTAAGCTTGATGCAGACTACTGCTTAACAATTATCCACCTTACATCATAACCGATTAAGGTGCCTCTTCATATTAATATTATGTCATTGTTAATATTATACCCTTTGTCTTATATAACAGCAATAGCATATTATAATATTTTATCAGTGTGTACCATTATACTACTCCTGAGCCAATTTGTTAGTTAGGATCATCTTATTCAGCAAACAGATAATTTAGAATTCATCCAATCTGCGGTCACATTTGTTCTCTCTGTTGCATGGCGGACCAGGCAGTTCTATTATAATATATTATTTATATTTTATTTTGTATCCATCAAGGGCTTCAGATGACCTGCAGAATCATCCTTTTCCCAGGGTGGAGACAGTTACCTTTTCACACACTGTCCTTGGCTGAACAGTGACACAGTCTTAATATACCTTATTTATTTTATTAAAATATTTTCGTGTGAATTATTTGCTTTATATTCATTTTATACATGCTGGGCATGGTCATCATGCCAACTGTGTTTCATTGATAATATCACTTTACAGGTTGTTATCCTTGCTATTATTAATTTCAAATACCCTAAAGATCATTTCTACTGTAATTTTCCCTTTGTTTATCTTTATTTCGTACTTTTTATATTTATATCTACTCAGTGGGGTCTGTTTTCAACCCTTTTAAACTACTTCAAACTACTTTGATCTCTAGTTTTCACTTAATAAGGGATTATTATGTTCTTCCTGATATGGGTGTTGCTGCAGATGCGGCTGCAGGAATGAGTGATGGTTTACTAAAAGGATTGTGGGAACTGCACAGTGTCTCGTCTTCTGGTTTTACTAAACTGGCAGTTGGATTCTGTTCTCCCGACTGTTTATATTTTGTTTTCTTAAATCTCTCAGTTTTTGTCCGGCGTCTGGACTTTTCTTTTCTCACCACTGCTCGTCAGCAGGAATGAGTTTTAATTTCACTTGCTTGATTACCCATCTTAATTATGTATTTACTTATTTTTGTTTAAGTAATATATACACAATACAGCTGCTATCACCTTCGCTGGTATTAGAGACGAGAGTGGTTGCTCACACGCCCTTCTACTTTCGGACTATTTCCAAAAGCGGTGTGAACTTTACGAGACGGAACTCGACCGTTCTCTCAACTCACCAGCACGTCAGTGAATAGCAGTAAAAGAAAAACACAGTAGGAGCAGCTCAGTCTCTTATTGGACCGTGAAAATTCAGCTTGCTCCGTTAATTAAAACAATACACACACACACACATTCACATTCACACCTATTCGCGCGATCGGAACCCTTATAATAAGGGGAGCTGCCAGTCTTTCTGTAGACGAGCTACTTATTCCCTTGACCCAGCTGGGGGAGCTACTCAGAGCTCCAAACCTAACCCACAAGAGTGGGGAGCTTCCAGTCGACGAGCTCCAAGCTACCAGCCGACGAGCTACTTTAAACCCACAGAAGTGGGGAGCTTCCAGTCGCGACGAGCTACTTTCGCTATTTTAAATTCCCTGAATTTAAAATACGATTTTACGCAAGATTGTGTCAGTGTGTCTGTATCTACCTGGTCAGTGTCGCCGGGTCTGGTCCACCTCGATCGGGCCCCACCACCGTGGGTCGCTTTCTAAGAACGTTGGCCAAGACTCGAATTTAACGCCCTTGGTCTTTGACCACACACCTAGTGTGTGGGCTGTCGACAGACGAGCAACGTGGACTGGTCACGGAGATGGGACACGATGGAGGCGCTCCGGCTCCGAAGGACCAAGAAATGTTGGGGGAAAACTCTGTAAAAAACCCAGGAGAAATAAAGACACAATGAGACAAAGTTACTTTCTTTATCAAACGTGTACACGGGTGAGCTGCTAAGAACAACTCACACCATGCACAGTGGCTTGGTAATTTTTATAGGAAAGACAGTGAGAACAGGATAAGAAAATACAAAACAAATAAAATAAACAACTCCATATGTGGCGCTAGTCTCGTCAGCAGAGAGCTGGGAGAAGGCTGTGAGAGATAAAACAATCTAAAACAATATGTCCCAAAACAGTATGTCTTTGCTGAGAAAGTCTAAAAAGATAATTCTAAACTAATCTAACCATAGACAAAAGGGCATGCTTGCACATTTAAAAGAAGGTAAAGAAACATAGAAACATTTTTCCTGTAACATTCCCTCCTGTTTTAACTTGTTTTAAATGTATACAACAATTGTCTGTGAAGGTTATTTATTAAGTATCTTAAACAATTTTTTTAATTTTTCAAAATGTCAGCATAGCAGAAATGGCAGTCATTTGGTCTAAAGAATAAAACAAAAGAAAATAATACAAAGAAAAACATAGTAAATGAAATAACAAGTGGAATAAACAAGAAAAAATAATAAAACTAAAACTACAAAAAATAAAGGATATATTTTAAAATGAAAACTTACAAAAAATAAAAGGGTGAAAAGTAAAATGAAAACTTTATATTTAAAAATGATGAAAACCTAATATGTAAAATGAAAACTTCAAAAAATACAAGGATGGAAACCTTATATTATAAAATGAAAACTTCAAAAAAACAAGCATGAAACCTTATACTTAAAACGATGCAAACCTTAAATTGAAAACTTTATATGTAAAATAATGAAAACTTCATATTTAAAATGGAAACTTTATGTTTAAAACTGAAGACTTCAAAAAAAATAAAAGCATGAAAACTTTATATTTAAAATGAAAAACTTTGTTTAAAACTCAAGACTTCAAAAAAATAAAAGCATGAAAACTTGCATAACCTACTAATGTTTTAATCAGTGCATGATCACTTGACAAGTCATTTTTAATCACCACGTCATTTATTAGCAGCTAGTACAAGTTCTCCTCTAACAGAATTGCAACGGGATGTTGTTCTTCTTCAGGCACGGCAACATAAGCAGTCATTGTAGTTGTTATCATCTGTGAAATCATTACTCTTAGGCATGGCAACACACACAACACTAATATGAGCAGTGCTATCATGATGAGACCTAGAAGGAAAAATGGCTTTGCTACAGCAGCCAGCCATGAACCGCTGAACAGCCAGTCCAGCCAGCTTTGTGCTGTAGCTGCTCCAGGTGTGTGTTCAGTGACATATTTTTGCAGAGCGGTCAAATTCTGCAAAGCTTCATAAATGTCTCCTCCAGTTTCGTATCCATCAGGGATAAAAGTGCAACATGTTTCCCCGATCAGCTTGCAAACTCCTCCTTGTGATGCTGTTAGCAGGTCTAGTGTCAGTCTGTTCTGCAGCACCATCGTTCTGATGGCCTGCTGTTCTCCTGCTAAGGCGGTTCCCAGGGTCTTAGTTAAGTTGATGTGTCGTAGCAGAGCATATCGGTTGATTTCCACGTGATCCCGCACCTCGGCAACTCCAATGCCGGGGATCAAGCTCTGTAAGAATTTCACTCCTCCTCCCCAGATGCGAAACTCTCCCGGCACTCCAGTGTCCACGGTAATGCCGAAAGAATTGGGGGAGGCGGTGTCCACTTCACGTCTCTGCCGGCTGCTTGGGTGATGTGCAACACTTTGCATGAAGAAAACGTGATCTGATAATTCCACCAGGGCGCACAGACCTCCCCAACCTTCAGGGAGTGACAGATAAGCCTTATTGCCACATAGGAAGTACCAGTCAGCCAAAACTCTGGTTCCTCTGCTGCTGGGTGCCGTCCGTGCACATCCTGTCTGGTACTGAGTCTTTGTTTGTAGTGGCATTCGGTAGCTGTAGTCGGAGCGACAGTTTAGGCCCATCAGCGTCGTGTTACTGGCACAGGTGGCGTTGATTGAACAGGTCATACACTTCCTCTCGTTCCTTGGTGGGCAGAAAGTGTATATGGACTTACATAGGTGAGTAGGCAGCTCCCCCACTGCCCGCGATCCATTGTTCATCACACATACTGGCAGTTGTGATGCGTTCAGTTTGTTCAGTAGAATTACATCAGGCAGTGGGTCTGAGACTTGGGGCCAGGTCAGTAGGTAGGTCTGTCCAGAACAGTTCACATTTGTGAGTGACGATGACCTCCAGGTTGCTTTTGCTGGGATGCTGTAGTTGGCTTTGGACCAAAGAGTACCGTAGCCTGGATGTGTTGCCAGGCCCAACAGACACCAACTGCGATCTTCAGGTATGCTGTACGGCCATAGGCCAGACGTCTGTGAGGATAGGGGCATATGGGTACATGCATAGCAGTCAGTTTTGTTATTCAAATGAGCTGTAGTGTTCATAAACTGCCACCAGAAGTTAGTGGCGTAGCCATGGGGAAACTTGGTGTACTTTCCTTTGTCATACAGTGTCTGCCTTTTCTCCATATAGCGTGACTTGTTGTCCCTCATGGAAGCAAAGGTGAAGAGCCCGGCCATGGTCAGGGCCGCTGCAGTTGATAAGAGCCACCACCTCATGACGACGGAACACACCCTCCTGTCGCGAGTAGACCCCCCGGCCAGGAAAGCTGACCCCTCCACCGGGCGAGATCACAACAAGTAGGCAAGCCTGCCGTCAGCTGTGTTTAGATGGCTTCACTGACTCGCCTGCAGTGACTCTGATGGACCCAGGATGGTCGTTCCGCAATTTTGCAAGCGGTCGGTGTAGTGAGGAGGACTTGGTATGGCCCCTCCCACCTGGGTGTGCTCCAGTTTTTCCTTTGGAGCACCTTGATCAGAACCCAGTCACCGGGCTTTAGTCTGCAAGACACTGGAGAAACATCATCAGGTTGTTGATTATGTACAATGATCTCTTTGTTTTCTAACAGCTTAGACATCCATTCTGCTAATGTGTTTTCTCTGATTGCTTTGTCTATTGGTTGACTGGTAATAGGCAGTGGAAACGGCCTGCCATGAATGATTTCAAATGGAGTTAGTTTATGGGAGCCTTGTGTTAAGCGCATCCACATCTTCACTAAACCCAAACATTCAGGCCACGGCCTTCCTGTTTCTGCCATGCATTTCCTGAGCCTTTGTTTTATAGTGCCGTTAGTTCTCTCTACAAGGCCTGCGCTCTGAGGGTGATAAGCACAGTGGTGTTTTATGCTGAAACCGAGTGCTTCAGAGACTTTAGTGATGACATCATTTACAAAATGAGTGCCGTTGTCTGATCGTATCAAAGCTGGGATGCCATATGTGGGTATGAAGTGATTGCACAGGCACTTTGCTACTGAAATTGCATCTGCCTTTTTCACTGGATAGATTTCCGGCCACTTTGAGAACACGTCTATAACCACTAGGGCGTATTTTGACCCTTGACATTCGCTTAGTTCAATAAAATCCATATGAATTGTGTGGTCTCAGGTTTCCCTGAGCATTATATTTTTGACACGTCATGCACGTTCTGACAAATTGTTTTGCTGAGGTTTCAAAATTTACAGTGTAGAATTTACAGTGTAGAAATGAGAGTTGACAATACTGGTCAGTCCCCCCGTTGACAAATGCGTACAGCCATGAGTCACTAATGCCGCCATTTTGTGGAGGAATTTTGGCAACACTGGCTTGCCATAACACATCATTAAGTCGTTTGTCAGAACTGCACCGTGTTTTAGCCATTTTGCCTGCTCTGCTGTGCTTGCTGCTTTTTGTTCATTTTTCAACACATCCAGTGGAATCTGATGTGTGTTTACTGCCATCAATGTGATGTTTGCCTGTTGTGCCGCCTATTTTGCTGCTCTGTCAGCAAAATTGTTGCCTGTAGTAATGAAAGAGTCAGTAGGCGTTGTAAGAGGTTGGCATGCTGGTTTGCCAGTTGGTGTAATCATTCCTCTGGTTTTCCAGATTTTTCCAGATCTGGTTTTCCGCTGCAGTAGTACGGAGTACAAACGAAACACAATGTGAAATGCCAAACACTTAATAACTGTGAAACGTGGTTCAGTCTGCCTCTGTTTTGCATTTGCCTGCCACCATCCACTGTGGAAACACTTTAGAAACTAATTTTGTCCACAGGCAGCTGCTTTATGCAGCGTTTTTGGGGGGGAAATTATTTTTTCAGAAGAGCTCATCCTGAATCAAAGTTAATACCCTGGGGTGTGCTGAAGCCAAATCTGAGAGCAGCTCACTGGGCAAAAAACTCCGTAATGGAGGCACGCACCATTAAACAATACAAACTCAATCCATCTCTATCACAGCAGCGGGACAGCTAAATGATAGCTTTGTGAGTGTCTCTGTGTGTGTGTGTGTGTGTGTGTGTGTGTGTGTGTGTGTGTGTGTGTGTGTGTGTGTGTATTGTATGGTACTCTTCAAAACACTGTCACCTTTATCATTTTAAAGGCACCTGCAATCATCACAGGAGTCACTCTGTCTGTATTCATGCATTACATTAAAGACGTCCTTTAATACAGCACTTTTACTTTTTTTTTAATATATACAGCTTTCTACTTTCTTGGTCATTTCTACATATGTTTCTAAATGTCTAACAAATGTTGGAACCTGGTGCCATAAATATAAGGTAAGTTGTTTCTTTACAGCAGTGCAAAACTAGCGAATCATTTTACTCTGTGCATTGGTTGGACAACTTCAGGTTTTCAGCTCTCTTTTCGAGTTTTCATCTAAGAGTCCTGTGTCTTCTCTTTCTCCTATCTCTGCCTGTCAGTGACTGACTCTCACTCTACCCCTTATCACTGTTTCACTGCCAGCTGACAGTCAAAAGCACCTAAATTAGCTTATCAAAGTGCAAAGCTCCCTGGGTAACACAGTAAGCTAAGATTCCTATTTCAATTTGCCGTTTCAATTTCGTTTATACTGTCGACAGAACAAAAGACACTGCTATACCCATGAGTCCAAACGGAGATAAGGTAGAGATGCAGGGACGGACATGGGAGCCACTGAGACTTTGGGACAAACACAGATCTATTAACAAACAAGCAATAAAAAATGAGGGCGAAATTGAAGGAGAACGCACCAGTGAGGTCTTTAAAAGTTATGGCTGTATAGGCTGTTTTAATGCTATTGATGCACAGGGATCGATTTATAGACACCTGATTTTTTTTTTTCAAAGGAATAGGTCATAATGCAATAAAAAGTGCTGTCGGATTGCTC
This sequence comes from Diplotaxodon limnothrissa, assembly GCF_057381915.1. NCBI lineage: Eukaryota > Metazoa > Chordata > Actinopteri > Cichliformes > Cichlidae > Diplotaxodon > Diplotaxodon limnothrissa. Next base: position 25,263,108 of record NC_140614.1, on the reverse strand, counting down.
TAAACTGCACATTCCCCCATTAGATTACTTCTGTTTTTTTCCTTGTTAGACAAGTCAGCAGACCTGAATAGATGTACTCTCATTATGCCTCAGGCAACCATAAGTTCTCCTACTGCCATGCAAAGTGACCTGACACTTGTCTTTTTGTTCCATATGTGCTCCCTGACCAAAACTCTGTTTTAAATTGCATGATTTAGCCACACAAAATACATTTTTGAGAGAGAGGTGATGCAAATTACCCAATTAAGTGCAACAGTGCTTAAAGCCAAAAGATCCCTGAGGGAGAAGGGAATTACTTTAAAGACTCTCACAGCAAATAGCCTGACAGCAGACTTAGGCTGAACTGTTACGTGAGCTGAAATACACAACATCTGTATCTTTAGCTATGGTTTCTAACCCTTATTGCTTACACTTGTTTGTACGCATGACCATGCAATCCTGCAGAAAGTGATGAAGCAAGCGTCTTGGCTCACCACAGGCCCATCTCAACTCAATAAACAGCATGTGACATGACCTCATCTGCTTGGAGGACACCCTCTGGATTGGCTCTGAGACTTTAATGACACACTTATATTTCTGCAAATGCATGTGAGGTGTCCTGGAATTCAAAGCAAGGCTAACAAGTTGGTGGTCAAAGGTTCACAGTGCTCATCCAACACATGAGACATAGGAATGCCTAATTTTGGTCATGGAAGGGGACTGCTTTCTGGTTTCCATCAAAACCAGAACAGGTTAAAGCAGTGATGGTATGATTGTGTAAACCAAGACCTGACCAGTGCCATTTGAATTTATGAGTAACAAAGAAAATAGGGAGGATTTAGGAAACTTATTGAATTAACTTTTTAGCCTTGGAAACAAAAGAACATGTGTTCATAAAGTCTTTAAAGTCAGGTTAGCAGCACCAGAGTGTAATGGATGACATCAAGATAAGATTCTTGGCACTCATTAGTGTTTAGCCCAGACTGAGCCTTTTCCATGGAAATATCTACACTGAACTGTCCAAGATAATGGCAATAACATATGTGAGGTTTGTCAAGGGTGGAATTCCTGTCATCTAATATGTGAAATGGAACGGTGAAGCTCACTGACTGACTGTGTGTACGCTGAAGATACTATAAGGAAATTGAAAGGGTTTGGAAAGTGTCGTGTTTTCAATAAAACATCTGTAGTAGTTAGCAAGCTTCTTTATTTTAACGTGGCTCACATCCATGTACGTAAACATAACCTGCCGCTGCTTCTACGACACAGTATATATCACAATTTGGTTAGACAGCCCCCTAGTGGTGAAGCTGAACTACCCACATAACTCCTATCAACACATCCCCTTTTCTTTAGATGTTATCTGCTGAACAACACTATGGAAACATACCTAACATTGCATAGCTTGAATAACATCACAAACACTTGTGACAGTGTAAACTACGGAACACACAATAATGCAGAAAGTTCCTTTTTGATATATGCATATATATCTAGCTATATATGTATACACCAACATATACATATATATATATGCTTAAAGGTTTAGTCTATCAGGTGGCTTGATAGAGCGTGCTGATCTTCTGACAATGGGTGACTGGTCTCTTTGCTCCACACTGTCCTTCACGGGTGTTGTTGGTTCAGGTGGTGTGTTGTTGTCATCACACTGTTCTTCCGATGGTCCCATTGTCTTTTGAGTGTACAGTAAACTCCTCCGATTTCTCCTTAATATCAGTCCATCTTCAGTTTTCACATTGTACGATCTTGGGTTTACCTCCTCCAGTACAGTTGCTCTCTTTTCCCAGATGTTTGCATCTTCCACTCTGACTGCTTCATTGGGTGCGAGTGGTTTTAGACTTTTTGAGGACTTGTCAAAGTTGACCTTTTGTCTCTTCTGCAACTGTTTCATTTTGTCTCTCACTTGTTTATGTTTCCTGGTTGTTGTGTAAGGAAGAGTGGTCCGTAGTTTTCTTCCCATTAATATTTCTGCTGGTGACTTGCCATGCTCCAGTGGTGATGCTCTGTAGCTCAGTAGTGCCAAATAAGGATCTGCCTTACCATTGTGGAGCAGGGAAATTATTTTACTGCTATTGTTAAATAATCATCATTATTACCATTGCATTAATAATATAATCTGGAGTTTATATTGCATTCAGGGGTTGAACAGTGTGTGTCTTTCAGAAAGGCTAAAAGTCACAGGCTGACAGGAAACAGGCTTGCAGAGAGTTTGCAGAAGCAGGAAGTTATTTTGAGCAGCAGGCTAAGACAAGGCTTTAACAATGTAACAGATAGCTTTAAGAAGGCCTTAAGATGTTATGCATACAGTTATTATGTTGACCTTGTATTTCAGGTGCAGTTATGACTATTTTATACACAGTGCATATCTGTGCTTATTAAAGAGTTGGAGCTCGGTCAATTAATTGGGGGTTGGAAGCTTTGTTCGGCGCGATGTCCGGACAATCTATTGTGCAAGTGACTTGGAGCCATAGAAGGAATTGCAATACATGCTTACAAAACACTTATATCAGGTCATTTTATATTAAGGTTTTAGTAGAGGTTCTTGGTTAAAACATTTATTTAGTAGAAGACATACATATAGTCTCAGTGAGCCTCTGGTCTGGTGAAAGGTCAGAAGTGCAACAGGTGAATTGAGAAAGAGCATTTGAGGACGAGACACAGACAGTTAGTAGGTGAAGAGGTGACACAAAGAGCATGTGAGGTCAACACACACACACACATGAGTTAGATTTATTTAGAGGAGAGATTAGTCATGTCTCGGCAAGAAAGAGGAACAATTCACTTTAAGACAAGAACGGAAACTACCAGCCATGAAAATAGAAGATGATCTTCTGGGTTAAAAGTCATTGTGGTGTTGATCTGATCTATGTATAAAATGTATCTGTGACGCATGAAGGGGCGTCAGTAAATCAAACCCTGATGCTATAAAATATCTGTTCATGCTTTGATTAAGTTGAAGACTACTTGCTGTCTGCATACAGAGTGTCTTCCCACACGTGTGTAGTCATTAAAATCATTGTTTGACCAAGAGCTCCTGGACCATGGGTGGTTTGTACTCTCCCTCCTCAATTTTGAACCTTAACATTTGGGGGCTTCGTCCGGTGGTTGAGGAGGGAGAATTGGAGGTTTAGATGGAGAAATTTGGTGGTCTCTGAGGTGGTCTGATGGGCAGACATGAATTCCAGTGGTCGAAGTGAGTGGGCATAAGCCGGCTTATCCAAAAGGTAAGGCACTACCTGTTGAATTATTTCCAGAGTGTGCCAAATTGGACATGATAAAATTTAAGTCTACTCACTGAAGTTACTGGTGGATGTCTGTTTTGATTTTGATGAAAAATCTCATGAGTTGAAGCAGTTAGAGTTCTGCTAAGAAGAAATGAAAGCAGTAAAGTCTGCTAAAGCAGTTAGAGTTCTGCTAAGAAGAAATGAAAGCAGTAAAGTCTGCTAAAGCAGTTAGAGTTCTGCTAAGAAGAAATGAAAGCAGTAAAGTCTGCTAAAGCAGTTAGAGTCTGCCAGGAAAAGTTTAAATACTGGGTTGAAGTCCCAAAGAAATTGAGTTAGAGTCTCAAGTAGTTTGGTAGGAAATTTGGTCATTTTGTGGGTTAAAGTCCCGGTTGGTCATTAGGTCAGACCTTGGTTGGTCATTTTGTGGGTTAGAGTCCCCATTGTCCATCAGGGTAGATCTGCCTCAGTCATACACTTGTTTTGGGTGTTGATTGTTGTTTCAAAGTATTATAAATTATTCTAGAACGGCAGTTCGAGTCTGCTAGGAAGCGCAGTGCTCAGAGGTAACGCTTGCCAATGCCAAGGACGCTTAGGCATTGTCCTCGAAGAGGGATAGTCAGTTGGTCACTGTGGAGCTTGGGGCACTCCAGAATAACTAGGAGTTAGAGTCTCCTTACCGTTTGGAACGGTAGTCTGCGCTTTTTTGGTCAGAAGAAGTTGGACTTCGGGCGTGTAACTTTAACTTAAAACTTCGGGGAAAGCCTTGGCTGGGAAACGCCAAAAATAGAGCTTCAGGCAAAGTTTGGGTTGGTTGACGCTTTTAAATTGAGTTAGGGATTTTAGAGATGAGGCCAGAAACAGTTAAAGTCTGATACTGGTTAATTGGTCGCAAAAAACTCAGGGAGTTTATCCGCTGGGCGGTTATTTTAAATTTGTCGAAATTGTGTAGGCGCTAAAGCTGACAGATCTGACAGTGGTTGTAAATATAAGACGTCGTTGTAATATAGAATAAGAAAATTTGGTGTGAGAGATCTCTGTGTGTCGAGTCAGTAATGCACTGACTGCCTGCTGCTATTTTTAGATGTGTGTGTGTGAGTGTGAAAATGCAAATGAGTAAGTAGTGAACTGTTTAAGCCACAGTTGGTTTTACAAATACTGCTGCAAACATTGTAGAGTGTGTGTTTAAGATGCCATTTATGTTTATTAGAGGGTTATAAATAAAGTTTTGAGTTGCCGTAGTGGATGTATAGTAATTGACTGAGTTTGGATGCAGATATATAAATATATTGAGTGTACTGTATATACTTAAGACTAACACATTACTTGCAGTAGTAACTTTTCTCCAACATTAGTTGCTGGTGTGGTTTATTTTTTCAATTTCTTGTGTGTGCGGTGAGAATTAATGGAGGTTTCAATTTCAATTTTTTGATTATGACAAGCATGTCTAAAATACTCTTAGGAAAGTGTGTTTTGAGTTATATTCCTCAACTCTAGTCACAGTTTAAGTGTGTGAATGCGGTGACTAGAAGGTTTTGAATGATGAATAAAGGTGAGAGGTATTTCTTTGGTGATGTCAAGTAGGATGTCTTAAAGTTTGAAAGTGTTTTTAATTTGAGAGAGGCATAAGATAAGATAAGATAAGATAACCTTTATTAGTCCCACACGTGGGAAATTTGTTTTGTCACAGCAGGAAGTGGACAGTGCAAAAGTTATGACGCAAAAATTAGAATACAATAAGAATAAATACAGTACACAGCTGTACAGAATAGAATAAAATAATATACTATATACAGTAGAATAAAATAGAATAAAAATATACAATAAGATAAAAATAGAATACGAATGCTATATACAACTGAGTAAAAATACAAAGATGCCAGAAAAGATTATTGCACTTAGTGTTATTGCATGAGTGATGTTATAAGAGTTTGAGTTTCTTTTTCTTTCAGTTTAAAAACACATAAGTACATACACTTGGTACACCTGTTTACTCTTTGACTTTATTAAAACAGACGGTGTATTTGAGTTTGAATTTCAGTAATTGTATGTTGATATGGTAATTTAGTTTTATGTTAGGTGAAGGAGATGTCCATCTCTGCGTCTTGCAGGATTGAAAGTGAAAGTTAAAGGTTGTGATGTGAATGCTGTGAGTACTCGATTTGAATGATTCTGTGTGAGGTGTACAAAATACTAAATAATAATAACACTATGAAAGTTGATAGTAGAGTGAGTGCAAGGTGGTGTGTGAACAGAGGAAGTCTGAGAGAGAAGTGTGTGCGTAGGCAAAATGCAGAGTGTGTGCGTGAAAGAAGGGAGTATTGTTTTTACATCAAGGTTTAGTAGAACTAAAGTAGAACGTTACAAACAAACAGATAAAAAAGTAAAATTGAAGAGAGAAAATAACTGACAATTACATTAATGAATAGAAAACACACATACACAAAGTGCCATATGTGAAATTATTCTAGGAAGGAATCAGAAGTGAGATAGTTTAATATAAGATGCAATGAAGGAAGCAGCTTACACTCCTTTAATTTCCAGAGCCAGTGTGTTCCCTCCCCTGCCCACTTGGGCCCCGTATCAGGCGAGTATGGAAGGCTGGATAGCCCATGACGGGTAAGATCCCACCTCGAAACCCTGGGACAACCTAAGGCAGGCACAGTCACGATTACTCGGCCTCACTCAGTCCCGGTGAGCTCAGACTCACGGGTGAGATGAAGGGAAGAAGACGGGACCTTAAGGGTAAAGCCGCTGGGCTAAGGCGAAGGGGGTAAGTGGCAAGTGGAGCCCTACCTTCTGGCTGAGGACAAGGAATGCTGCTATTTAAGGTAGGAAATCAGAATTTGGGTTAGTAAATTTGGGAAGGAGTAAATTGACTGTTTAAAGGCAAAATTATGAAGGAGTCTGACACACTGCAAAAGCAACATATGCAAATTCACACACACAAACAGAAAATGCATTAACCTTATAAAGACAAGACAAGCTCATGATGATTATTTGTATAGATACTGATTAAACCTGGCTTAGAACACAAAGATACGCAATGAAGATCAGCTTGCTACTTGTATGAGTGGTACAATGGTGTGAATGGTTAATGAAATACACTTGAGTTTGAAGCTGAGGAATAACTCAAAGAAGCTATATGACAAAGGGAGTTATGAAAATAAAAGTGATTAAAGTAGTTTTAAAAAAAGAGTGACTTAGGAGTGCTCTCTCGTACTAAGTGATCAAAACCAGTGATCACTGTAGAAAGAAATAAAATAATTTAATAAGGTGGTAATGTTTATACATATGTTTCTCTTGTTACGGCAACTTCTTGAGAGATGACTCAGTATGCAAATTAGCTGAAGTGAGTGGTGACGTCGGAGCTTCCTGGATGTGTGTGACTGAGGAAGTGACTTTCAGAAGAGGAAGCATGGCAGACAAGAGAAGTACAGAGTTGGGTAGGAAATTTATAGTTTAGTGATTATATGTTGTCGTAAGGGGGTTTTACGAATCTTTGAATGCATGGAGACATTTCACTTAAGTTTTTCTTGATTATGGCTATCAATGGCTTGTGGTCAGTCTCTGCCACAAATGTTGGCAAACCATAGACATAGGTGTGGAACTTTTCAAATCCAAAAACAAGCCCCAATGTCTCTTTTTCTATTTGGGCGTAGTGAGATTCTGTCTCTGTCATTGCTCTTGAGGCATATGCCACTGGCCTCCAGTGGTCTCCATAAGCCTGCAACAACACTGCGCCGATCCCGGCCTTCGATGCATCTGTTGACACTTTTGTTTTTCTTTTTGGATCAAAATACGCCAAAACTGGCTCTGTTGTAAGTGTCTTTTTCAGTTGTTGCCACTCGTTTTCCAGTTCTTCATTCCATCTGAACTCGCAGCTATTGTGTAGAAGCTGTCTCAGGTGCACTGTTTTGGCCGCCAGGCTTGGGATGAATTTTCCAATAAAGTTAACCATTCCCAGGATTCTCAACACACCTTTTTTATCTTCAGGACGTGGCATTTCCAGTATAGCTCGTAGCTTTTCCTTGTCCGGCTCGATGCCTTCGGCTGTCAGCTTGTCACCGAGAAAGGTAATGTCACCCACGCCAAACTGACATTTTACTCTGTTCAGTTTAAGTCCATAACGTTTCACCCTTTCCAAAACCTTTACTAGTCTCTCATTGTGCTGCTGTAGTGTGGATCCCCACAAAATGATGTCGTCCATATAAACTCTGACTCCCTCGATTCCCTCGATCATATGCTCCATGGTCCTGTGGAATATCTCAGGAGCTGAAGAAATTCCAAAAGGCATTCTCAAGAAGCAGTAACGCCCAAATGGCGTGTTGAACGTGCAGTATTTTGTACTGTCCTCATGAAGCTTGAGTTGCCAAAATCCTTGGGACGCATCTAGTTTGCTAAAAAATTTTGCACCAGCCATTTCACTTGTTATTTCTTCTCTTGTAGGTATCTGGTAATGCTCTCTTTGTATGTTAGCATTTAAGTCTTTCGGATCCATGCAGACTCTAAGAGCGCCGGTTGGTTTTTTAATGCACACCATGGAGTTAACCCATTCAGTAGGTTCTTCAACTTTTCTTATGACTTCCAGTGCCTCCATCCGCTCTAGTTCCTCTTTAAGCTTGTCTTTAAGAGCAGCTGGAACACGTCGAGGTGCATGAACCACAGGCTGAGCTCCTTCTTTCAGCTTTATCTTGTAGGTGAGGGGTAAGACTCCAAACCCCTTGAATATGTCTGGGTACAGATCCACGATTTCTTTCACACTTTTGGGCTCAGAGCTGTTTATACTGTATACCCGTCTGACTAGGCCGAGTCTCTCACATGCTTTATCTCCCAACAGAGATTCATGTCCCTCTGGCACAATGATAAACATCAGACTGTGATATTTTCCTTTTACTTGTACCCGGAGCCTGCATTTACCTTTGGTTTTGATTGGTTCTCCATTATATGCTTGGAGTAAACTGTTATTTTGGAATATGTGTGGTTTCGTTTTCATCGCTTTCACATCCAGCTCATTCACCAGATTAGCCTTGGCTCCTGTGTCCAGTTTGAAAGTTACCAGGGCTCCGTTCACTGGTAACATCTCTGTCCATTTGTCCTGCTTCACTGTACTGACTGCAGGTTGGTCCATGGGTGTATCTTGCTGCATTACCATTCCCACAAAAAACGTGTCACTGAGAGCAGTTTCTTCTACTGTGTGTACTCTTTCTTTTTGTTTATTCTTTGAAAAACATTGCTTGGCAAAATGGTTTTGTCCATTGCATTTTTTGCATATTTTACCATAAGCTGGGCATTGTTTCCTTCCATGTTTTGTGCCACATCTTTTGCACAAGAAAGTGTCTTTTGATTCTTTCTGTTCTTTTTTGTACGTGCGCCCTGCCTGCCGTGTATTAACTGCAGCTACAGCTGTGCTTTCCGTGTCTGTTTCCCTCGGCGACCTGCTGAAGGTTTTTGCATGTTGTATGGCGAGCTCGCTGGCATGACATACTTTCACAGCACTTGCTAAAGTCAGATCCGCCTCTCTCAGAAGCCTCTCTCTTATCTTTATATCTTTTATTCCAAATACGATCTGATCTCTTATCATAGATTCTTGCAGCTGTCCAAAATTGCATGTTCTTGCCTTTAACTTGAGGTCAGTCAGAAACGTATCAAAACTCTCTGAAGGTTGTTGTATACGTGACCGAAAGACGTACCTCTCAAATGTTTCATTCTTTTTGGGCGAACAGTGTTCATCAAACTTTCTCACTACTTCGTCAAACTTTTCTTTGTCTTCTGCAGTTGCGAACACAAACGTGTTATATACTTCCACCGCTTGTGGACCTGCTACGGTAAGAAGCAGTGCAATCTTCCGTGTATCAGGCTTACTATCTAGGCCGACAGCTTGCAGGTATAGCATAAACCGCTGTTTAAAAGTTCGCCACTCACAGTCCACATTTCCGTTCCAGTTGACGGCATCTGGTGGCTTAACACTGTCCATGATGACCTGCTTTACTACCCCACTCCTGGTACCATGTCGTGTTTTCAATAAAACATCCGTAGTAGTTAGCAAGCTTCTTTATAGGGCTTCGGAGTTGACGTCACGCCGCAATGCATTGTGGGAGCGCGGCGGCATTTTCGGGGTCTACGAATCAAATCAAACACACTGTGTTGGAACGACGATTACAAGATGCTTAAAAGCAGCTTAAAAGAGAATGGACTGTATAGAGACCGATTGCGTCCAGAGGCGAAGCGGCGGTACTTGCAGAAAATAGCGTGCATTGGAAATGTGGACCCGTATGAAATACGGCCGTGGAGTAGAAACCCTGAAGACCAACCGCTATTGACGTAGCCTGATATATTTCATACCTTATCTGTGGAGTCAGCGCGTACAAGTCGTCATTCAATCAAAGGTAAGTCAGCTCGAGTACAGCGAGTGAAATGCGTTTGATTTCCCTGCAAACATTCAGATTACTGCAGCATAAATTCATTCATGAGGGGAAATTACAGTGAGAACATGTGGAGACTGTTAGGTGGATAACATAGTTCAGTGCATTGATGAGACACTGTCCTGAAGGATTTAGTTATTCTCTATGGTTAAAGAAATTGCAATGATTTATTAATGTTTATTATAAATAATTCTAATTATACATCTTGCTTCCATATTTGTATCTTGTGTCACTAAAAATACATTTTATTTTAATTTTATACTTTGATTAATGACCTGCAGAATCTCCTTAACATATTAAGTGATTCATAATTGTCACTTTATGCTTTCTCCATCTCTAAAGTGATGACATCCTTGCATTACATACTTTAGGTTCATTTTCTGCAGGCAGGTTTCTGACAGAACAGACAGATTTAGACTATAACATGCAGCGTTCTATAGATGGACACATAAAGAAATGAAAAATTACATGTATGTGCTAACTTTCTTGACACTTTGTTACATTTATGATAAAGTAGATTAAACACATTTGTGTCGGCCTTGGCTCATAGTTCTTGTCTTTAAATGAACTTTGTCTGTGTGTGTTTCAGGTGCTGCACTCTAAGACTGAATGAACCAGCATTGCAGCCATGGGTCACTGTGAGCATCACAGGGAAGGTTGAAGCCGCCCACTGCAGCTGTATGGCCGGAGTCGCAGAGACCTGCACCCACGTCGCTGCTCTTCTGTCTAAAGTAGACGGAACAGTGTTGATCCGTGGCACAAGGACTGTTACAGATGAACCTGCATACTGGGTTTTGCCTGGTAATAATACCAAGATACACCCAGAGGTTGGCCATAAGATAGACGACTTCTCTTCAGCTGCCCAAAAAAAGGCTCTTGATCAAAACATACACAGACCATCTGTAGTGACAGGTAAAAGGAGCCGTCCTCAAAAAAGAAAAACCCCACCTGCTACTGTGGAGGAGTTGTCACTGCTATAATGCCATCATGTTTTATCTAGGGGTCTAGATGTATGCCTGTAGTGCACTGCTGTGTAAATAATTTGCATTTACTGAATATGTACTGACTGAGTCCCACTGTTCAAAAGTTGAATAAAGAAACTAAATTATTTTGCCTTTTTTTTTTTTATTAAAACCACTTTATAGAACATCACATCAGTAACAGTGTAGAATCCATGTCATTTACAATTTACAAATGACAAAATGTTTACACCAAATCATGAGTGTTTACATGATATCACCCACTACTAACATTACTTTATTTACTGTATCTTTTGAAAAAATAACAGCACAAGACTTAAGAACATTTAACAGGAGCAGGTTTCATTCTTCTCTGGTTTTATTATCACACTGTTCACCAAACGCAGCAAACCTTCACCATCTTATCCAGAAGGGTCACCTCTTCACCCTCACATGGAAGAAGTAATCTGATTGGCATGGTGGTTTGTTTGAAGCAGGTCCCTCGTGTAGCGCTGGAAACCAGTCATGATGTTTCATCCATTTCATCGGCTGGTTTGCTGCAATAATGCCAAATAATTAGCAACTCTATAAATAGACGGTAGTTCTGCAAAATCACTCAGTAGGATGTTTGTTCTAATTTGCTATGAGCTCAGAGTGCATCGAAAATGAAACTAATAGGCTATAAAGAGAGATATGAACATATTTAGAACTTACCGGAATGAAAATGTCTGGAGCACCAACAGATATTTGGAGATGGAAGAGAGCTGCACGTCAGCTCATCTCACAGCTGCTATCCAGGCTAGACGCCTTCGTTTGGTAACATCGATACACGAGCTGCCTCATGTTGCTTCCAGGTTGGGAAAGCATAAAAAGACAATCCAACCTTATTCCCGTGCCGATCGTAAGATCGAACATTGCAGCCGAGCACACAGCAAGTACGAACCATGGCTATGCTATCGCTCCTAGCTTAGACCCCCAAAATGGTGAATCGGGCCAAAATCCTTTCCACGCCCACCCCCGTGACATCACGCTCCGAAGCCCTATTTTAACGTGGCTCACATCCATGTACGTAAACATAACCTGCCGCTGCTTCTACGACACAGTATATATCACAATTTGGTTAGACAGCCCCCTAGTGGTGAAGCTGAACTACCCACATAACTCCTATCAACACAGAAAGAATGATGAATCTGACATTATTTTCTTTTCATAACGAGTAGGATCTCAACTTCCAAAATTAATTGGCTTGCACAAAGAAACACTCAAATAATGCTGGAGACAAACTAGACTTTCAGGGATTATAGTCATTTGTTGTTGATTTACAAACCTAAATAAATAAGGCGATTAATTATGCTTAAAACTTTTTAAAAATTAGGTTTTGACATGAGTTGAAACATAAGAAATATATTTGTTTGCTGCTGGAGAACAAAATGGAGAAGAATTTAGGAGAATGCCAAGATTGTTTCATCATAAATCCAATGGAAATCTACTCAAGTTTTTACTTCATTGTGGCTCTTGATGGTAAAAAAGGGTAACTAAAACCATTAAGACACGGTGACTATAAAAGTCACAACAAAAAAAGCAAAATATTACAGTCAGGACCAATCCAAAATATTGGAGTACCAACCATTAGAACAGCATCGCCATCCTGAAAATCAGTTTTCGCTCTCATTATATTTACCGCTAGTAGTTGAATCGCCACACATTTTCCCCTGAAAATGACATTTTAACAGCAGGTGCCAGGAGTTTGAGGAAGATAATAAAAATATTGATCTAGATAAAAACTGGTTTGAAAAGCAAAAAAAAAAAAATCTGCACATCTGCCGGCATCGCTCACATTATCTGTGGCACACTGCTCACTGCAGGCAAAGAGGGTAAATGTCAGAAAGGGTTTCCTAGAGAGAGAGAGAGCTCCATGACATTAACAATGACTTTAACTGGCTGTGAACTACAGGAAAGCGGAGCAGAACTTCCTTGTAATTGAATTATACAGCCAGGAAGCTGCTGCATTGAATGACAACAGGTGCTACTTTGCTCTCTGTATTGTGCTGCTTCTTTTATGTGTTTACTTCCTGCAAAATGCAAAAAAATGTTTGTGAGAAGCATATAGTCTATAAATGTCACCTTTAGGTCTCCTGCAACATATTCTTCTCTCACATCAAGGCAGTCTAGATGTTCAAAGAACTCCACGTCATTGGCTGGAGCCGTTATTGTGACGTCTTTACTTCCAGTGCACGCTTTGAACACAATAGGGCAAGATCCCACTGGAGTATAGGCTATATAACATCAGAGAGCTTTAGAAGAATAGCCACATTTATGCTTCCATATCTAGATCCAGTTGCCAAATGAAACTTGATTTGTTGACCGCATCAAATGGTTTCTTGGAAGTTATCGCTGCCCAACTTTCCAGTTTAACTGTTGGATTGTGACACATTTTTCAGCAAGAACAAGATGTTCTTGGAGGATTTATTATTCCCGCTGTCATGCTGCACACCTCATCTGATCGCACAAATGACCGCAGGGCTGTTAAAATACACTGTAAGATTATTAAATGAAATGTGGGAGGATAGGAGTTGAGGACTCAACGCCAATGCTGGAGAGTCTTCTTCTTCTTCTTTTTTTTAAAGGGATCATTAAAGCTGAAATCTCAGCAACCAGAGAAAAAAAATTTACGGTACTTTTTGTGAAACACATTTTTAAGGTTTCCAAGACTAAACTTCAGATGTACAACCTTCTCTATATTTTTTAACATAAGCATTGGCAGTGAGTCTATGGCCCAAAGTTTTCCACATACAAAAGTTAGTTATGGAGTTCCACAGGGTTCTATAGTAGGGCCAGTATTTTTCAACAATTAACTTTAAAAAAAAAAAAGAATATATTCATAATGATCACTGGATTTTTAAAGCAGTTTTTAATTACCACACCTAATTCTAATCATAAAATCATAATTTCATCCAACCCTGTGCTCACAGTCCCTGTCATCTTTACAGTCTCCATCAAATATCATGGTAGGAGCTCCCTGTTTAATACCTCCATCGCCCAGCATCTCTGCAGGTGACAGACATACACCGTACCCACTATAGAGGAATGGGCAAAAGCTTGCAAATAGGCAGACTGTCTGCAGGCGTTCTCTGATCTAATCTCCTCCACAATCTGGCATTTGGCTTCTGCTGGGATGCCAGGTATACCATTCAGATGTAGGCAAAAGCAGCTCTTTTTGGTTAAGAATGCACCCAGCACTGGACTGCAGGAGAAACATGGGCAGTACAGATGGCTGTAGACTGCCCTCTGGTGGAGAAATATAATCAGTACACTTGTATATGACGCTGCAACTCAAGTAGTGTTTGTTGGGTATATTATTCGGCAACTGGAAATTGTATCCTCATCACAAGGTTCAGTTTTTGTTTATGTTTCAATGGGAAACTCCGTAAGTATAATCTTTCTCAACTTCACTTAATGTATAAAAGCTTCTTTGTCTTGCAGTCTCAGCTGACTGTTCTGTCTAGTAGCTGGTGTTTTGCGCCTCTGGTATTCTTGCCAATCCCCGCTCATGTATTGACCCATGTGCCTGTTCATCTTAGCCGATATGATGCCTGACATGTACTACATTCCATGTAGTACTGAGGCAGGTTATTGGTCGGTAGTTGGATGGGACCGGTCCCTTCTTGGGGTCCTTGGGGATCAGGACCGTCCGACCTTCGGTTAGCCATTCCGGGTATCTCTCGTCAACTAGCAGCTGGTTCATTTGTGCTGCCAGACGCTCGTGGAGTGCAGTCAGCTTCTTCAGCCAATAGGCGTGAACTATGTCGGGGCCTGGTTCACGCTCTTCATACTAGAGACCCTTGCTTGGATGTCTGCCACCGTGATGGTTACTGGACCCTGTTCAGGGGGAGGAGGTTGCTATGGTCTGCCCTCAGATCCACTTGCCAACTTCTAGCCAAGCATCTCACTGCTGCCGTATTGTAGATCAGTCTCGGTAAGCGTGGCTGTAGATATCATCCGTAGTGCTGCATTAACATTATCGAGCAGACCTTCTGAGGCCACTTCTGCTACACTGCAGTAGTGATGTCGCGGTGGGAAAGCTCCACTTTACACAGTCTGCATTTGTTTACTGTGAAATGTTTTCACTTTTTAAAAAACCTGTTTCCATTTCCTTCCTTCTTCGTTTTGCCGTTCGCGCTAGTTTCTTCTTTGTAGTATTGAGTGCAGTCTTAGCAGAATATAGCTTACTGCAGTGTACTGCAAGTACAAGAAACACACTTGTGGGTTGTTTTTTGTTTTTGTTTTTTTAGAATAGGACGTGTGGACAATAAAATTCCGCGTCGTCGATTATAACGACGAATTGTTGCAGCCTTAATGTCATATTTTACTTTTGTGCAAATGTTATATTGTAATGGCAAATTATGTCAAATCAAGGACAGATACAGGTAATTAAATAAAAATTATTTTATTCATTTTTTTAAATAAATGCATTTTTACAGTCAGAAAACAGAACAGCAGGACATGCACTGCTACTCTTGACACTGAAGGCAAACAAAAAGTCAGAGAAATTAAAAATTAACAGAACAGTTTTCGCTTACCTCTGTTCTTTTTTTCTTTTTTTTTGCTGATTTGTCTCTCCTTCATATGGACATTATTTAATTGCACACTTCAATTGTGTCAAATACCAGACAAATAGTAAGTAGTGAAGTAACCTAAAATGGCATAGAGTCAAACTTGCAGCAAAAAAAGCACATCAATGACAATGTCAGTTCTTTTTTTAAATGAGCTAAAAATGACAGAGCTACAAATGGAAATGTAGAAGAGAAAGCAGAAATGGGGGGAGACAGGGCACAGTGAAAAAGGCTTGTGTATCTGTATTTTAGAAAAATATATATACTCAACAGAACTTCTTAACCAAACCTGGAGTTTGAGACTAGTGTTATCTTCATATATATTCACATATATCTTCATCTGAAACTCAGTAAGACTACAACATGAGCAGGCACATTTACTACACGTGTTGACAGATGGCTTACCTGCAAACCCCCAAAATGCAGAAAAACAAAACAAAACTGTACAATTCTATAAAAATGTTTGTGTTTTTTTTACATTAGTTACAAAAAAAATACTTCATTTACTGATCCTTCATACTGAGGACAGAACAAAAAAAGTTTGCATATTTATTTTTTAAACTCTGTGACCTTTTGCTGGTGTGTACTGATAATAACGATAACAACAACAACAATAATAATAATAGTAATAATACTATATGGTGTGACAAACAAAACAGCGTTAATGTAAAAGCCAGTACAAGGGATATGTGATAATGTCCCTCCTGTTATGTAGTGTACATGCACTACGCTATGAGACATCAGTGGTTTCAGATCTGAGGATGCCGTTCAAAGCTGACCTAAAACTGTGGTCAGAAAAAGAGCCATAAACAGATGTGTTAATGCTCTCTGGCATAAAATCTGTGCACTTTAAGCTTTGTCTAAACAGAAGACTGCTTACAGTTTGGAAAATATAAAAAGACATCATGTTTTAAAGGCATGTTAATTACCTTAGTTGAACATTCTAACTGAAAATTTTTACACCTTACTTTAAAAAAAAACTAGTAGGCGGTTGTAGTCAGCGCTACACTCTATCAACATTTCTGCAGCAAGGACATTTACATCAGCCGGAAACCAGATAACTCAAACCCACTTGATGCTCATGCTGTTGCACTGAACTGTAGTGTGCTCTCGTTTTTAGCGGTCTATTAAATACAGAGTACATCTCACAATGTCAAACCTGTCAGCTAAAACATAATCAACAGAGAGACTCAACAGGAAGGACACAAGTTGTGAGGCAACGACAGAAATCAGAAGCAAAAAAATAAACGGAAAGTTCAGGACAGCTTATTCATAAACAGGACTATATACTGCACAAGTGCACTTACACGTGACTTCAAAGAAAAACCTTTCACAGAGTGGACAGGATGGACATGCAGATCTGATCGACTGACCTCTGCTGTTATAGATACTCTTGATAACCACCTTTTAGGATGAGTAACTGTAGGTCCCTGAGGCACTACAATTACATTTTTATCTACGTTGTTATGTCAGCCTCTTTAGTCCAGTTCCAAAAGAGAGAGAAAAAAGGAAAGTGAAAAAGAATAAGTGGGGAAAAAAGATTCTTTGGGATTTATTCTGATGTTTGAATGGTGTTAAAGGGTCGTCATGGACGTAAGTTGGTGGCCAGTCCAGGAGGAGAGGAGACAGGTGGTTGTAGGACAACAGACAAACTTAGCTTTCTGCTCAACCACTGGAGTTCATCTGAACTGCATCCACCACAATATTAGTGTTGCAACAAATGACCTTGTCAGCATTAATGCAAAAAAACCTCCAAAAAACTATGACCTTAAAAATAGCGTCAACCATGGCAATAGTCATGCTGCTCTGGGCTTTTCAGCGCAGACCTAAACAATTAAAAAGAAAAAGTAAAATAAATTCATATATTGAGGTTTCCCCCCGACCTCCAGCCACTCCCCCTCCTGGCCCCTGACCTACAATCATTGAACCCTGGCAGCCTGGAACAGCTCAGACCCAGCCGCTTGTCAGCTTATAGAACATTTCCTCATCTAGAGACTCATTCTGGTCCTTGGCACGCGTGGACAGGAAGATGTAGCCACCAATGAACTCGTGGACCACCTTACAGTCCACTTCGGCGCAGATGAATGAAAGACTGGGCTCGTCTGCAAATTCCACAGTCACCTGTGCACACAGAGCACGTCACATCAGTCACATCAGTCGTTTTTTGGCTGACATAGTCGTTTTATATGTGTGATCAGCTAAGCTAACATCACAACAAGCAATGCAAAGAACTTTCACTGTTGACTTCCACCCTTTTTACTAGATTAATAGATCAACAAATTCAAGTCATTCACTTGATTATCAAACACAATTAAACAAACCAGCAAAATAAATCCAAGAAGGTTAAAAGGAAGCTAAATTTGCCTCTTCTGTTTTATAACACTGTGTTAATTTTGTATCTGATCGAATCAGTGTGCCTGTCATGTTCCAATAATGTTTTTAAGAAGGTAATACTAAAGGTAAAGCAGTTATGTGGGTTTCCTACCATCTTGATCTCCCAGTTGACGTTCCACTGTTTCATGTTACTAAAGCGCCATGTCTTGATGGCATCTCCGGTGCTGGCGTCCATCCGGATCAAACGATTATAAGTGATACCGATCAGCTCCTCCCGCTTTCCACCCTGGAACCTGCAAAGAAGAAAAGAGTTAGAATCTATTGTGGAATGAAAGTGTGTTGATACAATGACTAAATATGTGACTGTCAGTATGTATGATGAGTTTTTTTGGATGAAGACACATCTTTAGTCAGTTGTTACAAACATACTTTGCAAGGAAATGAGTGATCCCAAACTCAGGAAGGGACTGCCATGCCTGGATAAAGCGCATCTTGGCCTCAATGAGACTCATTTGGGCCACATTCTGGTGGGCTTCAAGAATCCGGGCTGAAATCTGACAGAAACAAAACCGCACTCATTACACACATGACTTTTTTTTTTTTTTTTAATGTATTTTTTATTTACTCCCACCATTTAAAGTATTCACGAACATACACACTAATGACTGTAAACAAATGCATCCCACACACCACACTCTAACAACCCAATGCACCAATTTAACACACGCTTAAAGTGTAAACAAGCTGTGGTTAACCCCATAAAGCTTTCAGAGCAGGGTGTCAATAACCAGTGAACGTTCACAGTGAATGTCTACTACGTACAGCTAGAAAACAATTATGAATCCGAGTCTGCTTTAGAACCCAGACTGAGGTTAATGAGCCAACTTAAGGAAGCTTTCAGGGTGAACTGTGTGAATTGGCATGCATGTATTCACACATGTGTGCCTCCCTCCAGTGGTGCTACATGATTCTTAAGGCTGTAACCTAAACCTTACCATGAGCACAGGAGCAGAAAGTCAAAATGACCACATAGCCCAAAACAAGGATTCTACCATTTCTGTCAGTACACTTAGAGAATGAGTAGTAAACTCCCCTAAAGATAAGTAATCCATCATGGACTGATCATTTTATACATTAAAAAGGTTGCAGTGAAGCTGCCTGAACATCACAGCTTCTCTAATGCACTTGAAAAGCTTTAGTGGTCTCTGCCAGACTGCATTACAATAAAATAAGTAAATTAGATTTACCGTGATGGATCACTTATCTTCAGCAGTCTGGGCTCTGCTTTACATATATTAGAAATACATGAACTAAAATAAGCATCTAACTAAAGGCTAAACATATTATTAAAAAAAAAGAAAGAATAAAATACATTAAACTATTCATCAGTCTAAAAACATTTTCACAAGGGTCTGCTCTATTACATCAGTGAGGCTAACGTTAAATGCTGCATATGGACTGTGTGTTAAATGAGCTAAAACATGCAAAAGACCTGCATGGTCCATTTGTTTCACTCAGTCTGTATATTTATAGCCCCACACCACACAGATGCTCACTTGATACAATTATGTGTTACTTTCTTATCTTGTACACCCCAAAGAACACTGTTAGAGTTAATAACAAGTGACATACAGAAACTATACCATCTACTATGGCAGCCACTATGACTTGCTATAGTTATTGTTAGGTTTGATAACCCAGATACATAAATTGTTCAGAGTTCAAACAATCATGCAAGTATCTAAAGCTTAAAACAGCAGCCAGTGGACACAACTTACCAAGTCCCTGATATAGCCTGGCTGAGGAGGAGAGGTAGGTATGGGAAGATAGATGGGAATGAAGGAGATGCATACAGATAGAAGGAATACAACGTTTGGACAAAGAGAAGAAGACAGTAAGATCACTGTTGAGAGAGGAAAGATAAAAAAAAACAACAACAACAATGCAGGACATGACTGTAATAACAGAAAGCGGGGAGGAAGGCTGTGGAGCTAAAGGGGCATGCAGCGTTCAGCCAGGAGGAGGAAAGTACAGCTGCAATCAAGGAAATCACACATTTTCACATAAAGGAAGTGGGCAGTGTAACTGCAGATTTTAGGTCAGATCATGTCTGCCTGTTCTTTGTAAACACAATGAGCCATTAAAAAAAACAAACCAAAAAACCCTGAAGTCAGTTTCTATGTAATATCTTTGTCAGCCACAAGATGGCGATGTGTGACAGCAGCAGTGAAAGGTGTTGGGCTTCTCCAAGCTGCAGGTCTTTATTTTCTGTTTAAAATAAACCCATTTATCCAGAAACCACCCTGACTCACGTAATCACAAAACTCCTGTGTGCGTGTATCTGGCTGGAGATGCAGCACAGAAGTCTACTCTGACAAATCTTGCAACAGGAAGTCCAGTTTAAGGGAGGTGGGGAGGGGCTGCAGCTGGCCAAAGAGTTAATGGGCTTATCCCAGACAGTTTTCCCGCGCAACATTCCCAAGCATGGCTCATTTCCGGATGTCCCACGCCCACTACATATGTGTGTGTGTGTGTGTGTGTGTGTGTGTGTGTGTGTGTGTGTGTGTGTGTGTGTGTGTGTGTGTGAACAAGGGACTGTACACCATTACGCTTTAATGTTATGCCCAGGGAGATCATCTATTAGACTGTGTTTGAGTGCGAGACTGGATCTGTGCCAGAAAGGACCACAGACAGACACACATCCTGTGCTATTACTACTAATACTCAAAAAACAAAAAGGGGAAAAAAACCTTCCTATTTAAGCTAGCCCCAGTTCCATGCAATTATTTTGCTACAGAGTGTTTCTTTTCTGTAACCCCCCCCCAACAAAAAAAAACCCCTTATCTATTTCTACACCCCTTTTTTGTCACTGGCCACAACTGCAGCTCTGATTAAGTTATACAGCAAGCATGTAAGAAAAATGTAAAGAACTCTAAAATAGTGCAGGAAAAGATGAGCCAAAGTGAGCTAGGACTCTTCTCTGTCTCTCAGTGACATCAGGTAAACTGTAGGTTGGGCAGTGACACACATTTATGGCATTTTTACCTGACACTAAATCAACTCTTTGATTTTATTTTTTTTATCAGTAGGTTTTGTTATAGATGTGGAAGTAATTTCATGTGGGTGACCCCAAATATATTTAAGGGATTTCCTGACTAAACTAAGAAGATAGCGAGTCAGGCTCAAATAGAAAGACAGAACTGAAACTTTAAATTTGAGCTGTTGTAATTTGGGATTAACTGCTGACTTTTAGTACTGCTGTGTGTTTGATCTCTTAACATGCACATTTCCTCTATGAAAGGAGCATTAAAGAGAAACACTGCTTTGTACTGTGGTAACCTATAGGAAGTTTGCAGCACAGACTAACAAAGTCTAACTTCTCCTAGAGTGTCAATAATTTCTATTTCAACTGCTTTTAATAACATTCCTGGTTTCCTATGGTTCAAACCTGCCTAGATCCTTTCCTGTTCTACGTCCATTTTTACCCCTTTATTCCCTCATTTCTTTGAGCAATTTTTTTCCAGACATCAATGATACTTAAAGTTATGCTTCAGATAATATTTGAGTCGTCACCTGCTGTACCAGCAGCAGCTTCCCAACATCATTCTAGCCTCCTAGCACCACTGTATTTTCCTACTACGATAAGAACAAATCCAGATTGAGTGAATAAGCTACGAGAAGAGAACCCCCTCCCTCACCCATCCCTGACCATGGCAGCTGTGTACTCAGCTGTTCCAGGGTACACAAACACACAAATCTACATAACACTTGAGAACATTCATCGTTAATGATTAAATGTTACACCAGATTATAACGAGGTCCATAATAACGGGTTTTCTGATCCATTGCATCTGATATGTATCCATATGACTCTCTGCTCTTTAAGTCCTTTTGTCTACAATCACAGAGCTGAGAACGTGGTGGGTAGAAATGTAGAGAGGAGGAGTAGAGGAACAGGTATTTAAACAACTCAGATGTTAGGAGGACCCCACCTGGAATGAATCAGATGCTTTTCAACCTTTCAACCATGTAATCAGCTTTTCTAAAAACACACACTAGACTAGATGATAACCCTTTTTTTCCCCTTACCAAACATTTCTACCATTTTAACCTCCACATTGCTGTAAACAGATCCTAACCTGGACTACATGGCTTACCTGTTTGTTCTTGTACTTCTTCAGGTAGCGCGGAGACACCAGGCATTCTGGGTTGATATCAGTAGCAACTGGTTCAATGGGTAGGTCAGGGTTCATGTGCTGCATCTTAAGGAAGGACAGAATGTTCTGGACCTCCAGGTTGTATGAGCTATCCGCCATGGTCTTCCCCTTGGAGGCCAAGCGGCATGCAGCCATCCAGTGGGCGTACTGTTTCTCCTGGAGATGAAAAGTCATAATTAACCAACTCTAAAAAGGAATAAGACAGCGCATTAAAGGGTGCACCAACTTCAGCCTCACCGTGTCACACCGAAGCCAGATCTCATTCATGCCATCAGCCACAGGGATTAGCAACTTGATGTTGAATTTCTGACCAGAGATGTTAACATCTGGCGTTACCTCACAGCCTACAAATAGAAAAGCATGGTGCAGGCAGGAAAAAGAGGTCAAGTGTCAGAGCCTGTTCTTTAGACATGCAACCTCAGATTTTTTTTATTTGCAGGGAAAAAATAAATGGGCATGACATTGAGGGGGTTTTTTTTTTTTGTGTGTGTGTGTGTGTACTCTTATGCAACTAGGGATGTCTCTGCACCTCTAAGATTCATTTGATGGGAAGGTGTCCCATGTGCCTCCTCTTTACTCTTGTAACAGGAAATTGTGATATCCTTGAATGTGCACCAGTACTGCTTGTAGCCCTTCAACGTCAGTTTCTTGGGTCTAGAGAGGAGAAAAAAAGCGGAAGACATGTCAGAGTTCAGGTGGGAGAAAAAAAGAAAAAAGGAAAAAACAACCATTTTCTTTATTGGTGGTGAGGAGGAACAGCGGGGGAGGGGAGATCATAAGTACAAAGGAGGGGGAGGAAAAGAAGTAGAGCTTCTCAAGTGCAAAGTCAGCAAGATGAATAGGAAAGAAGCCAGCACTGTGGAAAACCATTAAAAGAGGAAATGCCTCTTGATATCATACCCCCCATTTTATGAGACAACCACCCAAGGGGCCACCTGCCTGTCAGCAAAAGCTTCAAGCCAAAAATGAATATGATTCGAAAGCTTGGTCCAACTATAATCACTCTAGATTTTTTGCCAAAGAATATTTGCAGGCTGAGCTTTCAGGTTGCCTTTTAAGCTCATAAAAAAATAGAAAAACAGGCTTACTTGGCCAGAGAATGGTCCCGCCATAGTCAACAGCTTTTGGATAAAATGTAATCTTGCATAGACTAACATGCAGTGTTTAGTGGTTTTGCTAATAGTAAAGGTGCATTTAACCTCATGGCACTGGACTTACTTGAAGACTTTAACATAGTCTGCTAGCTCAGGAATAGATGTGATGTCACCCTAGGAGAAAGGGGAAAGCTATTGTTAAAATAAGCCTGGAACACTTTAACATACATACATATATGTGAATAAAAGGAAAGAAAAAAAGGGAAAGGATTAAACACAAAACAATGACCTCACACTTGACTTTGTACATTTTCAATGTCATTGCTCAGCACAGTAAGCTGGCTTCTTATGTAATATCTCAGAGGTCAGTTTCCTCTGATAAGCTAAATACATGTTTCAAGAAGTTGTTGTAACAGTAGAGACATATTTTCAGTGGGGCCTTAGAACCCCCAGCTCTTTGTTAGATGCAGAGCTTTTGAATAACTGTGAAATTTTGCACTTCCAGCAAACTGTAGTGCATTGCATTGTCTTTGTGCGTTTCCTGTCATGTTTATGAGTGCTGATGAAAGGAGACTTCGTCACAAGTAGAAACAAAAGCACCTAACTGATGCCAAGATTTCACAATTGGGAAAAACAAATTCACATAATGACGCCCATTTGGACAAAAAGGATGCAGGCAAGCCCAGTGCACACTCAAGCACCAGTGGTTTTGTCTCATACCAGTGTGTTGGAAGTCTTCCCTCCCTCCAAGGTAATCTCCAGATCTGACAGGGCTGCATCCACTTCATCCACCTCCTTCTCACTATTATTCATGTGGTTGTCTGATGACATGATTGACAGCTTGTTGATGTGGTACTGAGAATGAAACAAAGAGCGATGCTCTGGTTAAAAGCATGAAACCTGCAATCTATTACTAAAGTGTCCATTCCCTTAAAGCTTCCAGGTCTAAAATAAAACACTTGAGACACGGGGATTTAAAGAAAGTGTGAGGTGGAGATAGACTGTTAGCAGCTTGTTATCTGTTGCACCAACATGGTCAACAGTATTGCTTTTTTCTATAAAGTTTTGCTGTGTGCTACCGGTGCATAAACGCTCCAGCTACATCTTATAAAAAGGAAAAACAATCTGTGATAATTGCCATATAAATACTTTAAGATGTGATGGCATTTGTGTTAGCAAGTGCTGCCAGCATACACCACTGAGTTTACCAGCTATGCCGTTTTTTTTGGAAGAAGCTGAAGATAAAGAAAGTTGTCTAAAGAAGAGAAGTGTGCTAAAGTTACTGGTAAAGATTCACTGAGGTCAGGCTGTTATAGGCAATGAAATTGTTTTTACCAAGTGTATACTGAATGTAGGACTGGTGCAAGACTGTAGTAAGAGATTGTTCTCTATTACAAACCCCCCACAAACAAACCCATCAGTGAGTCACAGATACCAAATTTAGCTTGTAGATAAATGGTATTTATAATGTCACCCCATCAGCAACCCCCACCAATATATGAATGAACAGCTGTCAAGAAAGTGAGCGATACAATGCAGCGTTTGATAGAGATTTAGCTGATTTAGCTGGCTAAGGCTTCATATTGTAGGACAAAGAGCTTGCCATGATGTCCAATCCTCTGGCTCATCTTTAAAAAATGCAACTCTGTGAAGGAGTGTTTCCCATTTTTCTGTTTGTTTGTGTGATCATCAGAGTTACTTCTTTATCTGCTGAAGTACTGACTACAACCTGTGTCCCAAGTCCATGACTATGAGGTCAATCACTAATCTTGACCACTGATTACCTCATATTTGAGAACTACCATAGTGATACATCCGGGTGACAGCATGCTAAGTCCAGCCAGCTGCATACCAGAGTTGGACAATCATTGCTCTTTATTTAGACCTTAGTATCTGTCAACAGTGAAACCTAAGCTAAAAGCCAAGACTGAAACGCAGTAGTAGCTACTAAAGTGCTAAAAGATAGGCAGCAACAGTCTACCTACCGGCCCAAACACCCAACTTAGATTAGCATCTCTCCCAGTGCAGTGTAAGAAGAAACCAGTGAAGTGTAATTACAACTGGTCAGACGAAACAAACCTAACACCTCAGAGTGAAAGAGTGGGAAAAGGAATGTGAACAGGTCTACAAGACCTTGTCTTTCTGGGGTGGGTGGTCTGAGGTATGGGGTCCTGTGCTCCAAGATGCCCTATAATTACCCTCAGGGTGAAGACAGGGTGGCGTCCTCAGGTCTTGGCACCCACAGTTTATGGGGGTCAGAAATAGAAGGAACACCACCCCAATGGTACATGAGGAAACCTAGGGGTGTAAAAGAGCTTCAAATCTGTACATCACTCCCATTCGAGCCAATATCCATTCTAGCGACTGTCATTTCTACTGATCTACTTTGAACTTGTCTCAAAACCCAATAATCCAATGCCACCAGTGCCTTTAAAGTCCACCCAGACCAAAATTGTGTTTCTGTTTTACCGAGAGTCACGTAATAATTCTTGGGTTCAAACTGTTTGACGAGTACACTTCTGTAATAAGAACCTCTCTTTAAATCTAAAAGCCTATTTACTTTGTTATTAGTATGAACTAAATAGGAAACAATACACAATAATCAAGATTTAGCCTGCATGCTGCAACAGGGCTTTCAGCATTACAGCTTCACTCTGAGCTGCAATCCTATCCAATTCATTACCTTGAAGCTGAGAAGAAAGCGTGCCTTCCACCCAATAAAAAAAGGTCAGCGTTTCTTTAAATTTCATACCTTGCCAACTTAAACTGTATCAGTACGCAAACACTCAACCTTCTTACCTGGAGGGCAGCAAACATCATCATTTCCTCCTCTGTGCATTCAATTTCCTCCAGGAGAATGGCCCACTTGGCCTGTTCATAGAGCTGGTTCACTCGAATGGCATCATACTGTGGGCACATCAAACCATATTATTGAGCAAACTGGACAACTTTGAATACAGTGATGTCAAAGGTAAAGGTTGTATGAGATTAATGATACAAAAGTATCAAATAACTAGTCTTTCAAACGCCCCATTCAGGTCATCGGTACCAGATATAGAACGTAAGCTCTACAGGCCAGTGTTAAACAAATATTTTTACCCAAATCATGGCAACTAATGGCTGGATGTATCCCTGCTTACTTTATGATTATAATAACTTATATCTGGTGCTTTTAGGTTATGATGATACAGAGCTATTCGGCATGGCAGGGTCTCAATAATTATCTCAACTGACTACAATGTGCTGTGCTTTTTCTGTATGATTTACCTTTGGATTGAGGTCAAAGAAGCTGTGATATTTAAACCTCAGCAGCAGCACCTCATTCTCCTTTACATCCTGCTCCATGAGAGACCTGGACGAGTCCAGCCACCTGTACAAACAGGGATTACAGCTAATTAGAATATGTTATTTTTTCACACAACATGAAAGCAGTCTCTTGTAAATGTTGTCTGTTAACGACCTTTTTTTAACTAAACCACTAGGCAAAGTTTAACTCACCCCTGATTGATTTTGGCTTTGTCCAGCAGGGACTGGGGCTTGTACAGTTTGACCAGAATGTCTGGTGAGGAGATTGGCTGGCTCACAGCAAGGATGCTGGGATTGCCCTCTGACAGGGGACTGTCTCCGAACCAGGCGGAAGTTGGTGACAAAGGGCTGCCGTCCCTTGAGTCATAGGTGGGGGTCATGGTCTTACTGTATAAGCCTGGACTAGAGTAGATGCTCCCTGAAAAAAGATAACCATCAGTTACCGTATTCCCTTGCGGAGCCAGAAATACAAACCTAACACAAAAAACTTCCAAATACTGACACTCACAATCAAGTTAAGTACACATAAGTCACTAACACAGCATTGAGGGGGAAGAGTGAAGACTTCTCAGCACACGCAAATGCAGCCTAGCCTGACCAGTTAGTGGTCAAAAACACCATGTGACTACCAGCACAAACTTTGCAGATGAGTGACTTCAACACCACCCTCCTGCTGATGGTGGGGTAGATGTTGATCAGCATGCAGGTGATGCACAACATGATCAGGTTTACCCATTTACTTACAGACCAAAAGAAAAACCAGCAGGAATGCACTGCACACAGCAAACTACAGCACAATTTACCCACGAGAAAGAGAGAGAGTACAAAAATATTGGAGGAGAATACATTGAATATCTTTTAAACATGTTAAAGGAATATAACTAAATAAAAAAAAACCTTTGATAAACTAAGTGTCTAAGCAACTTAAATGCTGAGTTATATGTATATTTGGTCTGCAGTGTTTTAATTTGGGAGTCTGGCTACAAACAAAAGCCCCCAAAGTGAAGTTATTTGCATTTCCTGTTAGTCCAAGTTCCAAAGTATTTTCATTCCCCTCCATTCCAACTCTCCCTCTGTAGGGTCAAGCAACACTGGCTAAACCATTAAACCCCTTCTGAAATGAGGAAGTGGGCTTGGTTTCTGTATGTGAGTGTGCATGTGGATGTTTATGTTTGCAAACTGAGGTCATGAGAACATGTTGCTGGCTATGGCCTCCCCTTCCTTGTGGGGGAGGGTGATCAGTGGTTCTTTCAAGGTTTTCCTCCCAATGCAAAGTTCATCAGGTCAAGAAGACTTATCCTATCACCTGTAGGGTCCCCTGGGGAATGCCAAATATCTAGGGAAAGTGTGTATAAATTGAAAGCTGGAGTTCCATTAATAACACAAAGGAGCCTCCTCCATCCTGTTTATTGAATCTCAAATGCTGGTGCAAAAACAAAGAATGCTAACATGACTTTACTCCCTAATACTCCCACACTAGTGATTCATAGAGGGCTTAGATGGAAGGAGCAGGACCACCATCAGCTGTTGAGACTACAAGTAAACCATGGGATGGTGGTCAATAAATGAACTGTCATGGATTTGGTTTTTACAGCGCTCCTGTGTGGGCTGCTATTTGAAGCATGCAGATAGGATTATAAGCATGTGATTTTAATTCTGAACACAAGTTTATGGGTAAAAACACAAATGTCCTACATATAACTTGCCCGATAACAACCATCTCATATCTGCATACTCAAGCAAGTGATTGGCTATCCTGCAGGCACAGTGAGCAGGCCCCTGGAGTAGCTTTAAGAAAAGTGAGCAATGAGCTAATTGCTAAAAGGGCGCAAAGCCTTTGTCATGACACCACCCGAATCAGCTGACTTCCTTAGGAGGACCAGTCAGGTGACTCGGTTGCTAGTCCCAAATGCTACATATGTCATGTGACCTTAACACACCAGCTGTGGGGTGTAGAGAGGAATAAGGAGGCAATGCTGAGGAAGCAGTGCTGAAAAGAAAGGACAGAGGAAGGGGAAAGCTTACCTTTCACAGGTCCGATGTATATTATCTCAGAGGCTAGGATGAAAAGAGAAAGAGTAAGAAAAAGAAAGACAGGAAAATGTAGAGGGAAGGAAACGGGTAGAAATCAACTCAAGTGGACAGATTTAAGACACAGAAAACTCTACAGGCATAGAAGGAAACAGAGGAAAAAAGACAACAGTTGAGGAATACAAGAATGGGGTATATCTTTGGCATTTCCACAGACACTGCCAACTGCTAGCCTCAGAGTGGATGACTCAGTTTACCCTCTTCACAGAGGGAGATCGCCCTGGCATGACTAGTGAAGTTCTGCAGTTTCCATCCACCCATTCATAACCATCCAACGCAGCATGACTGATTGAAAACCCAGGCAAGGCGTTGGTCAGAATGACCCAGCCTTGCATGTATAAAGTGCAGCACATTTTTACAAAGTAAAGGCCGTTCGAGGTCTGTCATTCTCAACACTGACAAGACAGACGATTACAAACAGCGGGCATGCCAAGGCGTAGCCGCTCCACTGGGAGCTGCTGAACTGGCATCACAGGCAGCGTCGTGTCTATGTTCGTGTAACAACAACAGCTGAGGATGGTTTTTCTACCAAAAATGACCAATTACGTGAGGCAGGTCAAATGAGTGTGGAGACATTTCCTAAATAGTAATTTTAAATATAGAGATTGAGGTTTTGGAAAAAGATTGCCAGTCTACAAGTGGAAATAAATGGTCATGTACCCATTATGGACTTGTTGTTTAGACAAACACCCATTTCATTTGCTTCTGAGATCAGTGTGGAGCTCACTGTACAGTACACATAGGCTATTTTGCATGTGTTTAGGTACTCTATAGGCACACATTTCTTGTATGTATTTCTTTTACCGTTCTCGGCAGTAATAAATCAGTTAAAAAGACATTGAGAAAAAGGCAAAATGATCTGTTTAAAGCTTGAGTATCTCCAAAACATTCAATCGGACTCAAATACTTCAGAAAAGTGTTAAAATAACTGTCGCGTTCTTATGAATGGTATTATAATCAAATGTGTTGTTTTATCAGCTTATTGAGAAAATATAATAATCGCATTTAAAAAGGTGGATTGTGAAAAGACTAATAAAACTGTTGCATATTAATTTCCTGTAGATTGAATAATTGGTTAACTAAGTATTGCAGTTCTAAATGTGATAAAGGTCGTTCTGTGGTACTGATTGCATCTTTTCAAAGCCTTGTGATTTCTATCAGGAGATCTGGGCCAAGAGGCCAGCCCTTCCTCACGAGGGGACGGAATAACATCTTACAACTTGGCCATAAAATGTACTTTGACTGTAGCATGTGATCTGCGATCTGATGTGTGTGTGTGCGCTCACATACACACACACACACACACACACACACTCTCTCTCACACACAAGGAGACTGGTGACAGTAAACAGATTCTCCACATTCCTACTGAAACTCTGTTTCTCCTCACCACCTAATACTCTGACCACATTCACCCACTGGGAACAAAATGTATCTAAACCAAAGGCGTAGAGGAGTGTGTAGCACACCCCTTAAAATGTGGTGATGCAACTCTGGGCATGGTCGATGTGTTGGGAAGTAACTGCTTTTTGCAGTTTCAATCACTCATTACGTTTAAATATATGAGTGAATAAATACACCGTTCACTCTGATCCACATAGGTTTGTAATGATACTAGAATTTTAAACTTGATACAAAGTAATGCTCAATAGCATTCTTAGTACCATGGGAGGAAAATAAAATAAGACACATGACTCTTTTCTACAAGATAAGAACTAAACCAACAATAACATCAATGTTATTTTATATATTTAACAATATCTTATATCATTTTAAGCAGTGCAAAATTTGAGGTTGTCTGATGTAGTGCTGTGCATCTGGTGAGTTGGCACCATCCTTTCATTGTTGATCAAATCGTACTGTTAGGGGGTAGAGCAACACACTTTTTAGACACAAATAATTGTGCTAGTCTAACACAATTTACACAGCCTATTAATGTCGGGCAGGTACTGATAACGATTCCTGCCTAGTTCCACCATTAGCATCATCATTAGCACCTTAATGATAACTTAACAGCAGGCTAATGTAGCTACCAGGTAAATGCTAATAGTTAAACAGCAAACTTTTATGAGTCCAGTAGCCAGGTTAATGTTTCTGATAACCGTTTAAAATGTCTTGAAATTCCTTGAAGTGTTGTCCAGTGTTGAACTTACTGTTCATGTGTTCAACTAGTGAGGGGAGGGGCTGTGTGCCTGCCTATCTGCAGCAGTGCTTTTTGAAGGTCTGTGTCAACTAGAGGAGGCAAAGACAGCACTGCCGGGTTGAGTATCTAATCTGAGAGCCATTTTTAGTATCAAATAGTATCCGAGTATCAATTTTTTTGACAACCCTAGATCCAAATCTGTATTTCAGGAGAATTTGTTTTTCACAATGAGTGTTCAGGCTGCTATCCCTGCAACTGGTGAGTCTATATAGTCATTCAGTGCACACAGAGCTGACTCTGCAGAGCAGAAAAGACTAATCGCACAAAGAGTCTCATTCACCCTGTCTGATGGTGTTAGCAGTTCTGCTTAATGCTAACCCTGTGACAGCAGTCTGTTTTGTTCTGCTCCTCCCTGCTCAGATGGTTGTAAGTCTCCCATCAGGAGGGAGGAGGGTCAGTATGACTGCACTCCTGTAGCCTGGTTTGGGTTTAAAATGGCAGCGTGACCAACTATGTGTGGAATCTCAGCCATTTTTAGTCCTCCCTGCCAAGGAATTGAGAGCGAGGGCTGTAGATCCCATGCAGGCCTCAAACTCACACATTCATATTTGGTCACGAGAAGCAGGGCGCACCAAACTCGGGTCATCTTAGTGTTTTGGGTGGGTGTTTTTTTTTTTTTTTTTAAATCGCAAGTGCATGAAATACAAAAAAGAATCTAAGAAGCTTCATGGGGCCAGCACAACCTGCCATACAACCTGCTGTCCCAGGAAAATAGGAGCAATTGTTTTTCACAACAAAAGAAAGTGAAAATTCTTCCTGATTACCTAAAAACAGATCAGAATGTAAAAACCTAAATGGTTAGGTTTATACAAACTTTCAACTCATGGGTTGGGAATATGAACTCAAAAATACCCTGGCTTTATTCATCAAGAAATATTTTTGTTCCTAACAACTCCAAACTCAGTTGGAGTTCTTTAGGAAACATTGTTAACGAGCCATAGAAGCAGCTCACCTGATCCAGGTGTTAACATCGGACCCTCCAGTTCCAGATCATCTTCTTCTGTCTCCTCCAACTTTTTCTTCTTCTTTTTGGGATCACGGGGCTTGCGCAGTAGAGATAACTCCTCTGGGTGGCGGATATCTTTTGGGGAGAAACATTAAGAAGATCCATTCAATGTCACATAAGCATAAACCTTGACTAGCAACAAAGCCATTTGGACACAAAGACAGACAGGCTTGGATGTCATAGAGTCCCCAAAACCATACAGTAATTTGTGTTTTTTCAACTATAGGCTTGAAATAAAACCACATGACCTCAATGACTTTAAGCTGTATAGTAGGTGAAAATAGGGACACTAAACCAACCCAAATCTCAAAAAAAAAAAAAAGGTGAGAGGCAGATTGGGGGGGGGGGGAGAAGGACAAAAAAAGCAAAGGGAAACAGATGCAGACAGCTGTGCACATAAAGGGTGGAATACTGTAAATCCCTTTTCTCAGGGCTCTAACAAATCTTGCTTTAACTTTAATCCCCAGCTGAGACTGAGCAGACATCCTCCATCGCCCTCCTACTCCTCTTCCTTAGACAATTCCTCCAACACACATTAATAACACAATTCAGCCGACATTGGAGAATAGTAAGGTAGCGTTACTTTTACCCCCCTGCCCGCCAAAAACCCTCCCAAAACTATTCACAACAAACAGGTAATAAAGATGAAATGAACCAAACTGTAACTGCATGTATGCAAATGGAAGAGAAGTGTGCAAGATCCAACTCGGACAGTAAGACACCCGCCATATTGAATATAATGACTAAAACAGAGCAGTCTTTATTCCCTGGCTTCTCGCTCTTTTCCCTCCTTCCCTTGGGCCTGGAGACCAGGGAACCATCACTCAGCAGCAGCAGAAATGATGTTTTAGGATGGCTTGGGGCGGTTCTGATATAGGCGGTGAGACGGCCAGAATGTGTCAGGACTAGAATAGATGGAGCTCGGCTAGAAGCAACGCACATCTGGACCCACAGCTGGACTTGGTTTTCTCGAGGATTCCATATTAACTGACGAGCACGCAGATACTTGAGAGCAATATTTCATATTTTTATGTAATCAAGTGCATAGCTATCCATTTTCTCATATCTATTGAATCAAATCATTTTTTTCAAGTAACTGAAGAAGGTGTTGTGGAAAGCACAGGCAGAAGGGTTGAGAGAACGTCTTGGCTTGATGTGCAAGCTTGTTTGGTTTGTGTAACTAAAGCAAAAGCATTCCAGGAGTTTTAAGAACTACCAGATGGGAGCTCACCCTTTCTCTGCCTCCCTCCTCCCCCATTCTCACTCTGCTGTAACAGACGAGCACAGTCCCCGTGCCCTTATACAGCCATGTGAGTTCCAGGCCTGCTGCTGCGCTTTAGCCCCCGAGGAGGCAAATATACACAGTAAAGTGTGTATCAAACGGCAAGTAGATGGATAGGACTGTGTCTTTTTGTGAGACATTGCAGAACCATGTGGCATTTAATTACAACCTAACTCTGTTTAATTGTTATGAGCCTATCATCAACACTGGGAACTTTTCCATATTATAAATATTAGCATGACAAACTCTGGGGGAGATAATGCATCTGATGCAATCGATCTCTATTATTTCAATGAAATGAGTTAACGCCATGTTTTTCAATTGTTTACACTACTTTGAGTTTGTTGTCAAAACCAGACAGCTCAAAAACTTCATTTAATTAAGAACTATAAACATGTACACGTATGCAGCAGTGTATCTGATTTCTGGAAAAATCTGTGGCTGCTTAATAACGTGCAAATTTGTTCCACTAAAATGCACCGACATCCAGAAAAATTATCTACTCAGGAGATCATTTATGCTGCTCGTATGCATGATTACATTCTTTAGGTCACTACCCACCACAGTTAGTGGCCATAGGTGGTAGGAATGTAGATTATCTCCATAACTGTTGAAACTACATCAATCACCCTGCTGATCTTCTGCTCAGCTCTCCTCGTACTTGGCAACCAGGCTTCAAGACAGCTAAATGCCTCCATTTAAAGAAATACTTCACTCTTAACTCAGAGCAGGCAGTACACCCTTTTCTGGCTGACAACCATGGTCTTGGAAATGCCAATTCTCATCCCGGGCAAGTGTTGTAGTTAATTTTTTGCTGACATATTCATACTCCTACGCTCACCACTTTTGGCTGGTGTCAGGAGGAGGAAAGAGGAGGGTGATGGTCAGAATGCTTACAAAGGCTTGGTGGATTTTCATTTGCAGAAATGACACCTAGACAATAAGATCCCAATCTTCTGTCCTGCTGACTTGTGGCAGTAACCAGGCCTGAAGCCAGAGGAAAAGGATTGACTGGGAGCCAGCAGCGCATGCAAGATTTACTCTTTGGAACAGATGATTCACTGCAGTGAGTAAGACCAGCCGCAGAAGAATCACAAACATCATCACAGTCTAATTTTACAGCACTTAAGTTTGCCGTATAAACTGATATAGACCTACATGGGCAAAAAATTACAAAGGAATCATCTGGTTCCTGTGTTTCCCTTGCATACTCCTAAATGTTAAGAATAGGTGGTCTAGTTCCCACATATAGGCTTTACTTGGGCGGGCTGCCCAGGTATGTTAACAACAGGCCTAGGATATTTGGCGACTCGTTTTTTTTTTTTTTTTTTAGTTCTGTTCTTTTTAGCTGCTCACCACCAAGCCGGGCCCTTTGCTTCACATGCTACCAGTCTGGTGCTGTAGCGGTCCTCCATATAAAATATGGAAAACCTTTCCCAGTGGAAAGGACTACAAGTGGCGAGGATAGTCCTTCAGCTCAGAAGATCTACTGAGCGCTGAAGGGCACTTCAAACCTGCACCTGTAACAGGTGGAGTGGAGAACTGGTTCATGCAGCTCCAAGCCAAGCTCACATGAGTTTCAGAACAGGCTCTGCTGTCACCACACATGGAAGCTAGATGTTGCAGTTGAGTCACAGGTCTAAAGACTCACACACACACACACACACCATTTGCATTATATGTTTCAAGAATTGAGCTGATTACACATAAAGGAATGATAAACTTTTGGTGTTTATATTAAGTCAAATCATACTACGAGTTCATTCAGTTCTTAAAATGGCACAAGTCTCTTGTACTATTTTTCACTCTGGCTTTGACAATCTATACCAAACGGCCTTAGTGGCTTGGGAAGAGTGACAGTTCTCTTTCTCTGTCAGACACAAGGCTAAATATGTGCTAAAAGGCAACTCAGAAAGGATAATGATGCACTTACATTTAGGAGATGGAGCTGAGGCCAAACCACAGTACTCCTGTGTTATGACAACAGTTGAGAGCACATTTGGGCCCAGTCAAGCAGGCCACAGGTTGATGGGTCATAACTCTGCTGGACCAAAACGACAGAGCTAAGGTCCATACAAAAATCAGAAAGGTTTCTTGAGGACAAAGTGGTGGGACCAAAAAATTACAGATGTCTGCTTCAAAGTCACTCTTCATGTGAGGTGCTACTGACAAATTACTCATGAATCTGTTTTGCCAGACATTATTTAATGGCTCACTGTAACATTTCATTACTGGTGCTGCCTATTAGCCATTCCATAGAAAACCCTCTGTGTTGGTTTTCAAGCGCACAGTAGTTTAAAAGAGCTTGCACAGTTGCTCTGAGTGCAGCAGCTTGACTCTTGTTAGTCTGAAATGACGCTTTTCTAAGGGAGGCAGCAGATTTGCACCACCTCAGGCTCCAATGTCCCCAGTCATGTGTTAGTCAGTTATGAAGAGTACATTCTGTCTGCTGGCTCACAGAACAAATGGTGTTAGAGGGTGTGTGTGTGTGTGTGTGTGTGTGTGTGTGTGTGTGTGTGTGTGTGTGTGTGTGTGTGTGTGGGCTGAATATATATTTAGTCAATATGAGAAACCAGGTTGTGAAGATGGCACAGTGAGCAAAAGGAGGAGCTGGAATTTTGGTGGGGTGCAAAGCAGCTTGCAGGAAAGGCAGCTAACAACAGTACACCCTACTGTGGGATGACATTAGCTGATCCATCAGGATTGGGGAGTGAGTTGGATTTCATGACTTGTCTGAACTTTAATTACACAATATACCGAAGTTATTGGTTGCATCATTAAGCAAATGAAGATTCAACAATTTCTTCTGTTCTCTAAAACTTTAAGCTGAGTATCTTTTGGTGTGAATTGGGCCAGGAAATTGTGACAGAAGTTTTCCCTGTAGCATTGTAGTTGCATTTCTTCACAAAACAGAAGACATTACAAAAAGTGGAAAAAATATAATTTTGGAGAACTCTGAATTGTTTACAGAGTTCAAAATTGTTATCTTTAAACTAATTGTGGAAAATCCCAAATGCCTCTTTTTCCTATCAACTAAGCAGTAGAGGACATGATGTAAGGTCAAAACAGGAGTGGAACTGAGTGATTTTTGTGTAT
This sequence comes from Diplotaxodon limnothrissa, assembly GCF_057381915.1. Classification (NCBI taxonomy): domain Eukaryota; kingdom Metazoa; phylum Chordata; class Actinopteri; order Cichliformes; family Cichlidae; genus Diplotaxodon; species Diplotaxodon limnothrissa. The sequence goes on along the minus strand of NC_140614.1, from coordinate 25,227,264 downwards.
TACAGTACATCAGCCTTTTGCTGAGCCCTCTTCTCTTTTCCAGTCTTACCAGATGGAGTGCATTTGTCAAGAACAAGCTGCTTTGGACATGGGAGAAGTATGTAATGACAATGAGAGTGTTATGTTGATTTCTTATGCTGGATGTTCACTGACAGAATTCAATTGCTCTAGCGAGACTAAAAACCAGACAAAACATTAGTTTGGAGGAAAGAATAATGTTTGTTAATACTGCAAAGTAAAAGACTGTTGCATGAGGTAGTTGTAAAACTGTTTTCTCTTTCTGTTTTGCAGACTTGCACAAGTAACCCAATGACTGAAGAACTAAACACGAGAACTAGATCTGGTCTTAAAGCCAAGCTCATCATCACTGGAAAAAAAGAAGAATCAAATCTGGTTTCCGTCTTTCACTATACCTGCTCCTCCCTTTCTGCTGTCTGAAACAAAGGCCAGCTGGACAGGCCTCCACTCTTCCTGTCCACTCGTATTCACTATGCAGCTCACAGGCAGGCAGGAGAAACTATGCAGAGGAAACTGTCAAATTGAAAGCTGCCCAAATAACAAAAAATGCTTCCAGGTCACTGCAACTGTAAACTGTCATACATCTACAGCAAAAGGAAAAAAAACATCCCCACTCTCTATTTTTGAAAATAAAATCTTGCAACTTACAAAGTCAGCTAAAATAAGTTTTTCTAAAATGTATGCTTATGTAAATGTGAATATAACAGATGTCTCTGCCCCAAAAAAAGCTTCTTTGTATATTTACACTAAATAAAATGCTCTGCAGAAACTAAACTAAAAGCTAAGTCAAGCGATACCAAAAGGAGACCCTGTCACTGGAGCCCCGGATCCTACTTGCCGAACACAGTTCAGTGACCAGGACACAACAGGTGTGTTATGATCCTGTCTAAGGATACACGTGCGTGGGAGTTTTTTCAAACCTTCAAACTGTACTGTAGATAGTGATTGAGAGGCAGAGGCAAGGGGCAAGGGGCAAGGATTGAGATCTGGGCTGAAGAAAAGTGGATGTTAGTAGGTCAGGGGTTGTTGGAGTCCAGCATGTGACCTCAGTCATCTTTGGCAGATCAGCAGATATCTATAGTGTGTGCGTGTGACCTTTAGGCATTAGTTACGCCATGGAGGACACTTAAATTAGAACTGATGTTATAAGAAGGAGACTGTGACCAACAGTAGGAGTCATTTCTGTGTACCTTGTTGCACACCTTTGTTTCTGAGACAGATAAATAATCTCTGTTTACGAAACATTATTGTGAGACTGATTGGAGCCCAGGTTTCAAGGACATGACTTTAGATTGGGCTGAAAGTCAGGAGACACCACTTTGGCTCTGTGAGCTTAGACTGTGTTTAATAAACACAACAAATTGCCAGGGATAAAAACAAAGAGGGAGGAAGGGCATGATTAGCTATGTTTGATGTCGAGCATTTTAGACCTTTTCCAAAAATACTATCACCACAGGAAGTTTCCAGTTAAACAGGGTGTGCATAAGTAAACTGCATGCCCCATTTTGCAAGTGAAACAATTTCAAATACATAACTACTTGCCAACAACACCTCATCTCACACTGGCTTCATGAGAACTTTTCACATGTCCACTTAAAATAAAACTGTTCATTCTATTCCTCTGAAAAGGAGTCGATCGTTCACTCACTGAAAGTTTTGCAGATGTCCGACACGGCCTTGAAGACCCGGTCAGAGAAGTTGACCTTGACTTTCATGTGCTTCATGTTGGGGAGCTGGAGCCGTAGCAGTTTGTGCTGCGGCGTAAAGAGCAGCCTGGCGTCAGCTTGGATGCCGTACTTATCCAACGTCCAGTGGGTTTTTAACAGCCATGTCTTCTTCTTCTCCCACCAGAGAGCATGGTCCGACCAGTCCCTCTTTACATCTAAGAGAAGGCAGAAAAAGATGGAGAAGTTACAGTGATCAATATGTAAACTGAAAAGCTGCAAAGAAAACTAAGCAAAGAACGGAGCATTTATATTGCTGTATGGTAGAACACTGTATAACACTCTACTGATAACCCAACCAAGTATATCCCCTCCCAGCTGGAGGTCACACTTGATTGAAAAGGGGCACCAGCACATTATTGCAGAGACGGTGAAGTCAAAGACAGAGGAGGGGGGGAAAAGACTGAATGTGTGAAAGACGTGGCTGTTTGTGTGACGCTGAGGGAATATCAGGTTCATACCGCCCTCTTTGTTCCAGAGTCACACCGTGATCCCTTTAAAGCAGACGCAAGGCACCCAAAACCCTGCATTGCTTCCAGGCTTTTGCTCTGCAGGGGATCACCAACAATAGCGACTGACCTGTAGTCTCATGGTGTATGTGTCTCACTTCAAGGGGAAGGTGAAAACCACAGGGATTTGAGGGAACTCAAAGCATCTGTTTTGCAGATCACCTGGTTCTCGTCGGTATGTGAGCAGCTCAGCAATGTGCTGAAGCTCTATTTGAATTGCAAATCAAAGTGGTGAGCAAAACCGAATATTCACAGACATAGTGGTAGCTCTGTTAAAACCATTGTTCTCATGTATTAATGCGATTCATCAGTGACTGGGATACATTCACAAATTAGCCACGCAAGTTAAGCGGTTAGCTCAAAGGCTCATAACTTTACACGGTGTTTAAAATACCAACCGGCTATTTATGTACCCCACACTGTGCACGTGTTCCTTTATGATCAAGAGTAAAATTTAACAGTCTTGTTAGCAGACTGATAGTTGAGATGACGTGAATAAGCCTGAAGTTTTTTTTTGACTACTTTCAGATGTCCCCCGAGTAGTGATGTCATCATCCCGACATTATTTCAGGAAGGCATTTCCCAGATCGGTCTCATTTCCTCCACCCACATACCTCTTCACTGTTTCTCCAGCTTATTCTCAGTCTCACTCTGAGTCTCTCTATGCTCTTAGTGAGTCATTGCCCAGACAGAGACGTCAGTTTGCTCAGTCACCGTTTAATCAAATCATTCGATACTGATACTGCGGGGTCAGTGAGGGTGTTTGAAAAAGGTCTGTATGCTCGTCAACAACCTATTGTCAGACAGACGTTTGATATCCCTACAAAGATAAGAAACCAATAGTCAGATCACAGGAATATAGTGCAAATACAGTATATTGGCACATCATGATTCAGGTTTCAGTTAGAAAATACAAAAGCTCAGTAAAGTTTACATATGCAGACTAAGGGAAAGGTTTTACCACAAAATACCCCTATGAAGCTTCCAATTGTGCTATTTAATCTCAACTAACTCTAATTCAATGAATTATCGAGTCTGTACATTAATGGAAAAAAATATGTGCTTTCTTCCTCATTAAGGACACCGACCTAGTTTGCATTCAAGGCTGGTAGCACAGGAGAGAATACGTCGTCAGCTCATTACATCTTCTGCTGTTATGACACGAGGAAGGACACAGGTAATAATGCACAAACTGGAGCCATAATGGATTGCAATTACCTTCAAGTACACTGTGAGCAAGCAGCAGTTACACACAGAACAGCGCAAAACCTCACATCCATTTTCCCTTTATAATGTTGATGTTTGCTGGTAATTCATTCTATAAATTGAAAAGTACATCAAAGTGAAAGACTGCAAAGATGATCTTGAATGTTTCTCTTTGCGACCTTCTCTGTCAGTCAAACAGTTTGGTGCCACCATGGTGGGCTTTTGTTTCCATGTGCTGCTGTTGTTTTCCACGACCTTTACATACAGGCATCTATACACACTGTTGACACACTCCTGCGGATTAGTGGGTGAGGAAGTGAAACAACAGATTGTCTCTCCTTAGACCAAGGAAGCAAGACTGCTGAGATGTGAGTAAAGCAAACTGGGCTGAGGAAAGGATTACAAGAGATGGGGAGAACAAGTTTAAGGAAAAGAGTGGCCACCAGCATGTCAATGCAGATGGCATTGTGAATTCTCCTGGGGAGGGGTTGTTTGTCAGGCTGTTGGCACTGTTTACTCCAGTGGGCAAACACTTGGTACTTGAGTGAAAACATTCCAGGCTTTCTGAAGCCCTGTGAGAGTTGCTTTAGCAGCATGGGGTCTAGCTGTCATCAAGCAGTTCTGATGCCTCAGCTGTGCAGATAACAACTTCATATGCTACCTTTAGAGAAACTGCTCCCTTAAGTCTTCTACAGCTATTAAAGGCTGAAATAATGAGAGGGAGCACAGAGAGAAAATCTGAAAATAATCCTGAATGTATTTTCATAACTCTGCTCACAGTTTTTCCTCTTTCAACCTTGTAATTTCTGGTGTCTGGGAGCCCTGCAGAACAACTAGCATTAACGTTTGGCACTCAGGTCTTCACCACAGACCACATTCTATAGAAATATCCTTATACTCGGCATGCATGACCACCATACAATCTGTGGCAAGACATGAGTGCACTTTTTGGCTGGTCTCAGCTACCCTCAAGAAGCTCTCTACGGCCCCTGCTTCTGTTTCTTTGTTGCCATCTTATGCCAAAACCTTCCTGGACACGACTTTACCGTCTCGTTGCTTGTATCATTACGCAGTGGGTCGATGTGTCGTGATTGGATAAGGGCAGCTCGGGCAGGCCTCCATTGGACTCTTAAAGCTGTAACATGGTAACTCAATCCACAGATAGAGGGAGGGCCAATGGCATCTACCAGCTAAAAATGCAGTCTGCCAAGCCTGACGTAATACAGCAGCCAGAGGAATGGGGGGCCTAAGTAATTGGCTGCATTAAATGTGGACCCACAGCGCCTTAACAGAATGATGTGTGTGTGTGTGTGTGTGTGTGTGTGTGTGTGTGTGTGTGTGTGCGCGCACGTGCGCATGTGTACAGCTTGAATGACATGAGGAGGGGAAAGAGAATGGGAAAACCGTGTTTTATGACCTCTGCAGGATATGACAGATGATACAGAGTATGTGTGAGGAGGTGTGGGTATTAGTCTAGGGGAGGGTGGTCTTCTTATGCATGCACTAACTAAATTAGCTCCCTGTGTTATGTGCGTGTTCATGATTTAACAAGCGAAATTAATTCATAAATTGTGCCCAACCAACTTCTTTCCCCATTCGTCACCCTTACTGCCGCAGCTTTCAACCAAGACCACTTCCTCTGCTTTGTGCACCAGATACCACAACCAGAATTACTGGTTTAGAAAAAGAAGAGGACGGATTAATAATGCCATTGTTTTAGGAGGCATTTAGCAAAAAAGACAACAGACAGACAATGCTAAAATTGTACTCTAAAGGGCTTGAACTGCCACTCCCTTCTACATCCTGCCTCTTCATCCATTTTCTTTTAGTCAGCATCGGTGCAGTTTATATTAAGTGACTGTGTGTAGAGAGCCCGTCTGTGAGGGGGAGAGGACGGGACAACAGAGAAAAGCATGAGAAAAAGGGAATGAGAGAAAGGTCATGGAAAGGAGGAGTGGAAGAGGATGAGCAGAGGACGGGGAGGAGCTCTGTCTAGGGACACAATGTGAGAGGACAAGTGATAGGAAGCATCAGGAAGAGGAATTTCAAAATGAAGGTCTATCTGTGAAAAACACTAAATATACAGAAACATCTTCAATTGTCCTCATGCCTCCAAAAACTAAAACATTCATGTTTGCATCTGTTGCAGAACAATGTCATAAGCTCATAAATAAATCTTATCTGATCAATGGAAACCAATTCTCAATTGGAATAATGCTTCTATATTTCTAAAATGTACAGAATGACGACAAAAAAAAACAACCAGCAGTTCTGCAATCATGTGACCATGTTTTCAGCTAACAGTTATATTTATTTTCTGAACTAATCAGCTAGTCTTTAAAATGTCACAAAGTGTCTCTCTCAGTTTCTTGAAGCTCAACCTGAAATGATGAAACGGCCAATTTTCTTCCATTAACAAACCAATTTACCAACAAATAAGACTGAAAAGAGCAGGAAAAGCCCACAAAGGACGGAATTTTAAAAACATAAATGATCTGAAAATAGCTGATTATTTTTCTATTGATCACTAGATGAACAACCTATTACCTAATTGTTGCAGCTCTACAGTAGATGGGACGCCAACAACAACAACAAAAAAACCACACAAGTCATTCTTAGATGTGGTCTCTGTGGACTCAGTGACTCATGCCCTCTCTTTATTGGGTTTCAACCAGCACAGTGACAGTCAGCTGTTGCCTAAAGCAAAATCCAGGCTCATTTCTAGCTTCACTGATGGAGATGATTTAAGAGAAGACATGGTTACAGCTCTAGACTATTTCTTGTGTTAGCAAAGAACAAAATGATTGTGGCTATCACAACAAATCTGTTAGCTGTCAGTGATATCCAAAGCCACGCAGTGCAAGATTGTATCTTTTTTTTTTTAAGCTGCTGATAAAAATTAGCTCGGTCATGCAGTTTCCTTGGTGACTTCTGGCTGACGCCACGGGGAAGTGGTGCAGGGTGACAATTTGTTTTCATACACAACAAAGACAGTGCAGCAGGTTCGTCAGCCTTATATCTCACACACACACCCACACTTTCTCCCCCTGTACAAAGAGAAAGCCCTTCTAAATATATTCCACATCTAAAGCAGGGTGAAAGTTGGTATTGACAAGCAAAGATACAGCCAACAACTGCAATGCACTAAAATAGAGTTACAGCAAATGGCTTTTAGGTTCTTTGTAGCTCGTACGGTCACGCTGGATAGCATCAACATCAGATAGCCAACATGTGCACAACAGGTTAAAAAGAGAGGTGATGACAGTATCTGTATGCAGGGCATCAGACAAAGTCACGGTGGATTGTATTTAAAGATCAAAGCGATACAATGAATTCAGCAGCTGGTGTTAAAGACAATGTATGGAGTTGTAAACAGTGTTAATCACTACACATCAGAAGACAGCCACACGATGCACATGTTCCATGTGATACACAACTAAGAAAAGTGTAAAGTTAATAAGACAAACATGCAGTGTTAATCCCTTTGCTATTCACAAAGCAACACTGTTAAAACTGCAGTGCTTTCCATTGACAGGCTAAGTTAAATTAGCTGAGATTACTTCAGCCTCTTTTGTTACGTAACACAGAATTCTTCCAATACCTCAAACATGCCATTTATCAAAGGAAAGAAATATGCAATACACACAGTGCCCAAAAACCATTTAAGTGCATTCTGATGTATTTTGGAATTTATAAATCCCCCCAACACACACACCCAGCCTAGAAGACTCCTATTTACACAACAACACTCGAAACTATACCATTACTGACGTCATCTTCATGACGGTTTCACCACGCCTTTAAAGGTCTTTAGTCTTTTGTCTTCCCACCTACATCACATGCTACAAACTACATCTTTTCAAGCATAAACAGGCCCTCTGGGTTTTCACATTAGGCTGGTATATACTTGAACGCTTGTGTACAAGGTACAGAGGTAATCTGGTTGGTTGTTTGGTCAACACCCTTTCATTCAACCAAAATTGCTAGACAATAACAAGTTTTACTTTAAAAAGGAGGAAAATGACCACAACAGTGGCCTTTAAGAACTGGTCTGTAATCACCGAAGGAAAAAGATCTACCCTGCATTTTCATGGCTGCTAGCTTTATTAAGGTTTACATTTACTGAACTCTTTTTTTATCGTTGGCTTAAAGTTTAATTGGCAGTGACACTGTCTAAAAGAACAGTACAGTAACTTGTCTCTGTTAACATGTTTTACCAGTGTTGGTGCAGAACACTTTGGACTTTCCATCTATCCATGGAAACTTACCCCACTTAGGGTCGTGGGTGTGAACACATCACAGTAATAATACTTTTATAATGAAACAGCCACAGATTCATGAGCCCCAGCATTTGTCAGCAGCAGCTAAAACCAGACCAAGCTGGTCTCTCCTGCAAACAGGAAACTGGCCGCGTCTGTTGTTATGATTTCAGTTGAAAATAACAAGTTCAAATAAGATTTCAGATACGATTTCAGCCAGGATAGTTTTTTTGCTTCAGTTAACCTTTGATTATATATAGACATGAATAGCACACCCAAGTACTTACTCCTATTGTACTTCTTTGAAGTACACTGCCTGCAGCGCGTGTGAACCATTACACAATCTATAGAAAAGACCCCAGAGTCGCATATAATTGGCAGGCATCACGGTCAGGTCTACTGATGGGAAGGATGGTGGTTCAATACCTGGCTTCGCCAACCTTAAAGTTGAAGAATCCTTGGGCAATATTGAGCCACAAATTGCCTCCAATGAAATAAAAGTGTGTGAATGTTAAGCAGCAATTATACTATCTGTGTCTGTAAGATCTTCATGATCGACTCAGGTCCCAGAGACATAAATTTTGTCATCAGACAGTCCTTGTGCCTGCCTGTTTTCTGTGACCACACCAACTCGTCCATGTAGAATTTACATTAGAATACACAAACTACGCATGTGCCCCAGGCAGTGGTCTTCGAGCGTACATCAAAAGACATATAACGCCTAGATTAGACTCCACTGCAGATGCAACAACAACAATGATCAAGTAGTCATTGCTGTTATACTTGTTTGACGTACGCTTGAGGTCCTCCACCTGATGAGAATGCGTAGTTGGAGCATTGTAATGTAAATTTTCTGCGAACGAGTCATGGTCACATTAAAGTCTGCATAAACCCCAGCTCGTTGATTTCAAAATTTACGCCACTGGGACCAAAGTGGACCCTAGCAGACTCCCGGATGTGGAAAGTATAATTCCTGCTTACCCAAATGGCTACTCGTCTGTCGTGTATCTAGATGTCTATCGCTGCAATGCGGTAAAACCTAGGCTTTAGGTTAAAAGTGTTTAGGCATATAGGGAAAAAGCACTTGCATGAATGTGTATGTGTAAATGGGTGAATTTCACTTAGAAAAGTGCCACGTAAGTAGCCCATTTAATATTACCCCTCGTGCTCACTGCCTAATGATGAAATTTAGGTCACTCAGAAACCAAGCAGACCCTCGTGCACTCGCTGACACATGAAGTGAAATCAAGGCCTTACAGTTTTACATCCCAGTCTCATCTCAGCAACTTACAACTCTGCAGGACAAGATCAAGCAGCTTCAACTATAAATGAAGAAGACAATATGGAGGCCTACACGTAAGATGGTAGTGTAAGAGCTGCTGAACTAGGCTTTTATAACATTGAATGAGATATCCTAACATGAAATTTACTGATAGGAGTAAAAAGGGTGTAACAGCGCTGGCTTTGATACATTAGGAAAGGCCAGAGGGCTATTAAAGGAAAACTCCTTAGAGACAGATAGTTTGTATCCATTTGTGTCATAATCCAAACACAGCAAAACAGTGAGGGTACTCCTCCTCCACCCTAACACAGCTTTATGCAATTAAGTGTTCAGGGACCCGGTGGAATAATGACATTACAAAGTTACTCTGGGACTAAGATCAGTGGAACAGATACACAATACTCATTTGTCCTCCATGTATGAAACCTACCAGACGTGCCTTCAGGACTGTGATAAGCTGGCCCGCTGATGCCCCTGTGATTTAGATGGCAAAAAACTATATTGCAACATCATGAGAAATTCTCAGGAGAACAAACATACCAAAGTGAAAGTTCTAAATACTGGAGGCAGCTAAGAAACTCTTATTTCAGATGATTTGATCACTGAAACAAAACTTTTCTCTATGAATGGGAGAGCAGAGGGGAAAAAAAGAGGTGGGGACAGCTTTAAAATGAATGAATGTGGGCTGAGAAGCAGAACAAAAACTCCAGATCAGTTTACTCCATTGACACACAGGTGTGTGGTGTTACAACAACAATGTGGAGCGCTAACATTTCCTTCCACTGGATCCTTTGTGCTGTTTGTACTACAGAAAGGTCGGGGGGGGGGGGGGGGGGCAAAAAAAACAACAACCTGGCATCAGTGTCGCAGAGGAGCCAATAATATTTTGTTCCGGTGCATGTTTCAGATGCCAAACATAATTAATTAAATCATCCATAACAAACAGCAGTCCTTTCATACAAGTGCTTACAGAGAGAAGGCAATGGGAAAACAATGATATTAAAATCCAACTGGATAATGGTGCACTTTTCAAATCTACATTTGTAAAGGGGATCAGATTACCAGCCATTTTCAGTGGGTAAATCATAATCTTGATAGCATTAAATGAATCATTATTAAATTAATCCACTAATAGCTCAAGCTCTGAACCTAGCACTCATGAGATTCTGGTTGCATCAACTTCAGCTGTATAATCAGCTGAATATTAAAAGGAAAAAAGAAAAAAGAAGTAGCTCAGCAGACCTAATTGGGCTGCCAAACACTTCTATATATGGCCAACACAGAGTATGTATAGAATTATACTGACCAATGGCCAGCATATGATCACATTTGCAAGTCTAAGTACAGAGCAACACAATCACAGCATCTTACCGGTGAAACAGGAAAGCTCTAGCCTGGGCAGGACCACCACTTAGGATAAGTACTTCCTGCCAGAGAGATTAGACAGTAAGATGAACACACAGCCTGCCAGGCCATTTCTCACTTCATGAGGGCAGACCTTTCGAAAGGCTCCACAGCCACAATCAATGAGTCTCATTAAGTATAGCAATTTGTTTAAACCGTGTGTCGGGTCACGATGATAGAAAACAGAACACAGGTGGTTATAACCACCTATCAGTGTTGTCCTTTGTGTACTGTAATAAAAGTAAAAGATGTGAGAGATGTGTTCGCTCTCCTCGGGAAAGCTATAACTGATATTGCAGACCCATCTCTCTCTCCTCAGCCCAAGGCGAGGATGCAAGGCACACAGGCAGGAGAAGGTGCATTTAAAAAAGAAAAACCATAGCGGAAGGTCAACATCCTGTGCTAAACGGCAGCTGTTTCCCAATGAAACCTGGACACCACAGTCTTAAACCAGGGCCTTCTGGTCACCACAACCTGCAGCAGCGGCAAGATCAGTTTTATTAAAGACACCAAAGTTAAATAGCTGACCAAATAAAGTATTATCTTGAAAACCAAATTTGTTCAATGCAAACATTACAGTCACTTGCAAATCAATCCTAATTCAACACTTAACAAAAAAAGAATATGGTGATCATCACAAATGCATTGAGGACATGCAGCAAAGGTTTTCTGTGGTGGGTTTGTGGTGAGGGATCCAAAAACTGCAGGTCACTCACTGGAAACAATCACATTAACTCTCAAAAATATGCAAGCTCTATTTTTGTAACACTTAACAGTCAGTGTAAATGAACAAACCTGTGTACCTCTGTGTTTGCTATTGATTATTAAGCCTTGCTACGCCAGAGAAGTGGATGGTTTTGAATATTCAGACACAATAATCAAAATATATTTGAAAAAAGTGGAACAGAGAAAAGAGGGTGAAGTCAGAGCGAAACATGGAGAAAGGAAAAAACAGAAACAGAGCAGTAGGTGGTTGAAGCAGGCAGCAAAGACTCCAGCAATGACGGCAGCGACCAGAGCAGCATGCCAAACCTTTGGAGTCATTTCCTGCTTCGTCGAAGACTTTTATGGAATTTTAGCAGCGTAGCTAACGTCACAATGAGGACAGACAGCAACAGGAGAGACAGTTCAGGCCTATACTCTATACAACTTCCTCTCCCTCGCTTTCTACTCTAATTTCTTCTTCTTTGCGGGAAAAAGATGAAACTATATATTTTTTTCCTGCAAAGAAGAAGAAATTAGAGTAGAAAGCGAGGGAGAGGAAGTTGTATAGAGTATAGGCCTGCCACTTCTAAAACATTAATCAATTATGCACTTTACCCCAGTTTACCCAAACTAAAAGCTGCACAACTTCCTAATGTTGTTTGTACAATACTTGTTTTGCCTCCTAAATGGCGCAGAATTGCCTTTTAGAGAGGAGTGCAGCACTTTTAGAAAACATCAACAAAGTCAGAGAAAGCGCCAATGATTGAGCACAATGGCAGGATGAAAGGATTATAAGAGCAAGGGACGAGGGGTTGGTTAATCAGCTGGCTTTAAATACTGCTCTCCTGGAGTTTTGCAGGGAAATGGAAGCAGTGTCCGCTGCTGTGATCAATAGCGGAGTGCCTTCCTGGCATTTGTCTATTTAATCCATTATCGAAGGCCATCTGAGCCTGCACTGTGGATGGGAGACCTGCAGCACAGAGGAAGGGTTGAATGATGAAAGCAGGATGCATGCGGTTGACACACACCCACCAACCCACACAACCATACTCGCATGTGGAAACACATGGACAAATACTACTAATAGGAACAAATGTATAGCCTGTTGTTCTTTGCATAACAGGCAGACAACACACACAAACACGCTCATAAAACTATTATACGTACTGTGTGTGCAAATATACCCTATCACACATATTAACAAATGGTGCTGACAGCAAACAAAACAGTGCTATCATCATTGTGGAAAGCAGCTGAAAAAACTGAGTCAAAAGGTGGTTCCTTCATTTTAAAATGCAAAAGACCAAAATACGAAAAGAGGAGGGAGTGTGAGACAGAGGCCTTGCTTGCAAACACTCTTACACCTGTGTTCTTTCTCAAAGCACCATGTGAGAAATGCCATCTATGTATAACCACTACGACCAAGCCACCAGCAAATCCAACAGCGAGTACCCGACAACACTTGAAGGGTGTTTAGTACGCAGCACTCTCACTACCGAGAGCTGCGAGATATGGAAACAGGTTACTGAAAACGTCTTGCTTTTCATTTCCCCCAAACTCAGAATGTAATTTGAACAAACAATTCATATTGTACACCAACACAGTAACAAAACTTCAACTAAGATAAGAAGTGCGTGTTCAAAGCAGCCAAAATTCTGTGTGACAATAATAGTGCATGCTGTCCTGCAAAGTGCAGTCATGTGGATAACTTATACTGTCTATTGGTTAATGATTACAGTGGAAAACAAACTCGTGTTTAGGGATAGAAGAAAGTCCCAACAGTCTCCATAAACATGTTAGAAAGCACAAAAACATCAAACCATCAGAAAGCAATTTAATGCTACTACACAAGCTCTGCTCTACCTTGAAGTATACTTGAGTAAGCCAAATTAACTGCAAAAAGGTTGCTTGCAACATGACAGTATGGAAAAGATTCCAATATATTTTATGAATGTAAACAAGGCTGAAGCTACAGCACTTTTTTATTGTTTGATGGGATGTGACAAAGGCACAAACAAATATGTGAACCCACCTCCTCCTATTTTACAGCCAACATCAAGCTTAACAAATCAAAACTATTTTCAGTTGTGGACGTGAAGACCTCAAGTCACTGGATTCTTTAGGAGATTAGAAGAATAAAAGAATAAGTCATCAATGACAACATCCTTACAAACAGGAAAACAGAAATTAGAGATGGTGAAAACAAAAGATAGACAATCAGCCTTGATGCGGCCTCTGATACATGATGATTTAACTGTAATAAAACTGGTCTAACCTAAAACACCTTTTATGTTACGATATAAACCTATCATATCCCATGTATGAAACGTAATGACGCACAAACACCAACAAATGTTTGATGTGCTTTCAGTACACTACATGGCCAAGAAGGTGAAGAAAAGTTAACTCAGAGAAAGTGACAAAGCCATGCCTTGAGCAGAAAGACCAATGAATTCATCTCGTCCCACGCTCGTCAGCAACACTTCCCTCTCCTAGCAGAGATGCCACTCCGCACAGTCGACCACAGCGAACAAAGACCTCAATTATGTGGAGCTCTAACAGGAGAGCTAAAAACAGTACCATGGGCAGGGAATAAAACCTTGGAGCGCTGCAGGAATTCTGAGCATTCAAGCGTCGTCAACACACAACAAACTGTCACTCCCAAATGGCACTGCAACCACCACCGCTACTGACCTTTCTGCAGACTGCATGAAACAGGGCTGTGTTCAAGTGGCTGGAACAGAAGACTCTTATGCTTACTTTCACCCAAACTTGTCAAGTGCATAACTGCAGCTACACAACAGTTCATGAAAGAGTGGGGGGAGGGAAACAGTGTATGGTTCATTTTATACCTTGGGTTACTGACCCATATATGCTGCAGGGTAACAAAGAGCAACATTAAGCCCCGTTTGAGCTGGTTGCAAGCAACTTTTATTCTCATTAAGCAATTTGCACAGGCGAACCAACAGGCTGCCCTTTATTTTCAAAAACAATAGCAAACTGTGTCCAGACTCTAAACTGATCCCCTTCCTCTGACTTTCCTTCTGATTCCTAAATCCATACTTTTAAGCTTTGCCCATATAGACTTTGTGCTTTCACAAGAAGAGCTGTGTTTCTGTGTGGATGCTCACATCTAATTTGAAGAGAAGTAGTATTTACTGCCCAGCAAACATGAACAGATAACACAAATCAGCCACACGTCAGAAATTCACCAGTGGCAGGATGACACAAGGAAAGGTTTATTACAACAGGAATACATCTAATTATGTATCTGCTTATTGACTGTGGATTGCTTTCTTGTGTTAAGACCACGCGGTGCCTGTTTATTACACTTTAGATTAGCTGATTAAAATAGTCACAACCACTCCAGCAAGCAGCACACTCGCATACCTAACTTCTCCACCAGTTTGAGCATGACTCCACCGATGTGGATTTCCCCAGTGACCCTCAGCGACACGTCCCTGTAGAGGTCGGTGACATGAATCTTCAACTCCCACGTCCCGTCGGCATAGCAGCCATCGGGCATCCGGATCCCATCCAGCGCCATCCTGCCAAACAGAGCCAAAGTTTGAGGGACTGAAAGAGAGAGGGGGGCAAAGGTCTTATCTAACCTTTGTCACACTGATGTGAAGAGAAGCATTTTGGCCACTGTAAGTAAATGCATGTGTCGCAACCCCCAATGCATGCTTTCAAGACCTTGAGTAAGAAGCCTGTTAGATGCCTCAAACAGAAGGCTGATTTCCTTAGCATGGGTACATTTACTTTAGTAGTTTACTAAAAACATGTTACTTGCTCATTTCTTGAAAGCACAAACCTACTGTGCTTTCAATTATGACATTATCATGTCATTAGGGTGAACAACACAGGCATTTACAAGGGACAGGGGGTATTTTGAGATACAATTGGTGCACATTGTGGGGAAATCCAGGATACAGTGTTTCCAGTGGAGTGTGCAAGGTCACTGTGGGAAGTGTTACCTTCTGTGATTAAAGAATTTACCGATTGCCACAAACATCTGAATGTTGGTATAATAGTTAACCCCCATTCAGCCACTTTTTAATTACTTCTTGAAAACACTTCCACGCTTATGGCAAAGCTGTAGTTCTGACAGTTGTGGTGAACATTTGACCCTTGGAGAATGATTAAGTGAAGCAGGACGGAATTAACCGTTTTTCCATCGCGCCACATCTCTCGCTGGGAAGAAGACGAGCTCTGCTGTTGGAGGACCGCCAAAAAGTTACAGTATAGCCAATTTGTCATTCCTTGATCGGAGAGTGTCCGACAGATCAAAACAGCCGTCCAATCAATAAAAAACAGAACAAAGGCTATAGTCCCCAGGCTACAAGTTAACCAGAGGCCTTTGGCAGCGGTTATTTACACAAAAGTGCCGGTTCACCTGTTAAAAATAACGGTAAAAGCAGCCTTACAAATAGGCAGAGAGGGGGAAATTATGTAAGCAGAGCTCGTACAACAAACTACCCGGCCCCGTGTTGCACATTCACCGAGTCGGTCCGTAAAGCGGTAAGTTCAGAAGAAAGTGTCTCTAAAAGCAGACAAGCCTCTTAAATTAGCCGGAAAAGTTATTAATATTGAACGTTTTATTGAACGCAGCACAGGCTGTAGGAGGAAAAAGAAAAAGGTTTTCTTTTTATGTATTTCACAGCAGAGAACGGGCACAGCTTTGAGGTCAGCATTTAACTCTGAACACTCACCTTCACAAAGACGAAAAAACGCTGAAGCAGTCGTCTACACGGTAGAGAATAAGTCCCCCGTCTTTAAATCATGTAGAAAGTCTGTAAAAGGAATAAAAAAGAAGAAAGAAATCCCCGAAGAACTCGCTGAAGAAGTGAAGTATCCCAAACTGTTTTCCCGCAGGCTTCGGCTTAATGGAGTCCAGCCTTCCCCTTTCCTCCCTCCCTCTCTCTCTTTCCAGCAGTATAACGTCACCGTCACTTCTCCAATCCCACTTTTCCTTTCATACTGGGAGCTTTTCTGGTCTCGTACTGGTCCCTTTGTCGCCTCTCACACACGTAACACTCGAAGCTTTCAAATGATTTGTGTGCCTCTGTGTGTGTGAGAGAGAGTCGCCTCCCTCCCGATACTTTATGCGACGTTGTAGAAATAATAATTAGCGTGACATTTAACTATTACTTAATTAAAATGCAATAAAACAGGACATTAAAAAAGGTAAAAATAATAGCATCAAAATGAACTCAAAAGTAAAAGTGCGGTGCTGATAGATATACCAGTAATGTATATCCCCTATATATAGTACAGTATTTTAATATTTTTAGTAAATCCATGATGGAAGAAAATCGTGTGTCTATGTGATTTTCATTATGTATTTCTGCCTACTTTATATAGCTACAGATTGGAGCTTTAAGCAACAGGAATGAAAAAAAAATGTACTTCTACAAATATATCATCTTCCTTATTCTAGATCTTAAATGCAGCATATGAGACATAAAATCCAACATAATGGCTCAGGTTTTAAAAAGCTGTCTGACAAATTCATACATTTATTTGACAATCACGCCATCTAAAAATATAAGTCATGTGTGAATGTGAGCTATATGTGCAAGCTGTTTTATTACAGCTTTGCTTTCTGGAATAAGAAATTCATCCGTTTCTGGTAGTGTTATTAGACATGCAGTTAAGATCTCAAGCTACCTTTTATGGCAATCGTGCTGCTGAGCCTTGCAGCAGCATCCAGGGATCTTTGGTTCTTTATTCATGGGAGTAAGTGGACAGAATAACAGGGAATTTTGGTTTCATCACTTTTCCAATGTGTTTTTCCAAAATCCCACTTTACTGATAGCCATAAATACTGTTATTTTCTTTAAGTGAACACTATTTCAGCCAGTCGATTAATATGAAGTGTGGAAATTAGCCAAGCAATGCAGATCCCTCTGTTCTTTGCTGACATTGAAACATTTGGCTGTAAAATTTGAGCCTGTGAAGAAAACTTCCTCACAAATATTTATTTTTATCTAATAGAAAACAATATACCAGAGCATAAGACGTAAAACTCCAGACAAGAAATCTAAAAAAGAAGAAATAGTTCAGTAGTGAATAAATAATCTTAATTAGATTATCCAATTCCACATCACATATTATCTTTTGTAAACTATATTTAACTGTCTCTAAGCCACTAATTACACTGTATTAGAAACTAATTGAATTACAGAAGCATCACATGTTGAGTGCTGATAAATCATCAGTAACTGCAGAGAAAAGGGAACACTGGGAGCTTTTAGACATGCTTTCTGTGAGGTGATCAAATGAAAACTTTGTGGGGGGGGAATCAGAAAGCCAGCCATCTCCTTTCTCTCCAGAGCAGCAGAACAATACCCGCTCTCCAAGTGAGATGCAGTAAAGGGCCATGAATCATCAGTGTTTCTGGCTCTGTCTTCTGATGAACTCACTGAGCTCCAATCCTCCAGCTCAGGAATCTGGGCCTTCAGACTACGGTCGGCATCAAAGCGATTTATAACCGCTCTCCTTGCAGCTCCGACCACCTCGTCAGTGTCTGGCAGTCGACCCATTGCCTTTTATAGGCTGTGTTTTAATTGCAGAGTAAACATTTGAGTCAGCCAGATGCAGAGCAGGAGAGTCAGATGGAGAGCTGGCTTGGCTGCTGGTGATGTGGATGAGGACAGAGGAGGTATAGTGGAGGAAGCAGAGCAGTGAAGGAGGTAAGGGTAGGAGGTAGCGGGGTGCTCAGGGATTCACATTTATTGGTTTTTTTTGGCATTTGTGGTTGTAGATGGCTGTAGTACATTCCATTTTTCCTTAAAGGTATATAAGTGAACACAACAGAGCAGTCATGAATATATTTAAGCATATTAATACTGCCAAAAATAGCTCAACTAGGTAAGAGCAATAGATGGAAATGACTTAAGAGGAAGGACACTGGACAGCTGGTCACTGTGGTCCTGTTTTTTTGAGTATTATCATTAGATGACCAATGACTGACCTCTTGTGGTCAAACACAGAACAACAGGGCCTTTTGTGAGTCACCTCTAACTGGTCCCATCTGTGAGCCTCGCCTTTGCAGATGTTGCTAAACTGCATTAAACTCGCCCCCAGTGGAAGCCACAACAGCTTTAATACAATGCAGGCTATTCACAATCTATAAGTCAGCTTTGTTGTTCACTTCAGGGGGCGCCTCGGAAAGAATCTGGTCTGAGTTTCAGATGAACAAACGCTTTTGTCCTCAGTCTGGAAATGAGAAATGAAAGCATCGTCCTCCTCCACAAAAAAAGTTTCCAATCTCAATATTTTACTCTGATTATTAAAAGTAAAAAAAAAAAAAAAAAAAAAAAAAAAGACAGTTAATGAAGTACTGATTACATCCAAATTGGAATACTTTATAAAAAGGACATTTATACAGTGTTTTGGATGGCAGTTAGAATCCAATACAGGCATGAGTTATTGCACAGCTCCTGGGACATTTCTCCAGATCACCATATCCCTCATCATCCCATTTCATTCAACACACCCACAGTTTAATGTACATCCATTTCCCCAAAAGCCATTTATAAAGGTCTTTAGTCTGTGGACACCTGTGCTAAACTGTTTAATTATGGCTTTAATCTGGTATTGACAAGAGTGTTGAACCTACAAAAAATGTACAAGCAGACATTTCCCTGATACTTGTGGTATCTTTGACAAGACAAAAAAAAAAAAAAAATGTATTGTTGTCATTCAAAATGTTGTACATCAACATCTCATACAGTAAAACTTACAGCATATTTTACCAAAATTATCTTTAATGCGCTCCAGTTTCTTGCCTGTGACACATTTGAAAATAAGCCTAAATATGAAAATGTGCAAATTTTCACACAAGTTTTAGAAACAATGTTATTGTTACAACTACGTATTTGCTGTGTTGAAACTCACAATGTTTGACTCAATGAATGCAAAGTAAGAACAGCACTGTGTATTTGAAATACATATCCAGATTGTTTTATGCACCGTAACAGACGGGAAGTAAAGAATAAATAAAAAGTCAAAAACGGGCTGTGTTAAAATAGTTTCTGTGCAATTTATAGCCCATGAATGTTCAAGAGCCACCAGATCAAATACAGTAACACTTAACTACCCCCCTCCCTTATTAGACCCAGCTTCTGCACTACTTCCTGGTTACCTATCAGGTGATCTCCACAAGGCAGCCTGGTTTAAGTCAGTAGGCCTTTGTACACATAACACAGAAGTTAAAGAAACGACAGTCAGCGACAGCCCTTGTGTGGCACAGTAAAGCTGCAGCTTGCACCATAACAAATTCAAAAACAACTGATTACTACATTACAATAAGCAGAACACAAGTTAAAGTTGACAATGACAGAAAGGCTCGTCTGTCACATAAATATTTACGAGGACAGTTTCATTTCATAATCTACAGCAAATAAAATCTATTCATTAGAAAAGCCAAAAGCAATCACACGTTTTTAGTCAGAATAAAGTTTCTTGGATGTGTGTTGGCACGCAGCATTATTCTTGTCCCAACAATCCATTTACTATTAATTTGACACCATGCAAAGTGAGTAAGCACTAACTTGTGCTGAATCAGTACTTGGAATTATAGCTACAATAACCCCCATCAGTACTACTATTATATTTTTATATATAAAATTTTATGATTTTCCATCATTTGTCATCTTTCTTTTCTATTTCAACTGAATTTGTAAGTAAACGATCAAGCTAGCAAAGTGTGAACTGTGGACAAAAAAAGGCAAACAAGACATTTGTTTTTATAATGAAGGTAACGTTTAAAAATTAAATAATCTACTCTACTTTTTTAACTCCAGGCCAACCACAATTTTGCCTTAGCATTAATTGAGCAGGGCATCTAATAAAAGGTGACACATACAAGTTATTTGGCCACAAGCTCAAATCCCTTTTTTTTTTCTGAGGTAACATCCAGTTTAAGATCCCCAAAGTGTCCGAAAGTTACTAGGAAAAAAATATTTCTGTATTTGTTTTAAGAAAAAATACATCTAGTATCAATGATTCATCAATACAAAGCCACGCGGGCAAAAATCATCTCCATAAGTTATCCCTAAAATAGAAGCTTGTATTTAGGAGGAAATAGTGATATTGTTTCGAGTGAGTATGTAAGATTTAGATTTTAGACTATGGTTTAGATCTCTACACTGTAAGAAAATAAGTAAATACAATTTAGTCACTGTGTTTGTAAGACACATCTGCCCCCTTGGTACTGCACTATTTATCAGTGACGATTAAACACAAAGGAAAATGTTATACTCTATTTGTGCAGTATAAAACTAGTGTTTTACTTGGGCTTTATTTGGTGCACTCTATTTCAAGACTCAAATAATTGAAAATTTAAAAAAATAGAGGGGAAAAAAGTACCAAAATAATAATAATTATAATAATTTGCCAAAATAATATGATTTAATTATAATGCATTATGTGTCTTTTATGTGGGAAAGTAAAGAAATATTATATATTACACATTGCCTTTGTTTGCTCCCATGGGTTTCTTAGCATGCAGTAGCTAAATATTCAACTTGAAGAAGAGAACTTTGCCAAAAATGTTCTTTTCTTTATGTTTGTGTGTGTGCGCGCATTTGTGTAACAGAGAAAAACAAACAAACAAAAATATCAGACATAACTTGACACCTTAGTGACTGAGGCTTAGTCAAATGTGCCCCAAAGTTTCAGACAGAGTCTGTAGCTGAGCAAATTGACTTAGGTATTGTTTTACATGAAATCGATGGACGTGATAGACACAGTTCAGCTGTCGAAATTCACACTGGGAATGAAGTTAGAAGTCTCTTCCTCTGGGTGCAACAATCACCTATGCATCAGTGCTTTTGTTCCTAAATAAGAGTTCCTGGTCCACCGGATCCACCATCAGGGTAAGCAATTGTGCAGAACGTAAAAAACAAACAAAAAAGATGAAAAGTTTGGAAGAAAGTTCTGAGTCTGTAAGTAATGATTCCCAAGTATTAAAAGTGCTTGATCGGGAGCCAAACAAAGACAGGATTTTCTTAGCGTATTTAAGTTTGTAAGCAAGAAAAAGTAATGAACAAAGTCACTTTATGTGTCACAAGAGATGCTTTCACTCTTTCAGTGTTGTGTTCCGTTTTAAAAAGCATGCTGCCTCACTCTGGATCCGGGGTATCTGCTGGGTTAGAGGGTGTCGCCTTCTGTTTATATATGAAGGTCAACAAGAAGAGAGCTATGTCATGTGAGCACCAGTAGCTTGTGTGTGAGGTCACTGCTGACCAGTAGCGGCTCTCAACCAGACCCTCTCTGAGCTCAAAGTCAATGCGACGCTCAAGCTCCACTGCAAGACAGAAAAACAAATGAGTAAAAACAGGAAGTATCAAGACAAATGCATAATAATACATGATTAAAAACAGACACCACATGACATCAATAGCCTGCACATAAAAGATGTCCATAGCCACACTGACATCTAGTCGACCGAGCACGTAGTGAGTGAAAGTGTGAATCTGCCTGGAAACCAAGGGCACATCATGCTGATAGTAGTGCCTTGTTCATCACACAGCAGACATGCCCTAGATTACTCTGCTTTATCCAGTATCCGTTAACTTCACTTACTACAAATAAAAAATCATTTTTATTTAGTCTAAGGAGCTTGGAAAGAAAGTGACTGGACTTCATTACATTTCTTAAAAGACATATCACCTCTCATCCGCGAAGCTTCTTCAGTTCTAAAAAGAACTACCATGACCCTGAAGACATCATTTTTATTTATGTATTTTTTCACATTTTCATATTTTTAGACTAAACTCATTAATATCACGAATCAAGAGAACAGTAGGTTTATTTTCATAGACATCTACTCTATCCTCCTTCTTTATGCAAAGAGCAGTCGCCCCCTGCTGGCTATGAGAAAGAATGCAGGTGTAGGCCGTTTGTCACTTTCTCTGGAGGCTACAAACATCCTTTTCTTTTAAATAAAAACAAAAAACATTACTATATTACTACACTATACTATAACTATGTTACTGCATTATTTATTTATCTTTAAATCTAATTTAATTAGATTTAATCTAATCTTGAGTACAGTGAACCTCAGTGCCATTTCAAAAACAAAATACTTAATAAGAAAGTTAACAGATGGATGTGGATGATATACTTTTTTGCCTTATTTACAAACCAAAAAAAAAAAAAAAAAAAAAAGAATATAAACATTACTCGAGGGATAAGTGAACTTACAGGATGTGTCAGCAGTGGGTGAGGTGGGTCGAGTCAACATAGAGAGGCCGTATGCTGACTGACTTTCTGTGCGCTTTTGCTCCTCTTCTTCAACACTTGCTCCACCCTCAAGTCCCAGAGACACTGAAGGCTGGCTGTTGGAGCGGGAAAAACGTGAGAAGAGGATTCCTCCAATGCCCTTTCCTATGCTTGCTGCTCCTGTAGTGTCGGAATAAGACAGTAGATAAAGGTAAAGTGTCTATATTATGATTTCAAAGTATAAATGCATTCATTATTATAAAAGGAGCATATTCCTCTCATTTCCACTTGATGGCACTGTGGAGCTAAAACTGTGATTTAAAAAAAAAAAAAAAAAAAAAATCTCATCTTACCTACATACAACGACCTCTTAGGATAAAATAGATTCATTAATTACAAAGTACAAATAGCACAGGGATTTTTTTCCCAGCTCTCATTCTGAGCACATAGTTGTCATCAGAAATTAAAAGAACAGTCAACAACCTGCACTGATCAGCGACAGTATTACGAACATAGACGAGTGAAGTGTATAAAATTATCTCAGTACAATGCAAAGTTCAGCTGGAAATCCTTGGATCCTCGCATTCACATGGCTATTAATTCAACAGCGAAAACTCACTTAAGCATTTTTTCAGACTAACACATCAATTACCTTTTACCACAGTAGTCTGTTCCTTCAGGTTCATCTAATCTTATCCTGAAGTAGTGAACAACCACAGACACTTTGATCCTGAACAGTCATTACTCTAAACTTCCTTACAGACTATTTTTAAATTCTTTCAAAGTGTATAACTGATGCTGGATAACAAACACTTGTAATAACATAAACACATGTGCTCAGTTTGTGTTGGACTTACCCAATATGCTGGCCTTGCCCAAATTAGTGATTGACTCCCCATAGTGCCTCCGGGGTAGGACAGGTGATGTACTGGGGCTGGGGATGCTTTCTGTATCCGACGTGGGATCTTTAACAGGGTTGAGAAAAGTAGGCCTGATCTCATCATAAGTTGTGGGGTTAGTGGCGCTACACCTGATGAATACACAGACCACAAATAGTCAGAGAATAATTACTTATAAAATATTAAGAGTCCATTCAAGGAATAGCAGGGTGATAAAATTCAGATTGTTACCAGTGTATCTGAACAGGTGCAATGTTGCTATAATGTTTCAAGATGAGTGGCTCCAATCTGTAGGCCTAAAAAGGCAGTAAAACAGGAGTTATTGACATTGCACAGTGGAAAAAACAAAAAACCTAAACTCTTCAGAACAAAGCGCGCTCTAAATTCATGCAGACAAAACTAAATCTTGACTTAAGCAGTTACATTACATCCACCACATTTCATGTGCATTCAGAAAAAACGTGTGCTCACCAGCAGAGTTTAAGTTTGCTCTCACAGCTAACTTTTATCCTTTAAGTGCACTTTCCCAGACACAGAGCAGCCAAAGTGTCAAGATGGACTGCTGTAGGACTGTATGGAGATTGATCAACTTGAAATGTAACAATTTCATCAGCTAATATATTCACTTTAATAATTAATACAGCAAATGGAGGCCAATTCAGATTAATCGGAAGGGGAAAAATGCACCTGCTATAAAAAAAAGCTTTATCATCACTCTGGGATTTTGGCTAGCTTAGCATTAGCATGCTGTCTGTGCAGATGCTTGCAAAGACCCAAAGTGCTGTTAGCAGCAAAATGCCGTTGTTTTTGCTCTGAATGTAAATAAAAATTAAAGTATCGTCCATATCCATGCTGTAAACTGCGCCACTAATTTCCTCCTCAGACACACGAACTGAAATCAGCTGTTTGTAGTGTAAATGGAACTGATAAGCCGACGCGATAGGTAAGCAGACCGATAATTCCAAAGAACTGAACTACTGGGAACCGGTTCTCGATTTCCTTTCCTGCTCATCTATAAAGGACAAGACAGTGATGGGTACAGTAAGGGTACTGACCACAGGGTCTGTGGGATGGAAGACATTGAAGAGCCTGCTACAGATTGAAGTGGGCAAGATGTGGTCTTGGTGAACACTGGTACCAGGGCGGATTCCTCTTAGTGCCAAAAATACTGCCAGAGGAGAACCCATGCAGAAGAAATTCTCTACCTGAGAAATGAAAGGTGCCAAGATTATTTACTGTAAATGTAGAAGTCTTTCGTATTTATACAGACAGGATTTATTTGTTGTGTAAATGCCACATTTAATTTCCGTTTTATTTCCTATATGGACATATATTCATTTATTTTAGGAGTACAGAACATATTAGTTTAACACCTAAAAGTTTGTCAAAGATTCTTACACATTACAGTAGTGATATTTTACAAAGCAATATAGTACCTTAAATTTCAGGGCTGGGGGGGCTGAGGGTTTAGAGGCCTCAAGTGTGGCGAGTTGATTTTCCAGCTCTTGTAACCTGCAACAAGAAGCAAGTAAAGAAGCCCAAACTACACCTTATAAAGAAATTTGAAACTTCTAAACTCCAGCGTGAAAATCTCTTTCAATATTGATACCCATTGCCCTATTAACAAAAGAGGCCAGTCATCAAAAAGTCCCCTTTTCAGTCAGATCAATAAACCTTATTACAGCATTTTCTTGTCTTACAAAGTTAATGGTGCACACAATAATGGCACTGTGCACACAGCGTGATGGGCAATGGCCAGCTGATGTATTACTCTGCAGCCCACACACACACACACACACACTAAAAACAAACAAGTAAAAATAAAACTTTAAAATAGGGCACGAGAAGAGCAGCGTGCAGCACATGGCGTATTTATTTTAAATAAATATATAACTGCTCACCCAACACACGCACACACACAAAAATATTAGGCTTGATGTTAAATTTAAGGATATAAACTGAGTGACAGTAACACTGAGCCACTGATGTTATGGCATAGATGATTAAGGGAAACATTCGGAGTAAAGTAAAGTTCAATTAATCAGATTTTTGGAGGCAAAATAAACATTTAATTATGAGCTTTTCATTAAAATTCAGTATGAGTGGCTATTTTTTAAAAATATTTTAATAAACATGTTAAATTTAACCTATCTAATTCGACTACAAAGCTGAATTGGGGAGGGGGTTGCCATTAAAGTATCAAAACTCAATTCTCAAGGCTCCTTGACATTAACCGCTTTAAACTCATATCTTTTAGGATCCAAACAGACACAACTGAACTGAACACAACTATACATACAGCGCAGGGTGTCATTAACCTACAAAGGAAAGCTCTACCTGTTCCTTGTTTGCCTCTGCTGCTCTAAAAGGTGCCTCTCTTCATAGGACATCCAGCGAAGGTCTAGGTCCTCCTCCACAACGCGATGCTCCTGCAAACAAAACCGCACGGGATCCCAGCCAGTAATGATGTCATACGCGATGACACAGCCAAGAGAGTGAGACACGATAGACACTTTGCCACCCTTTTTCTCGAAATCAGGGTTCCGTGAACAGAAAAGTGAGTAGAGCTTGTTCAGCTCCTCTGTTAGACCCTTGGTAATCTGGAGAGGGAGAGAATGTGAAATAATGAGAAGAGACGAAGAGAGAGCACCAGGGACTCTAATTACTGAATCTGTATGACTCTTACTTCATCCCGGTAAAGAGGGCTGTTGTAATACATGATATCCATGGCACTGCTGTTGAGAAGGTCTCTCAGTCCTCTCACTTTGTCTGGTGTGATCGAGTCTACCGTATCTGCAGAAACATACCCACATCTGAGCACAAAAAAAAGAGCTAACGACAACAGACTATTGTTCATATATGCAGTCATCAAAAATGTATTTCTTCCACAAAAGACAACAACATGCATGCACACCTCCGTCCAGTGTGAGTTTGGAGCGCCACTCGACAGGCAGGAACTCCACATGTTCCTCATTGTGCTCTGAGAAGTGTTTCTCCTCCATCTTCCTCACACCTTCCCGCAGCCTAAACATACAATAACAAAACAGCATATAATGTATTTAACAACAATATTGCAGATATACAACTGAAGGACTTAAGAGTGCATTTGGGAATATGCTGTTTAGTAACCATGTCATTGTCACTTTGTCTCAGGAGCAGTTTATTATAACGACAGATTCGAAGTCTAAATCTATATAGTCTTAGTCATGCGACTGTCAGACAGAAAAGAATGATGCCCATTTTACTGATGCAGCTGCTTCCCTTGTGCAGCATGCATACAAAGGCTACACTGCTATTAGCCCTATATGGGACACCATTAGCTTGCAGGATACACTAAATACACAAAGAGAGAGGGGTGAGGCAGTTGTTGACATGGATAAATGGAGGTTGGGAGAGGCTTTTAAATGACTGCACTGTGAAAAGAGCACCTAATGCAGGTTTTGACAGGACTTTCAGTGCAGGGGAAATGCTCAAAGGTCTGAGTGCTGCTTTACAGCTTTCCCAAGTTTTGTAAGGTTTTCCTTGCTTTTAGATTGGCTTTAATGAAGACAGTCAGGTTTGGCATTTGAGGATTAGCAGGTTTACACTGTCTGATTTTGTTTTAGGACATTGTAACTGGAACATCTCACCACAATTTGCTTCATCAACATACATGTAAGAGACTGAAAAGACAAATACCTAATATTACTTCAGGTAAAAAGAAGCAATCAAAAATCAAACAAATACATCAGGTTTTCAGGATGATTGTTTCTCTTGGCTGAGAAAGTGTGTGCGCTATAATCTACATGAAGATAGAAGAAATGTTTACAATATGTTTACAGTAAACATTTACATTGCAGCTTGACTGTGTACTTTATCTGCTTTAACTCCTTAGTTTGTGACACAGTGACAGTTCTGCACAAGTGTAATTAAAGCTTCCACACCTATGGTCCAAGGCTATTTCAGTTATTCCTTTAGATAAAAACAGACATATGAAAGGACTGCATCTAGCTTAAGCAACATATGATCAATACTGTATACACAGCTGAACTCCAGTGAGTTTAAAAGAGAAATTGATGCTGTGATAACTTACTTTATCAGATTTCTATAGACAGAAGTGTCTATTGTGCACTGTCATTTTAAGCTCTACATAATTTACAATTTTCTAAGTTCCTCATAACCAGATGTAACTTTTGAAAGACAAAAGAAACTCAGTAGGTTTATTCAAGTAAAGTATCAACACAGCATCAAGCTGACTGTTTTGTTTTTATGTGTCGAGTGCTCTATAGAAGATCCAAATAAAAGAGATCCATCTTCCCACTGGCATGAAATCTGGACAGATGAAGGTTATATAACCAATAAGTATATAAAACACTGAGACAGAATGGCACGACTTGATTAGGAACTGATTAGGACTGGAAACATGGGCAAAAACTGTAACCACATTTTTGCCTATGTTTCCAGTCCTGGAAACAGCTGGTTTTATTCTGCAACATGAATCCTGTCATTTTTCTTTACTTACTTTTATAGAACTGCATTTCCCTGTTCTGTTGTGTCTATGTGTGTTATTTTTAAGGTTTGGTACACTGTGTGATCACACATTAACAACGCAAGTGTAAATTAACAGAACGGCATGAGCAGACCAAGAGTGAGAAAGATGGGTAGAGAAAATCAGGCAGGAGAAGAAAACAGAGTCTGCAGGAGTGGAGGGGGGAAAACTGAATGATTTAGTGGATACTGTTGTATGAGCAGTGCTTCAGTTATGCACTCTGACACTTCAGAAATGCACTAGCTACATAATTGGCAACAAAAGAAGACAGACAGGTATGTGTCAGGTTTATGTCAAATCCATCATATCACATTGCAAAAAAACCACAACAAAACGATGTAAGCTTAGTTAGGAGCACAGAAACGTTAACACACAGAGAAACTATGAATCTACAAAAGAGGAACAAGAAGTGAGACTGTTTGTTTTTAGCAGAGAGAACATGAACTGTGACAGTTCCAACATTACACCACAGTATGTCCCAGGAAGACTTTTCTTACATTGCCTTTGACTTCATCTATACTAGGTTTTAATTTTATTCCGGATTCCATTGGAATGAAATTGAAAGTACTGCTATCATAAAAAGAACAAACATACAGGTATCAACTCACATTCCAGTGTTTTTAATAATGCGCCCCTGGTCCATCTTCTGTCCAATGCCATGAACCACAAAGACAATGTGCGTAGTCTGAGGCGGTCTGTCCTCGGGTGAGGCCTCCTCAACATAACCCCGATGGAGCCGCGTACCGCTGCTTGAGGCTAAAAGACAAGTAAGGACGGGGTTGGAGTTTCATTTTACAAAAGCAAGCTTTAAAAAGAAAAAAAAAACCCCAGCTATTTAAACTTAGTGTTTTCTGTAGAATTTATGTATTTAAAAACACATTACAACTATGTTCACCAGAAAGCTATAAAAAGCTGCAGTGATGGAGTCCAAAGAGGCCAGTAGGTGAAACCTGGGAACCCTGCTGTGATTGTGGCTGCCAATGTGTCAATGGGGCCAAGTGTGTCACCTTATTTAGAATCTATAATCTAGTCTAGTCATGTGTTACACAGCAGGGTAATAGAATCTACTGGACTGCTGCCTGGTTAGCACTAAATGAACATCTCAGGTAAAATTGAAATAACCAGGTCCATTTTGTCCAATAACCTGAAAGCAGGAGAGATTAATGTGCTGTAGGGCTTGAAGACTGTAGATCAGAATAGAGTCATCCATCCGGATCAAACATCAATTGCTTTTTGTTATCTTTTCAGTAGCACATGGGCCCTTTAAGCACTTGGCAGATGGACACAGAGTGACCTCCTGGGCTAATCCAGTTAGGACACTGCGTTTAAATACCTGATGCAAACTACAAATGCATTAATATACAGGTCGTTGTGTGCACTGGACGCTTGTTCAAGCTCACGAAATAGGAAATCAATTCGATTTTCTGACTAAACACTTGGCTTCACACATTTTATAGGCATATCCTTAGCAAAGAGGATAAACTTTATTGAAATAAAAATTTTCTCCACCTATGCAAGTGTGCATGTCGAAATCTGTAAGGCTTGAGTCAGTTACTTCATGCTAACCTTTAGCAGATATGCTTACCATAACAATGTGTTAGCAAGCTGGTGTCGGCTGAATACTACACAGTAGAACACATGCATGTAAAGTCAAGGGATGCTAGTAATTGTAGTTTGAAATCATTTAAGCAGATATGATGCGTTTCTGTACCGTGCTTTCATCAGAAATGCTAGTAAATAAATAAAGGAAACCTTAAGTGGTTACAGACCTTTGGAGAAGCCCAGTTTCTGGGTGACTGTTCTTGCAATTTTGGAAGTTGTGGCATCGCTGTAGAGGTAGATCTCGTCCACGCTGTGCCAATCCACATGTGATCGACTCAGCTTTAGACTATGGATGGCTGCAGGGGGCAGTGAGAGAGAGGAGTGAGTACATGAACAGTTAGAGGAAAGACAGGACACAAGGAGATTGGTCTTGGGGGGGGATAGAAGGAAAACTTAGGTAACAGGAAAAATCAAAATAAATCAAATTTACAAAGCAGTAATTAGGAATGTGGTGCAAATTAGCAAAAGTAGGAACAAACTAGTCTAACGGCTTGATGAAATGCAGCACAGAGCATTGATCTGCAGACAGAAAAAACACATCAAACCAACACAAATTATGTTTGCAGATTTCAGCTCTGGCTTGTTGCCCTCCTTGTGCATCATCAGCTGTAGATATATTTGGTACTGATATCTACATTTAGTTCTCTTACTGTTATTTTTTTTCCTCCTGGTTCTCAATTCAAAGTGTAATGCAGTGACTAGAGCAAGTAAGAGCAGAGGTAGACTAGAGAGCAGGCACCATTTGCTACAGAAGCTAAGAGCAATAGGTGAGACTGGTTCACTCAACAGTTATTTATGTCTCTGTCCTTTAAGTGCATTGTGCAATCAAATTAATTTGAACAAGACTGGTGGAAAACTCATGCACTGGTCCAGTGCACAGTCTATTGTCTGGTTCACACACTATTGTACAGCAGCTGAAGGTCACATTTCTTCACATTGCTCGGAACCAAACTGGGAATTAAAACCCTTAAGAACAAAAAAGTATAGTACTTGGAAAAATGCCATTTTCCAGATTGTGTTCTCTAGTTTCAAACTCTTTAATATGGTCACACAAACCCTGGGGAAAAAATGGAACTGCATTACTATTACGCAGAGAATCTAATTTCTTAAAGTTTAAATGCAGTTTTTACTTAATAACAGAGTACTGAAAAAAATGAACATGTGTCACAACTATGCATCATTTCCATATTTTTATTAATTAAACATTCCTAACAAAATGGAAAGATAAATAGTAAATAAGACATCTGTCAATAAATTTGAGAATTTACCAGCTCCCTCTAATACACCTGAATTTAAAATGTGCTGATGCATCTGTTAAACTGGTCTACTGTTGCTTGGCAGGATACTTTCACTGTGGGTAGGTTTGCTTTATGGGTAATGTGATGACAAGCCCTTATTAAACTGTACTAAAGACCTGTTCACTTTGAATGTAACCAGTCCCAAGCTGAATGACTGCCTCTAAGAAATGAGGATAACTTGTAGAGATTGAAAAAAGAAACGTTTGTTGAAAAGAACAGGCAAAGTGACAGGTTGTCACTTTTATTTGGCAGATAAAAAAATAGTTTGTTGTGACATTCTTTCCATTTGAGGCAATTCTTAGAAAGTTTTCTCTGTCACATATATTTCCGGTCATTTTAAAATTGCATCACCAAATACTGACAGTAATCAACAAGAAAGGGAAACGAGCAGTTCTTCTTAGAAGAGCGCCTTTTGCCAACCAGGCTGGTTTCATCTCAAACAGACTCCTTACCTCATATCTCTGTACCCAGAAGACACCATACAGGTGAAAAGGAGGGTGGCATTTGCTATAAGAGCTGCACAGTTCTAAACAAACTAGTTTGAGGCCAACTCAAACTGTTGAGACTTATCTGTAGCCAAATCCACAGTAAAACAGGAGATACTTAATAACAGGAAAAAACTAGGAAGTATGCCTAACTTCTCCACTTTACTGGTTTTATTAATATCAAAAGTTTGAGTGAAAATTGTTGACTGATGTTTAGTGCTGTAAAATAACACTTCCTGTTTTACAGTGAAAGGCAGCAGGTAAGGAAATGAAGGTAAAAGAGGAGGGGATCAAAATGTACACAGGGACAGACAGACAACCCAAAAAAAGAACTCACTGAGCTAGATCTCTAACAGCCTGTCAAGAATGACCAAGAAACACAGGATGAGAGTATTTGTTATACAGGGATGGGCAAGGAGTGAAGGAACTGGGGAAACTCTTGAAGAAAGAAACTTCATGTATGCAAGAATCTCAAATCTGGAGAGAGGTAAAAAATAAATATTGGGAATAAGAATAAAAGGCAAAATTGAAATAAAATGAAATAAACTGGCCTGGGACTGTGACATTTGTTCCTGACGAAAAGTTTCAACTTTTTTCTTGACTATGTCTTGACAAAAATAACAGATTCCTTTCATCCAGGGCCACCTCAGAGCAGCAAAGACAATCCAATTTTCATGTAATATAGCAGCTAGGCTTTAGATCGGCTGCTTCAGATTTACTAGAAGATGAGGACACAGACCCCAGGACTTCTCTATTCAATAAATCCAGAACTAGGACAGTGATGGACTTGAAAGAAGCTGTTAAGGGTTATAATAGTAACTGTTCATAAATGGCTTCTCTGTTTGGCTCATCAATTGTGCTTGGGTCTCAACAAAGAGCTTTGTTCATGGCCCTTAAAGTGGGAGCTTATGATGGTGGTTCATTAATGGTACAGTCATACTGCCAGAGGACTGAGATAAAGAGAGCAAAGAAAGAGTGAGTAAGAAATGGAGAGGAAAGGAGTTTTTTCGTTTTTTGTTTTTTTTTTTAAAGACAGCAGAAGCCTTCAAAAGGCTTTTTTGAAGACTAGCTTATTTATTCCATGTCTACTGGCATTAGGGATCTTGCTCTGGTAGTTGAGTGAACCCTGTTGTCTACTCACTATTCCAGCAAGGAGATGAAAAAGACATATGCAGGATTCCCCAAAAAGCAGCAATGCTAACAACTATAGCACAAAACTCTTAAGTATATGCACAAAGGAAGATGTTCTAGCAACTAGGCCCAGTTAAGGCTGCAGCACAGAAAGCAGCCTAAATTCCCTTTAAAACAACTGCTAACTGAGCCTAGGTCTAGTTTTTAAATAGTCAAATTATTTCAAAAGTTTGAACCACACAAGAAAGAAAACTCAAGTTTCAAAGAGACCAAGCTGCTATAAGAAGGGGATACAAGCTAGATCTAATACACCAGATTTTTTAGGGAGAAGAAAAAATAAAATTGTATTTTACAGTACCTTGGCAGCGTTTGCGCTTGTGACATGTAGGTTTAGTACTCATCTGATATCCACTCCATTTGAACAGAAAAGGGAGGTAGAAAGGGGGCAGGTGGGAGAGAACTAACAACCAACAGTGAGTGAGTAATGGCCATTACCCTGGTGTTACACAGACTACTGCTGTCATCACTCTTGAACAAGTAGCTCTATCAAGTAGTGCTGCAGTCAGGTTACCACTTTAACCAGGACAGACTAAGAGTCTGCGCTGGTTACCGCAGCGACCTGGTGGCTATAGGAAATGTCCTGATACAACGCGAACTTATTGTGAGCCTTCAGGCCGAAAATGCAGCACTGTTTGACATGTGCTATAGACGACATTTTTACACTTATCAAAGAAATACAGAGAATATCTACACATGGCATGACTCTGACTATACAGGCTACAAATCCCCATTATTTCTTTTTGTTTACGTGTACTACATAAGTTCATGTCTAACAGCATTAACAGTACTTATTTTTCCATTTCACTT
The DNA here is from genome assembly GCF_057381915.1 of Diplotaxodon limnothrissa. Taxonomy (NCBI): domain Eukaryota; kingdom Metazoa; phylum Chordata; class Actinopteri; order Cichliformes; family Cichlidae; genus Diplotaxodon; species Diplotaxodon limnothrissa. The sequence goes on along the minus strand of NC_140614.1, from coordinate 25,194,115 downwards.
AATGAATAATTCATATGTTCCTATTTATAACCATTTTGAGGAGGTGATGCTGAAACCAACCTACTGACTACATTTTTACAAAGAGCTCTGAATAAGTATCTGGGAGATTATCTCCAATGCCTCTCTTACCTGGAGCACAGATTAGAAGATGTATTTCTTTCCACTGTGAATAATCTAATTGCTTTGTATATGATTTAATTAGTTAGAGATAAGTAGGTGTTTTAGTTTAATTGCAAGCGCTTAGAAGTGGTGAGAATGAGGATAATTTACTGCCATATCTTATTGGATGACTGATCTAATTTCATTTTCTCCTTCAATAAATGAGTGTCAGCTTGTGAAAACAGCCATGTAAAACCACACACATATGTCCACTGTTCGATAGAAACTAAAACTTGGTTATTCATAATATTTTATCATGACTGGGTAATTTTTTCTCTATTGATTTTATTACTAAATTTATGCTAGTATTTTAATTAGTAAGAAAAATGCTACGTGACAAAATCAGTTCCACAAACATGTAGGCTTTCTCAAATTTGTTAATCAAATCAGCAAGTGCACAAGACATGTCTCACTAAAACATTCAATCAAAGACAACCCAGACATCAGACTTGCAAATACTGGTAGAGGTGAAAAGCTGTGGAGGACAGAACTGCTGAGTGTATGGGAGGGTTTTGTTATAAAAGCTACCAGTAATGTGCATTTGGGTATTACAGCACTGATGGATCCATTCATAACTAAGTGGTTCCTTATGATTGAGATACCGAGTATGAGAGGAAGCAGTCTAAACAGGTCACAGTGAACTGATAACCTTCATCTGTTCTGCATCATATAATATAAAACTATCTTTGCGGATAAGATAAAACAAATCCCTTTACCAACTCTTTGTTACAGTAGGCTGTGAATGTAAACACTGTAAACCTGACTCTTCCTGCCAAATGACTTCTTTGTTTGTATCCTAAGCACAAGTCAGTACCATACATCTGTCAAATGTACGCTATGTTATTAAGTGTGAATTTTCTGTTTCTTTTAAGTATGTATCAGTCATCAATTATCCCATGGTGTTCCTACACTCTGGTGTTTAATAAAATGTAGCAGAATATGCAGCACACAAACTAACTTATGAGGCTTGCCTACGTCAAACGACACACACTGCATTGCTCAAAGATGACACAGTGTCCAGCCTGCACGCTTTGTTTTTTCCCTGACGTCTTTTAAGGCTGACATACTGGACACGCCCTATAGTTTTTACTACTGGCTTACACCAGTGATCACCATCTGTGATTCCTGTCAGCTTAAGACTCAAATGACAGCAGGCATTCCTTGAAGAAAGTGTCAAACGATAACAATAAAAAAAATTTAAAAAAAGGAAATAGGGGGTGACGCCATTGTTTAATTTTCTATAACAGTAAAAATCACAATGAATCTTCACTTCATAAAATACACCATATCACGCATGGGTGACACATCAGATTTAACTCTTCCTTGTTTATTATTTAAGAAGAACCAGCAGAAGCAGTATATCAGCCCATATTTTGCACTTGCACCACACTGATGACGATGTACCTGCAGAGCATACTGGTATGCCTACCATGTCTTCTGCTGCACTAACATTTAGTCTACGCTAGGGAACACAATAAAAATAGTAGCAATAGGTAAAGGAGACAGCGATATCTTGGGGAATGTATTTACTGCAGTACTGTCAGGGATTGCTGCCTTATTGAATGACGCATTTATAGATCGTGGTGCTAGCCCTTATTGTTGTCAGGGCTTCAAATGATTAGTTTCAAGATAAAACATATTTCTTTAAAAGCTGCCTGAAGGAGGAACTCAAACAAGGTGAATTATCAGGAGCTACCATTCACTTTCCCTTCATGCTTTTACAAATATAAGAGGAAAATACTTTTTTTTTTCCCATGCAGATCTTGAACGTTGCCAAGATACGCACTACATGAATGCACATGCAAATGATGGTTCTTTAGGTTTTATTAACATATATATCTTACGTATGGCTTTCAAAGGGTGAGTAGGTTATTCTCCCTTGCAATAGTACATTAGACAAGTTAAAGTCTTATGATCTGCGCATTGAGTAATGGAGAGTCTGCCAAGTGTCACAAAACCGATTTGTGTGGCCTTGTACATTATTTCTCTCACCTTGCAAATAACTGGACTTTGAGCCTTCTTTCCACTAAGACTTTATACACTTGCATCCATATACTTCTAAATCTCTTAGCGTCCGTGTACACAATGCGTGTCAAACATGAGCGACTTTATATCGTTTTCTCTTATATGTCTTGAGATTAAATAAAAATTGAAGAAAAATAGTGACATGTAATGTCACTAAGATTGAAGCAAGGTATGCAATGTAGTACACAAGTCCCAGATTACCTTGGTGATATTGTGAGTCTTGTTTTTACAATAAAGACTAAACTTTTCCCACCATCTTTATCAGCTGCTGCATGCTTTTCTCTCTGCTTTTGCTCTATTTATCACACACCCACACACTTATCACCAGTGAAGGTCCTGTAGATCTGGCTGCGTAAAGGAGACTGCTGAATCAAAGAACCCCTTTCTTATTGCCTTTCACAGCTAAATGCTGCTACATTTCGCTTGAGCCAGCCCTCAGAGGAGGACCAGCCAGAACGTACGAGTTGCACCTGCTATATACTAGAAGGGTGACATGACAAAACCTACACCCACATGAATGGACACACCTGCCTCATTCATTTCAACTGAACGTGCATCTACACTAGCAATTTTGAGCTGTCTCAAAATTGCTCATTTATGACTCTGGTTACTTTTATTCTAGTTTCACTGTTTCACAGATTTGGTGCGTTTTTCACTGACTTACTTTTTAAAGGAATTTATAACCAGCAATGGCTATGAGAGCATTTAATCTTCTCACTTGCATTCGCAGTCATCAGTAGATGCATTGGAAGGTTATTACTCAAAGACATTCTGGCTAATGCAACAATCAGCATCAGATTAAGCTATGATCTAGTTAATAAGTTCATTTATTGTGTTAGTTATAAGAATGGATGCTTCAGTGCTGTGTTCTTTAACGCATTTTTGTCTTTAAACGCTTTATATTACAGAATTTACTGCACCAAGGTTAAGGCTGTCCTGCCCTTGCCCTTCCCCAGAGCTCACCATCTTTACTATCAATGGTCCTGGGAACCAAATCCATCTCAAAGGTATCCTGCACGTGTTGCCCACGGAAATGGTTAAGGTGCTCCCGTTCGATGAGGTCGCTTTCGTCTTCATCTAATGGCAACCAAGTACCATCGATAAACCACTGGCCTCTCATCACTGGGATATGGTCTTGTTCTGTAGGACAACAGCCATTATCTAGTATCAAATCCAAAACAAAACAAATAGCTCCTGCATGGATGGGAATCATGAAATTTCAATTTTTGGCAAGGAATAAATATATTGTTTTATTTAGCAAGTAGAAATGAAAGTAAGTCGGTTTCTGGAAACTGAATCCTTTCGTTGTAACTCAACAAGTCTGACAAATCCTGGGGGGCAAAGTCTCAGTGGTTAATGCAGAGAGGCCATGTTTGATTACAGTCTTGAGTGACATCATTAAGTAATTCTCTGGTGGTGAATAAGAGTGTAGGATCTTAAATTAGGCTGCCTTAGAAAGAGAACTTCTCTCTCTCTACAGAGTGAGCCTGTTCAAAGTCTGTCTATTTCTATTTAAAGACAAAGTGTTCTAAAGCTAATGTAGACACATAGACTGACAGTAGGTACAGTTCAGTCAAGTAAGTTTGTTAGGCTTGTCGGCAATATGCCAAACTAAAGCTAAGAACTATTTAACACAACCTTGATTTTTATTTTTTTATTTTCTAAATATTCTGATGTTTTCTATCTTATAGTATATCAATGACCTTTATACATGTTCCATTGTGTAAACTAATCTCTCACTTGTGAACTGATATGCTTTGGATGACTATTCAAACGTCCTCCTTTAGTATCTATTTCACATTCTTAACTGTTAACGTAGCCGTCAGACCACACTGAAAGAGTACAGAGAGGGTCTCAATGCATCCACAGCATCAACAACTGTGAAAATAACCTCTTCTGTAAATGTCATTTGAAATTAAGCTTCAAAAGACCCAGTTAACCATGAACCCTATTCATTCAGGTCAGGTTTTCCGAAGCTCTATAGCAACTGCCTTCCTTTGTTCCCTGCCTTTTCCTGGAAATATCCACGAATTAGTTAATGCAGATCAGCTGAGCTCAATACACTGACATCCAGAAAAAAAGGCCAGATGAAGTGCTTAGCTTGCAAGAAAACAAGAAAAGAAAAGACAACTATGCAGTCTACAGTAAAAGTCTACAGAAAATGTATACTCAGCTACAGGTTTAACATTTAAACTAGAACCTTTTACAGAACAGTGTGAAGTGTTTTGTAAGCTAATATATTGCAGATCTCTGTAGTTTTCATAACATCTACGTGAGGTTTGACTAATAGAAGTTGTGTTTCTTATTCTCTACCAGGAGCTACTTTACATGTGACTGATGCAGAGGTGATTTAATTTGGGTTGCATTGGGGTGATTATACTTACGTTTCCAGTAGACAGGATAGCATTGTCTCTGTATTATATCAACCTGATAGAGTCCTCCTCGCACACACACTGACTCTACATTGAGTTCAATGCTTTCAGCGTCCCTCTCATCAGAGGACACGGTGGATGTGTCCAAGGACCCGCGGCCTCCGTGCACACTGCTGGTCCTCGTTTCTGCTGGCACTGCACCGTTCATCCCTGTGCTCTCCAGCTCTCTAGACCCGCTCTCCTCCTCTCTTCCACTGGCCTGGGGGCATGCTGCACCGGGGTTCAGCTCGCAGTGTTTCCGAAACATTAGCTCAATATTAAGTGAATCGTGGCCCAAAAAGGGCTTCCAAGTTTTTTTGTCCTCTTTGTAAAACCACCGCACTTCCTCCGGACCGAGCTCCGTGACCACCTCGTTGAATCTATGTCTGGAGCTGTTGGATCTAGATCTCTTTCTTCTCTCGAACAGAGGACCGGTGTTATTCCCATAGTTGTCATACTCAGGAGAGCTACTGCTGAGGTAGTCTTCCTGGGAGTTCAGATCCAACACCAGACCGCCTTGAGCGCTGTGATGTCTGGCGTGTAAAAGCGGCAGCTGCCCTTCCAGTCCCGACTGGACTGAGGACATCCCAGCCTGCAGTGTTTCATCGTCGAGACTCATCTCGTGACAGCACGAAAACACATCGCTTCTCAAAACTCACTCTTTGTTGCCGGTAGTGTCAGCGCTGACCTTTTAGTATAAAAAGAGCTTAATTGAGGGATTTTGGTTGTAATGTTGATGCTGCTCATAACTATCCAAGAAACCCGACCTCAGCGCTGTGCTCACTGCACCTTCAGAAAGCGGTTACTGCTCCGCGGCAGCTATCGTCAGGCTTCATATTAGTCCAAAAATGAAACTTTCATAAAGAAACACGCCTAGACCAACTTCCATCACATTTCCTGAGCGCACCACAGCGGTCGCTACATCACCTTGTTAGCCCAGCTTGCTAGCTGGCTAAGCTAATACCGGCTGGAGAACTCGGAGAATTGCGTATTAGCGAATCTGCAGCGATAAAACGAGAAACGAGTTTTCTTGCCCTTTAAGTGAAATAAAAACATGTCAAACCACTTTCCTGTTATCGACTTGCTGTAACGCTGCTTGACAAGAGTAAATATTACCGTCACTATACTTTGAGTGTTCCGGGTCACTGTGGAATTTCCGATTCATTCGTTGACAAACAAATCTCGCGTAGTGCGCTAGCATGCGTGTGCTTGACAGCAGGTCACGGGATCCATGAACGCGCACGTAGAAACTGTGAGAACATTACGTCACTCCGCCCTCTGTTTAAAAACTGAATTGTTCTTATCGTGCACTAGATGGAGATAGAAACCTATAATAGCCGTTGGGCACGAGTCTATTGCAATGATCGTGACAATGCTCTAATTCCCACTAGATGACAGTAAAGACTTGTTCATTTTAAAGAGATTCCTAATATCACCGCTTTAGGAACTGTTTAAGGAACTGCAAGTTTACACTTTCAAAACACATTTCTATACACAATTAACTATTATAGGGACATATTAATAGAAACAGTTGACAGTGTTGAATGCCCTTTAAAAGTCTGACACATATGACACATTAATGCAAAAAAAATAAAAAATCATATATAGGTGTTCAAATGACTTGAGATCTGGTGACTGAAAAGGACATAGCAGGTCACCTAATTTTAAGATCCATCAGACTATTCTGTACCCCTCTCGTGCCTTGTGGATGGGGCCATTGTTATCCTGAAAGAGGACCATCAGGTCATCACTCTGAACAAGTCTATGCTAATTTACACTGACTCTGAGTTCAGATGTTGCCTTATTTGGTGTCTGTGCAAAATATAGGTTAATAAAGTAATTACAACAAAAATGGTGCCTGCTGACTGCCTTTCAGTCATCAGATCTCTAGTCCTTTGAACACCTATATATGATTTTTTTTTTTTTTTGCATCAATGTGTCAACAGCTATCTCTACCACCATCTTCAAAATAATACATGTGGGAATATCTTTTAAAGGTATGGTGTTCATATCTCTTTTTAATAATATAAAGTATCAGTGATCCTGACCTTTGACCATCAGTTCTAATCACTTCATCCCTGAGTTCAAGTCAGTCTTAAAGCTAAATGTATCTAATCAGAAATCTTGGTACCATGCTGTTAGTTTAGTTTTTGTTTTTTTTTTGTTTTTTTTAATTTAGCTGCATTCTTTTTCTTTAAAAAAAAAAAACCAGATATCACATTGATGAGAATGAGATGAATGCACAAGGCCTCTGGCCACATCTGTTACCAGAGTGGAGGCAAACAAAATTACAACCTGAAATAAATTCATCCATTTTTTAAAATGCTTATGCAATTCAGGGGAATTGGTGGGCTGGATCCCTGCTTTCACCAGCCAAGGGATGGGGCACACCCTGGCCATGTTGCAGGGAAATAAATGCAAAAGAAATAAAATCAAACACCTATTTATTTATAGGAACACGAAAGGAATCCTAGTTTTAGTTTTCTGTACTATGTCCATCAGGCAAGCATGTCCTTCTAGCCAGGTAACTTCTCTTCAATGGCTTCTCTGAACATTTGCTAATGAATAGCCCAGCAGTAAGCAATACTTTTGAGGAGTTTACCCATTCATCCACATCTTCACTATGTGAACACTTAGTGCCTGCCCTTTTGCACATGTTCTACATAGTGTGGTGGTGTCTGCCAAGATGCACTGCCTGGGCATGTCTTCATGCCTTTATGGTCAGTATCATAACAGGCGGAGAGGGCGGGGGTTGTCAAAGACAGTTAGATTACATCAGAGAATTAATGCTAAAGCAAATAAAAAATAATAATAATAATTTTATGGCCCACAATAGCTTTTCATTTCAGTGGTTAACTACATGAAAACAGCAAAAAAAAAAAGAAAAAGGAGTTGAACTATTTGGACTGCTGGCTACTTCCCAACGTGGATTATAATATATCTGTTATAGTGCTAACTGGTGTGTTTGTATGAGAGTGCATCAGTGCAGTGTGAGTTTGTATCTGCCTATGCGTGCATGTATGCATGTGCCTGTTTATTTAGGCAGAGTGCGCGTGTTTGCACAATGTGTGTTTTGTTTAGCAATACTTGTGTGTGTATACTGCTGGTCCAGGTGATCCTGGGGCCGTGGTGCGGTTTGTGGGGAGAGAAGCGAGCGAGAGAGAGAGAGAGAGAGAGAGACAGAGAGAGATAGGAGAGAGGCCCATGCAGCTGTATTTGGAATAAACAGACATTACCCTGCTGTGTTCTAATTTACTGCAGAGTGGGAATTAAACTTTAAGCTCGTCCCGCCCCTCTGCACTCTTTTCTTCTGGCCATCAACAACTACTTGCACAATGTGAGTTATTAAAGTGTTACTCCACCCAAATTCTGTCTTTTTAGTATCAAATTAACAACCCCTATAGGCTTGAGAGGTGGTTGTAAAAGGGGGGGCATCCGCACAGAATCAGCTTCCGGAGGAACTGTGGATTTCCCGAGTGCAATAGAGACATATAAAAGCAGCATATGAAGACTATTTGAGCCACGACACATTGTCTTATAAAACCATAAATGTGTTTTACTTCTTTCTGTCATTTTTGTTGCTTACTTATACATTGCATTATGGAAAATTGCCCCCCCCCCCCCCCCTCCCAAATTATAGTCAACTCCACATGAGCATTCTCATATTGGTAATAATCATTAAAAAATTGCTCAAACATTGCATAATCATAAGTGCAAGGATAATTCCCTTTGTGGTAATGTGTATGACCAGAATAATTACCAGGTTAAATATGCAACCAGATCTTGCCAAGAGCTTTCTCTTACTGCAGGTTTACACTAGAGGATGACATGTGGCTTTCATATAAGAATTAGTCTAAACAGGTTGCTCTTTCTCTCTCTCTCTCTTGCTCTCTCTCCCCCTGTCTTGATGTTTTGCAACCACCAGGCCCACCACCTGGATGAGTGGATGACAAACAAACTGCACATTTTCCCTTCCAGTAACTGACCAAATAGATATTTATAACCACCTGGTCACCTCCTCTACCCACTGATGCCCCCCCCCCCCCCCCCCCCCCCCCACACACACACACACACACCCAACAACCCTCCAGCCATGGCTCCCTTTAAAGATCAGTTGTGTCACTTCTGGCTTTGTTCTTAAACAAAGAGAACTGCCCCTCATCTGCCCGTAATTGGGCCTACTCTTGGAATGTGCTTGATGTTTCCCGCGCGGGGACACCGCCACTCCAACAGACAGGGAAAGGTTTCTGGGACATAGCAGACAAATGAGTGGAAGCTCGTCCACTGATCTCTACTTTTGACCTAATTTTTTTTTCTTTCTTTTACTTTTTTCATCCCGTCCCTCTTTCTTTTAAACTCTGTTTCACACTGTTAGCCACCAACTGCATCATAATGATGGATCCCCCCACTGAAATAAAGAAATCCCACGCTCACACTAAATGGAACGGTCTGCAGATTGCCCTCCCCGGATCTGCTCGGTTTCTCTGAGTTGCACCACCTCGCTAAGGTGGAGCAGTTGGATGCGCTACAAGGCCAATCTTCAGCACATGTCACGAGCAGTTACTGAGGTGATGTTGACCATGCACAGATGGTTGAGAGAGGATTGGAGGGTGTTTACTGCATTGTTACTAAAGGGAAGCAATTTGGAGAGCTCAAATTCCACTTGCAAGGAAGGAAAAAATGTTAAAACAGTAGTTGGCATCCTACCAAAAGCCTGAGCCCCTAATTGTTCTCATTAATAGCAAATAATCTCAAAGTGCTTACTCTGTATTCTGGGAAACATTATGGGGTTATGTTTAAAATGTGTACATCTGGGAAGTCTCAGAGGATTAGTTTAGAAATTTGTCTGCAACAATCACATGAAGCTCAAGTGAAAAGTTTTAGCGCTCTTACGCTCAAACCGCAGATACGCCAGAGTCTTTGTGTCAGTGTTGTGCGCCTTTTGGTGTTTAAGCAACCTTGTCCCCAGAATCCAACCCTTTGGTTTTGGTCATGACTCATTTACTCCTGAATCCTTCACCTTTCACCCCCAGCTCCACTCTCCATGTCACTCGCTAGCTAACCTGGATAAGTAAATACATGATGTAATGTGTGGTTTTTGCCTCCACCCCCACCATCCTCCACACACACATACAGAGGTGATTAAACTGGAGCCCAGCAGTTTGAGGTGGAGCTGGCAGTAGATGAGCAAAATGGAAGGGAATTTAACTGGGCTGATTTGGGGTAAATATAATGGAAAAGGTGGGCTCATGCAGGTCACCAACAGTGCAGGACCTGGGCTCAGTTTGAGAGTATTTTCAGAAATTCTGAGAAAGTTGGCATCCTCTGATATCTGCCTAAAAAACTACAAAGTGCTTTGCTTGTCTTAAGAACTATTCATTTGATCCGTTTCATACCTGGCGGACATATTGCAGGAATCAAAGTAAATAGTGCATTATCAAGAATGTCAGCTCATAATGACATCTGTGACACTGGGTGCTGCACTAGTTGCTGTCAATTTAAACAAATACGAGCAGTCTTGGCGAAATGCTTCTTGGAATTCAGCCCAAGTTCAACTAGAATGTTATTTAAGCAGTATCTTAAGTTTTTGCATTAGAAAAAAAATGGTAGGTAGTTCTGTTAAAGTTCAAACACATTAATTTTCTCTACTGTGAATTGGAATTTCTTCTAAAAATGCATATTCATGCAGATTTGGGATCATGAGCTGGGAATGGGTGTGGTGATGGTCTTTTAGACTGCATATGCAAAGGGAGTTCACAGGTCAGGTAATTGCTTTCCACACCCTGAAACAAAAGAGATTTTCTCTGGCATGACGTTCCTCCTCTATTAACAGCATGAACCAAAATTAACATTTGAATAGGGTTGCAAATAGGGAGGTTAGGCTAATGCTGTGCTGCAACAATTACAGTCGTGGAATGAGTAGTTAGCCTCTTTTAGGTATTATTTTAAACAAAGATGTTTTTGTTTTTCATTACATTTATCATTCTTTTCATGGGTAAAGAACTTCGAGGTCTCTCTTAGTGCTAATATGATTTATTGGGAATAGATCTGTGCCAGAGATGCTGCATATTATACTACAGGCTGTTTTCTCTGGGTAGGGATTCTCCATCCAAGCAGCCTGTAGATGAAGTCAGGCCAGCGGCTCCACCTTTCCCCCAGTTGTCTGGGCTCAAGGTTTCAGGATTGGGCTTGCTGACTCCAGCACACGGCAGGCACATCTCTCTCCTCTGGGGTTCTTTAGGGTCCACTGTCATTCAAATTCCCTGCTGCAGTTTATAAGTCTGATGCCTCAGTTCACTGTCACCTGACTTCTGTCATTGTGTTTGCTTGTGTGAGTGAAAGTGAGCTTGTCGAGAATAAGACGTCTTTACATCATGTGTGATTTTAATTACAATGACAGAGCAGTGACACCTTTTAATATTCAAGCCTCTTGTTTGTTGTTGTGCCAGTGCTGGTGTCACTTTTGTTATCTGACTTGGAAAACTTAGTTCAAAGCTTAACTTTAAGTAAGTTTAATGCAAGCAACGTTAAAGAAACAGTGTGACAATTTGAGAAATACTTTCTTCCTCTCTAGTCAAAATTATTTATGTTGGAACCGAAACAAAGTGGCTTAAAAAGAGGGAAAACTTAGCTCTCTATAAAGGCAGGAAAGAGGGGAAACAGCTACCCTGGTTCTACACAAAGGTTAAGAAATCTGGCTCTTAACATGTATAAAGGGCAGGGATTCTATTGGTAAGAAACAGAGTGAACATATTACCTTAAATGTCGAGTGACCACCAGTTCCTTAAACATTTTCCTTTTACAGAAAGCACCTTTTTACATATTTGAACGTCTAAGCCTGCCTGGTTTGTGTCTGCAGACAGAACCCTTTTGGTGTGGGTGAGTCAGCATACTTCACCGAGGCTGTCTTTAGACGATGAAACTTATCAAGAAAAGTTTGGATATACTCTCTTAAGCATGTCATGAGACTAGCCTCACTCCTTACCAAGCCAAGAGAATATAGATTATGTGTCCAAACATATTGGAATTCCTTATTCCATTTTAAGATACAAGTCCAATGCAGAGGAAATGGAAGCATTCAGAAAAAAAGAACGCTGGGTAAATTACAAACCGTGTAAGTTATTACTTGTGGGTGACGTTGGACATTTCGCGTTTTAAGGCCGCCGTTTGAGTATCTGTCACTTTCACCTCCATGTAAAAGTAAACTTACTGGTAAAATAGACAGCCTTAGAGAGGAAAGTGCCAGAAAGATTAATGAGGTGTGCCTTTCGCTCATTCGCTCTGTTTAAGTGCGCAGGCCATGGGTCGATGTGTGTGGGGGTCCATGTAGGGTGGGCGTAAGGGGTAACGTGCTGAAGTAAACAGGCAGCGAACACAGCAGGGTGATGTTTCTCTCACTTAGCTCTATGCACATCAAACAAGAAGCTTGTGTTTCCTTGTTTAGACATCTTTTCTAGCTTATTTTTTCCAAGTGGTAGCATCTTCAATCTGCACCCTCGCTATTCTACCTTATTACACACTTAGTGTAGGTTTAGTTAAGTGAAGAAGATTTAAATGGAGAAAGTTGACGTCATTAAAATGTTGGGTAGAAATGTAAGTGATGTAATGCATTAATTTATTGGACTAACAATAACAAAACTGCTTAGTATTCACCAGACAAATACATTTATTCCCCAAATTAAATAATTAGCACATTAATAATTTAATATTTTGGAAAATTGTCTTGAGTTGGGTGTGTGGCAGGCAGGACTCAACAGATGGAAGCATACTTAAAATCACAGCTTTATTTATGCTGGCAAAAAGGCAGAGAAAACAAACAGTAACAGTAACTGAGAAGGATTGTAACAGACTTAAAAAAAAAAGAAAAGAAAGCCAAATAGACTGAGAGATAAAAAGACTGCCGGACTAAAACTCTCACACCATGAGGAAGAATACAACAAAAGAACACACACACACACACACACACACATTATATGTACAAGAGGAGAATAGGGCAGAGTGGACACACCTGTGGAAGACAGCTAAACAGAATCTGACTGATAAGACAGGGGAAGCAAAATCTGAACAGCACATGCAGGAGACAGACAATCAAAACAGGAAATAACACACACTGAGACCGGACTAAGACACGTGAACTTCATATGGCGGTTGGAGATAAACAGACATGAAGACACGAGTGAGAAAAGGATAAAACATAGATGATTACAGAAACAGGAAGGGAGAAAGACGGGGACCAGGACAACAGACCTATAAACATGACATGACAGGCAAACCAGACAACCACAGAGACAGGACAGGGAGAGACCAGACAGACACAGGGGACTGACCGGGGAGACAGAAAGGATAACAAAACACGGAGAACAGACAGACTACAACAGGAGACACAGATGACAAGATACAGAGACGAGACAAGGAACAGACTGGACATGAAGGCGAACTAATGTAATAAAAAGGAACCAGGAACTAGAGATAACAAAACTCAGATGCACTAGAGAACACAAAACTCAAGACTAGGTAATACAAAACATGATTGTAAACTTTTCATAAATCCAAAGAAGTGAGTAGGAGTCCAGAACAAACTCAAAAACAGGGTCGAAGACCAAGGAGCGTGACAAAAATGGGCTAATTTTTACTCTTGCTAACAGGTGTAGCACATGTCTGTTGATCAAAATACCACAGCAAGCAGCCAGTCCAATAGAAACAGTGAAATATTGATATATTTACAGCTTCAATGTATGTTTTTTTTCTCTTATTTGTATAAAGTACATTTAATAAAGCACAGTAATTAATCTGCGGCAACAGAATATTGTGGCAGATCATGAAATACTCAACCTATAGTTTATTATTTTTGTGTTCTTTTGTGATTGCTCATCTTTTCAGTCTCATGTGCACCAATTTGTCTCTGTGCACACAAAATTTATATTTTCCACTTACATGGAGTGAAAAAGGTCACATTTGGAGGGTGAAGAAGTGGTGGTGGAGTGAATTATTTAATCACTCACACCAGGCAATTCAGTTCATACATGTAACAGATCTTCATATTACATATGTATTTATTTTTAATACATTATTAATCACAAATGCAGTTCTAGTTTGAGAATTAGAAATAATCTGGTTAGGATTAGGCAATAAAACTACTGTGTTAGGTTTGAAGAAATTTTTTTTTGAAACCCTCTTCACGATACTGCTTTTTTGTGATTATTTCATATTTTGCTATGATACTTTATTGAATATATTGAATATGTATTCCAAATTCACTTGTGCTTGTAGCGATACACCCTAATACACACTTCAGGGTGTATTGCTACAAACACAAACACAAACACATTTTTTTCTTTGTTACTGTCTGTACCTGCATTAAAGTTTAGGGTTTGTTACTTCCAAGAAAGTGCCTGTTGTTTTCTTCTCCAGCCCTGATTATGACTCTATGAGTGCAGAAAATGATGCCTATTACACAGTCCATGAGTAAAATTTCTCTGGCTGTCATTTACAAGGTGAGTACTTTGCCCTTAGGACCTCTGTGGACCTAAACAGAGACCTACATGTGTTTGACCAACCTCTGTGTTTTTAAATGATGTTTCACACTGTCAGGGTTAACTTATCTGAGTAGGGAAAAAGAACCAGGGAATAGACATATCCTCTGGAAAGGTTTGGAATGTTTTTACTATGGCACGGGGATCACAATCAGGGCAAGAGTTGTGTTGTCCAGAAGATGTTTCTTAAGTTTTCTCAGTTATCATTTTTAATTGTCAATTTAAATAATTAACCTGATAATCTCAAGTAGAGTCAGACCACCTAATCTTGGCGTGATGCCTGGTAAAGCTGAAAAGACATGCCAAAACAATATTCGTTTCCCCTAGTCTCATGGTCTGTGCTTATGATGATATGATAAAGTGTTTATCTTAATGGTAAGTAATGCTGTTTTCAATACAAAGAATGTGAATTGTACATATCTTGGTATCTAAGCATGGTTTGGAAACATATGCACATGTTGAATTGGTTGGATTCCTGTTCAGAGGAGAGAGAGACGGAAAAAAAACCCCATACACAGTCCAAGTTTGGATTGGTTTCCAGTTGTCAGAAATACCCCCTTCTTTCAATCTCCTTCGTCTTCCCCCTTCCTTTCTTTACTTTTCTACGAGAAGAGCTGAGAGATGGGACCGCAAGTCCCCTCAGAGGCTTGGTCCTCCATCACAGTATTTTTAATGGATGTCAGATGTGTGTGAGAGGAGGCCATAGCGTGAGTGTGTTTCATGTTAGTTCTCAGCATGATGAGCAGGGAAGCAGCTGGAGATGAACAGAAACCGCCTCTCGCCCCCAACAATACCTCCATTTTTAATCCCTACTTCAGTCCTTCCAAGTAATGTTCTCCTGCTTTTCACACTGTAATATATTGGCATTAATAAAGGCAAACAAAGGCAAACATTCTGTAATGGGAGAGGAAGATATTTTGGTTTCCTGGAGAACCAGACGGCAGTCTCTTTAGTTTTTCTCACTATAAATCTTGTGGCAGTTTCAATGGTTGGATAGCCATGCACTGTTTCCCTCAGTTGATTACAAAGGAGTTCAAGGCAAACTGCTCTGTTATTGCTTACAGCCACAGTACCTAATAATATGCTACAGTGAAGCACTTCAATCGCATGCACTCTCATACAATATCAATTTGGACCTCTACGGGAATATGTTATTCACCAAAGCTACTCCTGAAGAGAGGTTGTTTTTTTTGCTTTTGCTATGAGTGGCATCCAAATGAGCTCAACTAAAGGCCATCCCCTCCCGACAATGGAGCTCACATCCCAATTGCTTAATAAGAATTCAACTTTCCCACAGACGTCTTTGTTGGAACAGCACTCTTTTACCACAAGCATTAAACACTCCAGCTCACATTTCTTGTGACTTCTCAGTAACTTTTTATTTGTATCGCTTGAGTTTTTTTTCTTTCTTTGCAGCATTGTCCTCGGGGAGGGCTTGAGGATAGTGCTGGACTGCTAAGCTAAATGAGGGAAAAATACAGCATGGGGTGTTTGTTGCATTTTATAAGGTGACTGAAACTATGTGTTTTGCAATTGAGTACCAATGAGTCAATATGAGTAGTTCTCACTCATCAACAAACCGAACTGCTTACGGTGAGTAAAACCAAGTGGGGGGATGGTGCATGGGCCAAACCGCTAAGTGGTGTGAAAGGAGATGAAAAGTGTTTATTTCAGTAAGGACCAGCATGGTCAAAAGAAAACTGTTATTTCCATCTGCAGCAATTTATATTTGGAGGTAGGGCTCTGGTTTGAAAACTCTTCCCCCTTCCATTTTTATAATGGAAAGTCTGAGAAAAGGACAGGCATTGGTGATGACAGAAATTACAACTAACAACTAAGTCAAACATAGTGGAAAAAGGAAGAGACGGGTTGCAAAGGGGCTTTCGGAGTCCACACTAGATGACATTCTCTAATAGATGTGTCAAAGCATATCAGCTAAACCCTTAGACTACTGTATGTCGACTGTTAGTGCGATCAGGTGATCTGGCACACTAAATGAGCCACACTAGTGTTTTCTGATTTTTAGAAACAACCTCTACTTTAATAGGCGGTCTCTTCTTCTGTCCATACAGATATGAGTACCTACTTATATATGTGATCACCTCTTTTAACACAGTCAAAGCACGTAATAATTTTCCCACTCATCCGGGTTTTCTCTGTGTGACAGAGTTATTGAAATTTGATTTGATTTGATTTAACCTCTGTTAACCAGGTGAACAGTTTATCATCATAAATGCGTCTTAACTTGAACAAACACAAATGGAAATAATGTAAAGTAAACAATAACGATGTGTCATTAGCTTACAATAAGTGATCACACAGAGGATCAGAGGTGGGTGTAAAAGTGAAAAAACAAAGCAAAACCATTAACCAGTTTTTGTGTAATGCCACATGGCTGCTGGTGGATGCCATAGTTTTCCAAAACTCTCCCATGCCCAATAAAGCACAGTTTTTGTTGTGTTGGAATCTGCTCCGACACAGACTTCTGTTTTCCTCTACTTCAACCTGAGCCCAAATTATTTCCTAACCAAAACCAGTCATTTACTGTAATGCATGTACTCAATCCAGCCTACCCTTAATCTAAACCAGTTATCTCCGCAGCGCTCAGTCATAACCTTTTCAATAGACTAACATAGCCAGAAAGAGCAATGTTACAGGAAACATGCACCAGACTTCTTAATTACGGAAAGTTTAGTGTAGACAGAATGCCAAAACCAAAGGAAGAGGAAAAATATGCTCATTTTAAAACCCGAAACAGAGAAAGAAATAAGTACAGACAAGCTTAAATCAGGAGAGGGTAATTTCTGAAGGTGGAAGGTAAAGACCACTTGGGTTGATGCAGGTTGCCTGATCATTGGAGAATTTGAGCAGGCAGCCAGTTGGTAAGCTCTGCAGGATGGGGGCGGAGGGCCTCATTATATCTCTCTCCATGTCGGGCCCTTAAGTCCGTCTCCTCAGCGCCTGCTCTGTTTGTTTAGAGAGCCAGAGCCTTTTAAAGCTACGTTTGGCCTAATGAGCCCATTATCTGCCAATGATCCACAAAGAGGCCCTCCTCTCACTTACTCCCTCTCCCTCTTCCTCTCTGTGTAGTAGCTTGCCCTCTCATGCTCTCCTCTCACCCTATTTTTCTGCCACTTACCCCCCCCCCCCCTTTTTTTTTTTTTTCTGGTGCAGTCTACCCTCTCCTCTAAGTTTGTTTAGCTCATTTTCCCCTCCCTGCTGCCCTGCTGTTTTCCCAAACCTGTCACACACTGTGCTCATTTCATTTCCTCAGGACAGCAGCGTAACCTCCTTCTTTTTTTAAAAACACCCGCCTCCTTCTCCGTTTTATGCTTGTTGTTGGGAAGTACTTTAACTGCCTTACACCTGCAGATAACGTTGACTCTCTTCATCACAGCTGATGGCATGAGTTACCTGTAGGAACAGAGAGTAGTTTATTCCAGTGAGTGTTGAAGAAGATTTGTAGGGACCCCTTGTAAGAGCACAAAATCGGCAGTATGCTAAACCCCTCTTTGGGAATTGAAAGTGTTATCTATGCAGCCTTTTATATCTACTGTAGGTGTTACAGGTGTGCAGGCACAAGAGGCTGGTGTTGATCAGCTGTGTTTTCAGGGCGTGTTCCACCTTTAACACCAAAAACCTTATTACGGTGATCTGGCAATAGAGGAGAAAACAGAAGGAATGCTGTCCTCATGGCTGTACCCACAGCAGGATTAACTGCACGAGCTGCACTCTCCAACCTCCACAAGCTTGACGGCCCCTCTCACAGCTGCTTTTGTCTTGCTCTCAAAAGAAGGAGGGTGTGAGGAGGTGGGAGGAGAGGAAAGAAGAAAAAGACAAAGAAAATTAATCTGCTGGGTGCAGGATCTTAATTCGATTTAATGAAGGGAGCTTGAAGTCTGAGAGGCTTTATGCTCACACACTTCCTCGGACACGTACGCATGCACACACACACACTCAACACTCACTCATGTAGGTCTTATTGATCTGTTGGAACAAACCTATTATGGGCAATTATGTTATTCGCCAGCCGTGGCAAATCCATTCCTTTGCTTTTATTACTTGCAAATACATGGAAAGGAACTCTATTAAGCTTGAACGTGATGCTTCCTGTTCACTTTGGGTGTGAGATCGGAAATCTGTGTTTCCGTCTGGCTGTAATACGTCTGTCCCACATCACTTTGAACCTTTCAGAGGAAAAGACTGTAGAAGAAAAATGGCTCAACATTTGTTGTTGTTTCTTTTTGCTAAATTGTTGACCCGGAAATTATTTGACTAATATGATTTTATGCACTCCCGCAACCAGAGTGTAATTTAATATGCTAACTGCTAGCTCACTTTTGAATGCATATGTAGCTGCTTGGGTTAAACTCGTAGAGCTAAAAGTCATGTGGCACACCAGACCTGGGCTTAAAGCAAAACAATCACATAAGAAGGCCTCTCTTTGCACCACCTTTTCAGCCCAATCCCCTCCCTTAAGAAAGAACAAGCAAAACCAGTCTTTCCATCTCTCAACCAGTGCAGGAGAAGCCTATTACTATGTTCATCTTCTCAACATTTGACAGGTGGAAGTAGAACTTTGGGGTTTATGTTTTAATTATAAAGAATTCCAGATGTGGAGGGGGGCTCATAAATTAGAAGCAGAGCTACTCAAATGTCTTTTTTCAAAGGGACCAAGAGGGTCAGCATCTGCTTCTCATTGTAGCCAATGTTATTAAGGGCCCTGACTACAGAAAGGCCCAAGTCCCCTGTCTGGCCCCACAATAATTGACACTATTAAATGTGCCTAAACAGATTTAGAGCGTCCAGAAAAGTTACATTTGTCTTGCAGAATGACTCTAATCATCTATTTTAGATTGAAAGGACCTGAAGAGGAGGAACCGACCACATAATCTGCAAAATGATAGAGGGGGAGAGAGAAAAAGAAAGAGGCAAAACAGAAAGTGGAGATGATTGGGGGGAAAAATGCACAAATACAAACAAATTAGAGCAGAATGGCTCTATGTAGGAATGCCAGGGAGGGTGGGAGGGAATGACAGAGAGGAGGACCAAGGTCTGAACTTTATTACCGCACTCCAGATCTTGCTCTACAGGCTGGAGCTAGTTGAGCTGAATGTACATGGATAGCTTTACAAAAGCACCAGTCATGACAGACCATCTGCTCCACTTCTCTGGTGATCTTTTAAACCTACATAAATGCAGTTTTTTTTTCTTTCTTCACAGAATGATGCAATACCCTGAGTGATTTTTTAAAAATTTTCTCTGGGGCTTGATTCATTCTATTGGCCGGTGTTTGGGAGTGGACATACTTAACAAGGTACGGGTTTGATTCTTAATACATTAGTCTTATTCCGGGGGGACATGTTTGAAGCCCTTCTGCTGCTGCCGAATTGGGAACGGAGGCAGAGGGAGGTCCTGCGAACTCATTGGCTGCGGTACTCATGTTTGTAGTTTTGGCCAATGGATGAAACAGGGTTGCAACTGAGGGAACAAGACAAGATGCATGGGGAGGGGTAAGTTTGCGCTTGAGTTGGTGTGAGGGTGTGATGTTTCTCCACAGTGTGCAGCTGGGGGGAAAAAAAGAAAAAGGAAAAGAGTAAAAAAGAAACTCCTTCATCCAAAAAGTGGAGCCAGATCAGCAGAGGTAAAGTGGGGCAAGAATTCTCAGGGGTGTGATTGAAAGGGTGAGAAGTTAATTTGGCAGCTTTTCCTCTTCGCTTTGCTAATGTTTCCTCTCAGGACTAAACACCCTCAGCACCCCTCGCCACCACCTCGCCTCTCCAAACTCTGTAACCCCCCCTCCATACACCCCACTACTTCATCACACAATCACCCAACTTCCACTTCTGGCCCTTTCCAAACACACACAAACTTCTGCCACCCTGCCTGTGCTGCAGTTTGCTTCTTCAAACATCCACAAGTTTTGTCTCTAATTCTCACCGCGCCTCCTCTTCCTCGTTTCCCTCTCATCGTAAGCTGACCGCCTCCCCCCCAACGCGCCGCCTCCCCCGCTCCCCCACACCCTCGTGAAAAAGCACCCTCCATTACAGCAGTGCACACTGACCTGAGACGAAACCTTTTCTCCCCAGGAAACATCCTGCTCTGAAACACTTTGGCTCAAGTGTGTTTTCTCCTGGGACTCGAAGAGGAGGACAGGGTGGGGGTGTCTGAGGTGATGGTGGTGTGGTACTTGAGCTAAATGGAGACCATGTTGGTGTATCTTCACGGCCTGTCAATCAGAAGCCTGCTGATGTGTAGGGGGGCTCTGCTACAGCTCAGGATAGGATGAAGGGTCACATGGGGCACTTGTGGAGATGGTGGTGGGTAATGGGGTCGATGTGTACATAAATGTGTGCGTGTGCATGTGGTATGTGTGTTACACAGCAGAGAACCACATGGTGTCCTTGCTCTCCTCACTCACCACACGCAGGATCGCTCACATCAACAGGAGCGTGCTGCTGGCGTGGAAAAAGGGAAAGATGTTGGTTGAATAGACTTAACCTATCTTGACTTTGTTGCTCTTTTTCAGATTTTAAAATAAAATTTCAAATTAACCTGAATTAACCTGACTGAAAAGATCACAAATCATTGAAAAATGAGCAATGAAATCTACATTATCTTACTCACAGCTCTTTTAGGTTAGATGACTTGTGCTTGTGTCATTCGGACACCTGCTTTCTTACAAACATAAAACCTGAGAAACACCAGAAGCTACACGCAGGGAAGAAAAAAGGCTTACTGTAAGGCTTATTGTAACTCTTACTGTAACTGACATGTAGTATAATACATTTTGGTGTTGCTTTTACTGTCATGTTAAATGGAAAAGAAACACAACAGGGTGGGGTTTTAGAATGAAAGAAAAACTCTACCTTTGATCAGAGGTCTACTTGGCATTCCTGTTTATTTAATGCTGACATGGTGGGCAGAGATCAATCAAAGGAAAACAACACAGAGAGTAGAATGACTGAAAACTCTGGAGCCTCCTGCTTTGCTTTAGGCCACACATGGTTGGGAACATAAGCCAAACGTATTTGAGATCTTCACTTTTTATAAGTTACAAATGAACTACAATATATAAGTAATTCTGTAAATACTGATGTACACAATGTGTGATGTGGGAGAGTGTAATAACAACGACTCACCCTGAAACACTGTGATAAAACCTCAGGAAGATAAGAGTAATTAGAAACTGGCCTAAAAATGGAATTTCAGTGAAGTATCTGATGGATATACAGCACCATACAGAAGGCATCTGGTTGGTTTCACAGCAACCATGTCAAAATCACAAACTGTACATCAGGAAATATAAAGAATTGTCTCCTGAAACAACATACAAAGCAGTCCAAAACACAGATGTCCTGAGCCCTAACTTGGTTGTAGATAAGTCAAGGGACAGAGGCAACTGAGACAGGCTAAATCCACAGAAGAAACTCAGCAAAGTGCTCATATAACTGGCCATTGTACTCAAGTTCACCTCAAATAACTGGTGCTGTGTCACAGCTAATCATGGTCATACCATTTTTCCCTTTTTATGTACTGTTCTCTGTGCAAAAAATAAAAATATTTGTGGCATCATTTCTGAAAGGATTCTTACATCATTTTGGTGGCTAAAGCTGTTGTGAAATCTATGCACATCTATGAACACTGTACATGTTCAGCTTAAGCATGTTAGTGCAGCAGTTTGTTTTTTCTTCGTTCTGACATAGTGGTTGTTAAGTGTAGGGAATCTAAACCTACAGGATTTAGGGTGGGGTTGTACCATTGGGTACCAATAGGACTGACATCATTTTATAGCTCTAACTCATTCTGTTACCACTAACTGTGCTGTATGTATGTAGTGAAACACTAATCAAACATATTTGCACATACGCCCATGACATGCACCTATATTCACAAGTGCACACTTACACGTCATTGCATACAACAAAAAGCATGATCTCACACATCCAAGTACGTTCAACCTGTCATAAATTTCTAGCCGCCTCCATCCCTCTAAGTACCACTGGGGTCCCCATTGCGTGAGCACTTCTTTTTAGCTGTATTATTTCTTGACATTCCCAGACAATGTCAATGGGGGGATTACAGGACTCTAACAATGATGTAATCACATATCACTGACTTTTGATTGAAGTGTGAAATGCATTGTTATCCTTGTTGGATGCTAAAGCTAATCTTACAGAGTCAAAGTGAGCATGTGCTTGTGGTGTGATTGGGACCTTGTACTGTAAAAATAATAATATACTGTATGTTTTAAGCCTGCAAAGATCCACTTGCTAGCATAAACGTTAAACTCACAATGTTTTGTATTGTATACACCGCCATGCTTGCCTGCAGTTTGTATGTTTCAGTGTGTAGGTGCAGGACTGCATTTATGTGTCTAAATACATTCTCTTTCCCCAAGGACTGCCATGGGTGCTGAATAAGAGGACACGCGGCTAACACACAGGTTGCGGTGTGGTGTGAGACAGGCCAGGTCGGCTGGTGACAGTGTGCAGCACCCTCTCCTGCCTCATTTATCTGCTATGGCAGTGGACAGAATGCAATTTCCTGCAAGGGGGAGGCCCGGGGGATGGAGCGGTTAAGGGGGATGCAAAGAACATCAAAGGCCCCTGAAAGCTATCAGGAACTTGAGTACTGCCAGCACTGCGTGCCAACTCGCCAGTCCTCGTTCACCCTGTGGTGCACCCGGACATCAGCCATGGATATGCACACAATTCACAGTGTTTGTTAATATGTGAGTGAGTGTGTGATGAGGATAAAAATACCCCTCCATTTAGAGGCTCAGACACCTTGAGCTGTGGCACTCAGAACAGCCATTAGGCATGTTGCAAGTATGAGGAGAAGGTCGCAGTTTATCATTCCTGCCACCCTACCTCTCCAACACAGACACCCTCTTGGTATTTTCTCTGTCTCTTCCTCCACCTTCAGCATCGGTTCCGCCGGCTGGCTGAGAGTCCTTGAGTTGCTATCAGCAGAGGTGAGGGGAGAGCAGGAAGGTTTGGTGAAGACCATTTGGTGCAGATGTGAGAGTGGAACCTTTAAATTTGAATCCAGTTGCATCAGTATGCTGTGGCTGTATACTTGTGTTTAGCTTCTACAACCATGAATGCTCACAATCCCTTTTGCTGTATTCCCAGTGTGGACAAAAAAAGTACTAAAAATCTTACATTCATCCAGTTACGTTGGATGTTTATGTGTGGTGTTTTGCGATGTGATGTGCAGTTACATACATTTTAGTTCACATTTATGGCAATACACAAATATGTGTCTGTGAGGACGGAGGGACAGCTGTTATGACAGGAAGTAATAAGGTAACCCGAGGTGGATTTTATCTCTGCCTTCCCTAAATGCCCGCCTTCTTACTTCGTTTTATGTGGTATTAAACAAGTCATTTTTAAAGACTAGAGGAAACTGTCCATTCATGTTCTAGATTAGATTAATGTTATAATGATTAATGTTTATATACAGATTTTATACAACTATAATTTTTGACTTTGTGTTTAACAAAAGTTGATGTTGCAATGTAAGTCAAAACTCATTAGACCAGGAAACATTTTCTTGTATTGTCCAATTTTGTTGGGCAAATTGAGCCTCAGTTTCCTGTTCTTACTTGGCAGGAGTGTTACCCAATATGGCCTTCTGCTTCTGTAGCACGTCTGTGTTCTGGAGATGCTCTTTTGCATACCTTGGTTGTGACGACTGGCCATTTGAGCTTCTTGTTGCTCTTCTATATCAGATCAATGCAGCCTGGCTATTGTCTTTTGAGTTGCTGCAATGTGATTGGCTGATTAAATATTTGCATTAACCAGAAGGTGAACAAGTGTACCTAACAAAGTGACTAATGACTGTATAGAAGTCATATTTACTACCTCAGTTAAGATAGTTCAGTTGCTATATGTCCATGTTGTGTACTATACTCTATGTACAAGTTATGAACTTATCAAAAACATGCCTCAGATCGCACATAATACAATTTTTCCTCTAAAATTTAGATGACAGTTTAACACACGTAAATACTAAAATATGTCACAGCCCATTTAATGTGATATAAAATCTGCCATTGTTAGCTCGATACCTGTTGACATCATTCATGCTGACAATATATTCTACTTCTGATGGATACATATTTTTTGGTGGACCCTCCCTTTCCATGTGTGGCGAAGATGGCAGCTGCTGACTGTGAAACGTTTACAGTGTTTCATACTGAAGGGTTTGACTGTTTTGTGTATACAGTACCTTCTGGGTACACTTCATAAAGCTGTAGCCTACCTGAAAAATATTCACTCTTATTCTCTCAAAACAGCAAATGGATAAGTATGGCAGTAGATGATTCAAGACACAGCCATTTAAATCGCTTGCATCAATTTGATTGTTGTTAGGCCTCAGAGAATCATAACATTTTCTCCATCCACTAGCCAGCTGCATACACTGGAGTGCTCAGTGGTTCCTATCTAGACCTATCACTAACAGGATGCCAATGGAATGCTTTTGTCGTAGTCTGTGCATTACTGTGTGTGGGAGGTCATATTAGTGACCTCCACTCGTTGCCTTCCGCTTTCACTCAGTCTGTTACATTTGTGCATTTCAGCACAAGACCACCTTACTTTGTCTGTCAGTACCTCCACCTCCTGATGGGATGCTTAACCTGTTTACTTGAAAGGATGGAGCTGGAGGTCTGGTCAAGGCTACAGAGGTAGGACACCGGGGGTGGGATATCTTATCATGGCCATCAGAAATGCCTTGTCGGCAGCCATTCATTGGGGTTGGGGAAAATAAACCAAACTGCCCCAGATAACCGTAGACCACGGGGGTCCCCTCTCCCCTTTCCCCACCCGTCTATCACTCTTGCTCCCCGTCTCTCTCGCTTTCTTTCTGTGGCTGGTTTTATTGGAGAGGAAACAGAAAACAGAAAGCCTCAGTGTGGGAAGCCACTTGTTATCTGAGAGTCTTGGGAATCGAGGCCTCGGCAGAGGCTTCACTCAGCGCATTAATGAAAGCAGGACAATTTGGCCGCTTTCGTTCCCAACATAGTTAGACCCCCATCCTCATTTGAGTGCAGGTACTCCTGCTTCTATTTGCCTCCCATCCGCAGTGTTGCTTTTTCCTGTTCATCTGCTCCACATCTTCTATTCTGGTTCCCTCTCCTTCTCCTCTCCTTTTGGGGCACAGTGACCTGGTAATCCCACAAATTGGGCAAATGTTTGGAAATGCTTAACAGTTGCCGTATTGCAACAGTTGAGCATTTCCTGTAAAACAGTAACTTGTGAATGTAATGAATAGCAACATGGACATTTAACAATTTAATAATTTCATTATTTCTGCATGTGAATATTTTACTCAGCATCAGCTCGTCTGGCAACAAGCTTTATGGTATCATGGGAAACTGAGAACATTTTGTGTAATTGCTATTGGCTATTTCAGAATATGTCCTGTATGTATTGCACACAGCCTGTTTGTTAGGTCTGGCTCTGTAGAAAGCAGGATAGACGGGCTTTTGAAAGTCACACATGGCCCCTTGAACCATGGAAAATCCTCTCTATTCAACAGTTCATTAAGGCTAGCAGATTTAAGTTTCCACAACTAAACAATGCAGCAGAGAGCCTCTAAGTTCACCTTTGTTTGCCACATAGCTGAGGTTTACCATCCCCAGGTGAGCAGCTGAGAGCTCCTCTCTGTTCTGATTCCCTCCATGCTGTGGCTTTCCCAGTGGAGCCAGGGCAGGGAGGCAGCAAGACCATGTGAATACCGTATAGTAAGGTAAGACTTGGCCGCCGGGCATCCGGGGAGAGGGCTCAGCTCCCTTTGTGGTGGATCCCTGACAGGTTAGGGCGATGCACAGGCCAACCCCTCCCATCCACTTTCACCTGTGATATTGTCCCAGGTGGAGGGGTTGGAGAGGAGGCACTGAGATGTGCCCATAGGGCACAGCTCCTGTGAAGCTCGATATCCCAATGGACTTTGTCGACCTCCAGAGAGAGGTTAAATGAAGCCATGGCTGTCTGATGGACAAAGGCCGCAGGTCAGTACCCAGTCCTTTGATCCATTCCTGCCCTCTTCAGACCGCAGAGCCAGACCTTTTTATTTCACCTTGCTTTTCTATCCCTAGGGCTAGTCCCCTTTTTTCCTCTCAATCTGCCCCTAACAATGGAGTCACTTACAAAGCCCTGTGCGTTGTATGGTCTGCCAGTCACCAGAGGGGAGAGGTTTCAAAGGGAAGGTAGTGGGGCTCAGTGTCTCCCAGGTCCCCAGTGACGAGATAGAAACTGATTCATTCAGTCTCCTGTATTGGGCCACAACCCCACAGCTGCATCCAGCACTTTAGAGGCCTCTTCCAACAAAGACTCAGTGAGGGAAGTTCATTTATGGGGTTGAACAGTTGAAAAGAGAAGCAGGGAAATTTGTTGACACATGCTTGACTGCAGCTCAGCTTCTCGCTGTGAGACGAGTTGTAATTTTTTAAAAACTTTTAAAAAACTTTCTACAATAATGACAAGCAGACCTAGGACAAAAGTATTTAGAGGGTCGTAATTCTGAGAGCTCAATGCCAAAAGCAGCTCACTGAAATATGACTTTCATTTTTTCTCATTTCTCTCTAATGGTCAAAATGGGAGAAGAAAGGATTTATCTTGGAGCAGCAGCATCAGCAGATGTAGAAAGACACACTGGATCTAACAGCGTATTTCGGCAGCCAAAACCCGCAGGTGTAGACCCGCTCAGAGACCACTGTGGTATAAAAGTTCAGTCATCCTCTCCTACCTGTCCCAGTGCGCCTATAACACCTTGACGTGTCAGGACGTCACTGCCTCATCAGAATGAATCTCCTGTGTTTTGAATAAATAAAAAGTGATTTATGTGTGATTTCACAAAAACCCTGAAACAAATTTGCTCAATGAGCGGCTTCAATTTTAACTAATGTGTTTCGTAAAAAGATACACACTTAGCTCAAGGACGACGAAAGAATAGAAGGTGACAGGTGCAACCAACAAACTAGATTTTCACTTGAAGGAATGTATGATCTTAATTTTTGCTTATGAGGATAGGTAGCAGTTTATTAATGTTCTTGTTATTGTTTGTGTCCTTGATAAGAATGTTTGGGCTATTTCAGCATCTCCCATAGGAGCAATAGAAGTGTGTGTTTGTGTGTGGCAGGGGCCCTGAGTGAGGGCCACAGGGGTAGGAATGTAAAGACTGCACTGGGGGCCTCTGTGGTGCTAATGGATTAACAGGCCGGCTTGGCATGCTAATGGAGATTGTCTGTGATGTAATGAGCTTCTAATTAGGTCACCTCTGAGTTTGACCCCCTTGTAATGAGGGGGGTGGGGGGGTGGGGGTGGGGGGGCAAAGGGAGAGGAGGGGCCGGGGCTGGTGATAGCACCCTGACCTGCAGGTGTGAACCGGCCCGAGCTGTAAACAGGGTTGGACATTCCTGGCATTCTCAGCTCAGCATCCCCTCCCCAAACTCCCCTCCTCCTGCCTGCCAATAACCCTTCTCCAGCGCTATGGGTGGATACACACACAGAGAAACAATTGGAGCCACATTTCATGCTCCAAGGTGCTTCCCATTTTGGTTGAAAGAAAAAAAAAGTTCTCCTAAGTCCAGCTATTATTCGATTGTCAGACACTACTTTTCTTTATGATATTCCTGTCACATTGGGGTTCCGCAGCATTACGCTGAAACCTGGATTCATATGCTAAAGAGATCTGTAGGAGGGGAACTATCTAATTAAATGTGTAAGAGTTTAATCACCCTGTGTTATTTTGGCAGCTCATTCCCACCTGACAGGTCTCTGCTTGCAGGACAATCATTAATCCTTAACTCCTCTCAGGCTCTTCTTCAGCCTGTCTCACTTGCTTTCACTTTCTTTTTCTCTGCTTTGGCACAAAGTGGCGCACTGATACCATCCCTAATCCATTCTCTCACAGAACAAAACACCTCGTTATTTTGTGGGGAAGAGAATAACACCCACCGTGCCACCAAGAAAGTGAGGAGGCAGAGACCCATCCATCTGCGCTCATTACAAATGTTCTGTGAAAGGATTCCAGGACTACTGCCGGCAGTTTTATTGCACCATTTATAGGCATTACATTATTATAAGTATTGCTTGATTAGTCTGACAGGGATTTTACAATGTGGTCTCAACAATAGTGCTGGATTAAGTTTAAAAGAGGAAAACTTTGTTCGTTTTTCTCGCTTTCTTCGCTTATTAAACAAATTAAAGCTATTCTTAAAACATCTCGCTAAATAGCATTTTGTTCTCATAAAGATTATAGCTGTACGTGCATTGTAATTGCCTGCGTTTAAGCATCTAAGTACTTGTGCGTGCTTACAACAGGTGTGTACGCATGCCCACGCACATGGGGTAACTTGATGGGACATGGTATCAATATGTAGCTTTTATTGTTCTTGGGGGGACAGATAGAATCAATGTGGGTTATCAAGTCATGGAGGGCGGTGACCAGGATGCATGGAGCTTAGGGGGGAGTGGTATGATGAATGACCTACAGGAGCTTATCGCTGTGTTTGTACTGTTGAACTTATCAGATGTTGAGAACCAATCCAGTCGCTTGGTTGAGATTCTTTTTTTTCTTTGTGTCTCTGTGGGAAAAAATGTAAATTGTTGTGTAGAGTTTTCCAAGAATGATTAATTAAAAGTAATGTCTGATGGCTTCCAGCGAATTTTGATGATTGAACCTGTGAAGATTACGTGTTGGAGAACTTAACAGAGCAATTAGTGGTTTTGATTTGTCATCAAGAACAGTTTGTCACCCACATAACAAGTTTTTACGGTCTATTCATCCTTTTAGTACATTGTGTTATAAGCCATTAAATAACAACTAGTGCTGTGGCCATGTTCATCCTTTTTTAAATATGGCACATACAGCAGTTCTGTTAAAGTTATGCTATTCTGTCATTCGGATCATGTTCGTTCTAACTAGTTACACGTTGCTCTCTCACAGGCTCCGAGAGACAGTGCTGAAAATGCATCATAGAGGAATGTTTTATTATTTTCTTTACAAGACACAGTTGATCAGACATGAGATACAGCTATGTGTAATCCTGCAGGTGCCTATCTGCTACTCTGACTAAATCCAGTTTTGACTTATGCAGCATTAAAAGTGATACAGAAATGTTAAGTCCAACCTAGTTAGATCGCTATCGCAACTTATCTAGAACGGGTGCTCATTCAAGCATATAATGCACATGCTCAGGGCATTTCTGAGAGAGGTTAGGCTCACACACTTTGATGAGAACCTCTAAAGGGAACGAATTGGGTAAGGGTGTCTTACTGAACATAACAAAAAACAGCCTACCTCCATTCTGAGGTAACGATCCTAACTGAGATAGACAAAGATTACAGGAAAACTAACCTTTGCTGTGTCTGATTTTCACTCATGTTTGTGATTTCTTCGACAAGACCTCCGAGGGCAGGGAGGTGCGGAGACGGGAACCTCAAAGTAGTATGTGGACACTCTATCAGTCCCTCATTCCCTCTATTCTTTTAGAGACCTAGACTCATTAAGCCATCTATAAATGGTCTAGTCTTAATGAGGAGGCTTTTATAGGCCTCTCTCTCTGGGCCTCGAGGGGATAATCAGACTGCAGTGGTAGTAGGAAGTCGTCTGTCTTGATAGTCTGCCCCTTTCTCAGTGGTGGTCTGGCCAGGTCTAGCCTCAATCCAGAGCGGAGTCACAGCACTTATCAACTGTACCGCTATTCCCCATTTCTTTCTCTCACTTCGTTTTCCTCCACCTCTGCATCTACTCATATCACAGCAGAAAGAAAGTCAGCTGGTGCACAGCGTTCAGGCCACTTGGAGTTCTTTTAATTGCCTCCTTCCTCCCCCTCCTTCCTCACTGGTGGCGGCAATTTTATGAGCCCCAGGGCCCCGGACCCACCGGCTGCTGCTCACCCTTTCAAGGGTCTTCCTTCTCCCCCAAGGCATGTCTCCTAAAGCATGTCTTCATTTTCAAACGATAGATAGCTATGAATGAACAATTCCACTGTCATTCTAAATATGACAATAGTCTGAATTTGATATACGTCAAGCAAACAGCATATTCCATTTGGATGTTTGATTTATCTTTTTTTTTTTTTCATTCTGTTTTTAGAACTTTTAGGAGGTTTTTTGGATGTATTTAGCACATTTTGGATATGCGTCTCAAATGGGGGTTTTACCACAGCTTTTAGCTCATGGATTCTTGTTTACAGTCAGCTCTGAGCATACACAAAACCAACACTTTCCAAAGCTGTGGTAGAGATGCATGCCGACAAGAATAACCCACATTTCAGATTAAAAGGAGAGTGATCTATTTTTAAACATCATGAAAGACCTGGATAGCAACAGGTTTTGGATACATGCAAATATTGCAACACTGTCCTTTTCAAGAAGGCAGTTGAAGACATAAAAGAGGGCAGGCTGTGTCAGACAAATCCTTCAGTGGCGGAATGTGGGAAAAGTATCATTTTTTGACATAAAATCCAAAATAGCACAAGAGTCTCCATTCACTCTACTTTTTAGTATTTTGATGTGATAAGCAAAACATCAGGACCTCATTTCCTATTAAAGAAAGCCAAGAATGCACATTAACCTGAGCGTGCACTGTTAAACAGGAGTATTGGTGGTATATTTGTTTTCAGTACTCTGTATAAAGCACAGTAGTTGCAGTTGTGTCTTCTGAAATAAAGACAAAATAAGATTTGAATAATTTGAGTAGTTATACAGATGGTGGCATCCCTTTTCCTCTGAGCTGATATTTGGAGCTCTTACAGATCAGAGACCTAACAGTAAACAAATCATAAGCTTGAAACCTCAGTTTCTTTTGCAGTGGATACTCGTATTACAGCAGGCCTCTCCTTTTCTTCTTCTTTTAACATAAAGAGATAATCAAGATTCATTTTATGTGTAACTTTGGGTGATTAAAAGTAAGTTTGTCAATGTCAACTCAGGCAGTGCTTGAACAAGAGTGAAAGCCTATCCTTGAGCAGATGTTTACCACTAAGGTCAAAGAGCATGCCGTGTTTACATCAGCAGGTTTAGGATGGACATGTTTAGAATTGGAAATGCTGCTGTAGGCAACGACTTTAATCAGATTACTTTATTCCTTTCCTGATCCCCTCTCTTTCAATCTGCTATTCCTTTTAAGAACTTTCTTTTTGTCTTACAAGATTCAAAACAACTGCTGCTTAGCATCATGAGTATGTCACTTCCTGCCTTAGGGTGAGTGTGGCCTCTCCACTTCCTCCCTTATTCATTCCAGAGGTGGGCTATGAAATGCTGCTCCATTTGAGCGAGCAGTGGGCCTTGGGGCTCTTTAAAAGGCATGCAGTTTGTGATTTGGAATAAGATATGTAAATCTGGAATGGTCTTTTAGTATGTTTCTGAGAGGAAAGTTACTCAGCAGCTGCTTTTTGTAACTGTGTCTAAAGTCATGCCTTTTAATTCTTGGCAAGAGATACAAAGAGGGGCTGAGAGGAGAGAAGGGAGAGGCATGGCTTATGGGAAATGGAATGATAGCTCAGACCAAAACAAATTGTTTCTGGTTTCACTTGGGCCCGACCCTATTATCAGGCCGTGTCAGATCAGACAACTGTTGAAGCAGAGACAGTCCAGATGGAACAGTGAGAAAAGAAAGACCATTTCAAAATAGTTTGCACTTGTGTAAATGCGTTTTCAAAATTCAAATGACGAAATGTATAATGCGTGTTTGTGTGTGTCTGTGCGCGTGTATGTGTGTATATTGCGGAAGCCCGGCAGGCTGAAGGTCAGGTCTAAGGCCGAACTTTCTGCGAGGGATGGGGGTTGGGGTTGGGTGGCCATTACCTCTGAGCTGCGGACATGAGGGAAAAGTGAAATACGCTCCCAGATCCTAATGATGTTTTCCTTTGGAGTAAAACATCTAAACATGTCCATTGCTCAGTAATGTGACCTGATGTGGGGTCACGGTTTGGTCACTGCAGGAAAGGGTTTGCATTTCACTTACCGGAGCTTGAAACAACACATTTTTCTTGGGGAAACTTAAAGAAAAATAAAAGGTAAGGAAGCATCTTCAGCATGTAGACGTCCTGTTAAATCATTTGAAGCAAAGCCATAAAGCTATCAGAAAAGAAATAAGACAACGGATCAGTGCATGTGTCCAAGTTCTGCGTCCGACACTCAGTTCCAGCGTGTCTGCATGTCTGGTGCAGATGAAACAACTAGCTGTGATTACTGGGATGGGTGGGGCATGCAAGTAATAAGTCATGTCAGATACCAGCCAATGACGATAATTTATTGCATTTTCATTGGGGTGTGTATGTGTGTGTTGGGGTTTTTTTTGTTTGTTTTTTTGGGAGGGGGGTGGGGGGGGGGGTTCTTTCTAAAAAACCCTGTGGTTTTAACAAGTGATAGTCAAGCAAGAGAAAGAATCACTTGAGAATTTTTCCCATCTTACTCTGTTTCCCCTGTCCAGGTTTACTCCTGTAATTGCATCATCACACCATGTCTCCTCTTCCTTCTTCTTGGTTCTCTAGTGACACCTCTGCCTGACTAACATGGCGTTATTATGGCTACTGAGCAGAGCATTTGGGTGAGGCCCACTCTTTGTTGTTGACAGGATAGCAGTGATTAACGTGCCTTCTCCTGACCCCAGCTGCAGCCTGGTCCCTCAGCCCTCCCTCCCTGGTCCCTGCTGCTCCCGATGCCTCAACCTGCAGCCCTAGAGACAGCCCTTTCTCAGCCTCCGCAACATGTGTTTGTGTGCACATGTGTGCTGCTTTGTCTGTTTGGGAGGCAGTAATGATGTGTGAGAACGGTGGGGGTTTGTTTAGGCTGCTTAATTATCAGGTAATCGCTTCCTATAACTTTATAGTGTTTCCACTGCTTTATAGAGAATAGCTTCTTTTTTTCTTACATATGGAATTTGCCTAAATGCTGTGATGTCACCCTTCCCCCCACCCCTTCCATCCCCATCCAACCTGGCTCGAGGGCATCGCAGACAAGGAAAATTAGAGGGGAACTTTCACATAAAAGACCAAGGCTTGGCCGGTTTAGAAGAGAGTCAGGTGATGTAAAGGAAAACAGGCATTCACAGGCTGGGTTCATTTTTTTGCTGCTCAGTTGTGACAAATTCATTTTTAATTATAGAAAAAAAAAGCATCCTGGAAGTCATTAGATTTTTTCCAGCCAGGCACTATAATCAATTGCTCTTCAGCATGGACTGTTGGAATGGTAGTTGACCACAAAGCCTGCTAGTTAGTTAACCGCATTAAAGTCGCACTGTTGAGAGATGCTGGATTAAAGAACAGGGCTAAGGGGAACTCTCCATACTGCCCCTGAAACCACCCACTGTTTCATGTGTGGTTCAACTGCATGAGGGTGGAGATGTGCATGCAAGGTGTGTGTGTTTGTGTGTGTGTGTGTGTGTGTGTGCGCCTGTGTGTTTTTCAGCGCTCATATCGACGCAGACGTGTCCTAACATTCAAAGCCGGTGTGTGCACATGAGCGCAAAACACTGCCACTGCCCCAAACCCGCCACAACAGGCTGAGCGCTGACTTGCTTTTCCATCAGCCGCTCTCCCCTCACTGTTTGCACAAACACAACCCGAGCTTTATATTCCAGCAGAAAACAAATATTAAGTGCATGGCTTTCTGCATTACCTCTGCTACTGTGTATCTGCCTGGCTCTTGCTTGCTTCTGTTCCTTCACGTCCCAGATATAATTATAGCTGTCCGAGGGATGATTATATGTTTACTCTGGAAGCTGGCCGACTGCCTGTCCCCAGTCCCTGAGGAGCTGCCTCTCAAAGGGGTTCCTCTTGAAAAGCACCACAGAAGTGGCTTCAGCGCCGGTCGAATACGTAATGCAGAAGATCGAAAGACTCCAGAAAGACAAGAAGCTACAGCGAGAAAGAGAGAGAGAGTGGCGGTGCCTTTGTGTTAAAATATCTATTTAAACAGGCATATTCAGTACCCTAGCTCCTCTGCCTTTTCTCTTGAGAGGGCTGGTTAGCAGTGTCTGGCCAGCAAGCAGCAGACAAATGGTTGAAGGGAGGTTTTAAGAGGCACCAAATGAATGCCTTTAGAAGGTAACAATGCATTTATATTTATACAGACATCAATCCGTCTAACGTGGCTTCTGCTGGAAGATACATGTTATTGTTAGGATGAGGCTATGAGAGACAACAATGAGCTAAGGCTCTAACAATACCTTTCATTCCTCATTTGCCCAAATACACTCTGTTATCTTGTTTAACATGCAGTTACTTTTTGTAGGCAAAAAGAAGCCACAAGCACAAACTATTGGAGCCTTACATGTCACTTATTTTGGATAACCTAGAATTAACAGAATTCATGCCGATAATTTATATGGATTAAATCATAGCTTTAAGATCCACATCTAAACCCTCTGTGCAGCTTTTTGGTGTTTGCATGGTCAAATTAAGTGTTTGTAATGACTTGAGGCAGAATTTTCAGACCCCACATTCATGTTGCTTAGCAATAGCTATTAATCTCTCCATGGCTGCTATGCATAAGGGTCCCTTTAGGCCAGGCAAAGGTCATCATTCCACACCTAATTAACACTCCTCACACAACATATGCAGGCACAGAGACTTACAGCTCATTTGCACTATAGTGATTTTCTTTAAATGCAATCATACAGCAGCATGTTTGAGGGTCTACTAGAACCCAGCTCTGCAGAAAAGCTGGACTAAAATGCACACTTATCTCATTCTTTGACTTGTTTATAGTTTGGCATTTCTGAAGGCAGGCATAGCTGACCTGTAGCTGTTAGTTGACTGGTAATCCTTGGGAATTTGCTACAGTTAATCATTTCAGCTCTTATACATGCTCAGAACTGTGGGTCCATCTGATAGGAATGAGAACAAAAGTTACACACAAAGAAGCAAAAGCAGGAAATTAAGTGTCTGCTATCAAATAATTTCCAACAGTGTATAAACAAATGAATAGTTTGTTGCTGGGCACCGGGAGGACGGAAGGACAAGCCAGTGGCTGACTTTGCAACATTATTTTTATTGAGCTGTGATCCACAAGATTGTGTTTGCCTGAGGGGTCTACAGAGTACATGTTGGCCCCAGTAAGGTTAAAAGTTGGATGTGCACAGCTTGTATATTTGTGGATATTTGGTTCTAAACTGCTTTTGGTTTCCAGTTACCTAATTTCCTGAATAAGAACAAATAACTAAATACACACTTACATAAAGAGACTTTAGACGGTTAAGTATACTCTGGTTTTATGGCCATAATTTTCCTTCCCCTTCCATCTTTTTAAGTAGACTATCATCAATGAGTAGGCAAGAACTCACACAAGTCTACACAGAGATACTACTTTTAGCTGCAGACATGCTGAAGCCCACGCATCCAGGCTCGCCTTCAGTGCTGTCCTTGTAATGGCCGGTATCAGCGCTCCCTGAGCTCAAGAAGGACGATAAAAGCCAGAGTAGCTGCGTTTTATCGGTTCTGCTGAAAGTCAGCTATTGACACTATGCACTTTAGAGGAAGTATCACTCAGTAGGAAGACCCATCAATCCTCTCATCTCCTCAGTGACACGTCCCCTTTCTGGGCATAGATCAGAATTAACTTAGCATGTTTATTCCATGATCATGTAGATGATTTATAAATTTATTGGTTATAAAGTCTTGTCTGACACCTCATCTAATTTACATTTTTTGCAGAATGAAGTACAGAATGAAGATAAGTAGACTCCTGTAGACTAGCTCAGGAGTCTACTTGGGATCACTTGGATCTTTGCAATACCCAAACATGAAAATTCTTAGTTTTCAGCCTCTTTGTTCTTAACTTACTTGTGAGGTTTCAGTCATCGACCCTGAAATTTACCTGTAAAATTTCTTCATGCAATTATACAAAGGTTTCCTTATTTTTCCATCTATCAATGAGGCTCATAAAGCCATAGTCACACAGGTCTGGAGATCTGTCAAGGACTATCTGGCAACCACCAGTCAGCAAAGGAGATGTGAATATTCTCTGACCAGTTGTGAGTGGTTGCTGCCAGTTACTGTGAAATTGATCGCTAAAGTTCCACTAGTCACTAAGTGTATATTTTTTGACTGGTTAGGGAAGATTCCTGGCATTAGCTAGTTGAAATTCATCAGAAAGATTCACATAATAGCATGTGAATCTATGCAAATGTCTCCTTGCAATTGCTTTGGATGCTAGCAGGTGCTAGCATGGTTTTCTGTAGTTTGCATAGAACAAGCTAACCTGTCTGCAAACACTTGAAAGCTGCTCACCAAACAGTAGCGAGACTAGGTGCGATGCAAACTGGACATCGAGCCCATTCGCTTCAAAGTAATAGTTGCACCTTTTGAAGTGTGTTAGTTGCAGCGGTAAGGCTCCAGTCACTTTACACTTTTCTTTCAGCTTGCACTGCATTTTTTTCTAATTGTCACTATAGTCCGGAAGGTAATGGACGAGTCTTTGCAGACAAGTTGGTGTTTTCCATGCAAACTGCGAATAGCTGTGACGAACTGGTAGTGACCAAAGAAATTACAAGAATTGTTGCTGCAGACTGAGGCTTTACTGAGAAAATACTTTTTTAAATTTTTTTTTACATTCTATCAGTAATCATTGAGATCACAAACTTTGTTTTACAGCCCACCTGAATCTCTGAGTGTGTCCTTTTTGATGATGATGTGTTCTCAAATATCTTCAGTCCATTTAATGTTACGGTGATCAACATGAAAAATGAGACCCAAACTGTAGTAAATTACCATAAACCTGTTTTTTAAGCAAATATCAGACAATTGAATTCCTGGCTGACATGGAACTGTGTCAAATCAGAAAGACCAGCCATATCTATGGTGTCCACACTGATTCGCTTGTAGCCTACAGTGACTCAGTATCTCTCTTTTTGGCTCTTTATCCTTCCAAACTTGCTGTTTTGTGTTTGCATTGTCGTGAATTTAATTCTTTTGCACTCATTCACTTCACCAGTGGCAACCTCAACAAAAAAAGTCAATCACGGGCAGAGTCTATTTTTACTGACGGACAATAGGAACAAAACCGAAGTCGGTGGGTTTGCCCACTATAATTTGATTGCTGACAAGTGAGGGGAAAAAGGTCTGTCAGCCTAGTGACGATATCTAACAAAGGGCAATCTCATTATAAACGTTGTAGCACTCAATTGCTGGACGATGGAGCGCTGTACAATGGAACAGCAGGCAGTGCTGGGCATAGTAAGGACCCTCCCTGTGGCTATTTCAGTAATAACGGCCTAAGTGCCAACAGCAGGTGTCTTCCATTCAAGGCTGGGCAGGTTAATAAAGTTTCCCCCTGAAAGTCAATAAACAAGAGCTTGTTCACACACTGGCTAATTGTACTCATTCTTGTCCTTCCTCTCTCGCTCTCTCGCTCTCTCTCTCTTTGCCATGGTCCCTTTCCAAATTTCCAGCGTGTGCTAAGAGGACACACAAGAAAAAAGTGAAGGACGTGATATAAAACTGGATCTTTGAGCTTTTATCCCAGATGTAGGAAAACCCCATTTAGAATTATACACCTGTGATATAATTTCCTTAACACGTTTCACTTGATTTGCTTAGTAATGATATTATCATTTATTTTTATATGCATAATAGCAGTCTTTAAGAAGCACAAGTCCCAGACTATTAGAGGTTAAACACCACAGTACTGACTGCAGCTTTTGTGCTGCTCTTTTACTGTAAGTTTCAGCGTCACTTTTGCATCATCATCTTTATCGTCGTCATAAGGTTTTCAAATGGGGCTAAAAGTGTTGGAGGTTGTACGTGTGAATTAGAACGAACAAGGCAGACAGTGATGACCTACGGTGTGGTCACAGTTCCTGGCTTTGGTTTTAGTCAATATTCTAGTGTTCCCAGAAAGGAAGCAGCTGTCTGATGCCATTCACAGCAACAAGTCATTTTAGTCGCAAGTTGTGGGTAGCCATGTAATACATTTGGGTCACATCATACACCTGCTATGTTTCTTTTTGGGAATCGTTTTAGCTGCTTAATCTGACTTTGGTCAAGATGTAGTCGTGTGAAAAACTAAGCATACCAAAGTATTTTAGCCCTTTAAAGCCTGAACCATGAAATAATTACCAAAAAAATCATTTAAAAAAAATGGAGTATATGTTGAACCTTCTGATGAAATAAAAAAGATTTCTTTTTGGAATTTAATGCTTACACATGTATTGCTGAATTAATTTTGTTTTTTGAGGGGAGGAAACATCACACTGATGATGTGGAAGTCTTAAAAACCCACAAAAACTCAAGTATCAAATATGATACACTTGGCTTTACAAGGCCAGAGTCAAATGTGAGCCATCTGTCTAACAGCTAAAACTTGGCTGAAACAGGACAATGCTGAGCGAAGCAGGAACTCTATAACAGAATGACTGAAAAAGAAAAGAATCAAGGTGTTCAAATGGCCCATTCCAGGACTGTAGACGATTCCAGCTGTCATAGGGTGAAAGGTAGGGTACACAATGGACAGGGGACCAGTCTGTCACGTGGCTAGTACAGGAAGACAGACACTCACATTCAATTGATTTGCTTGGTAATATAATTATTTATTGGTATAATAGCAGTCTTTAAGAATCATTCAATTTAGAATCACCAGTTAACCTAACTCCCTTAACAGCATGTTCTTGGATGGGTGGAGGAGGCCAGAGTGTTCAGAGATCCCATGCACACATGAAGAGAACAAACTCCACATGGAAAGGCCCAGCCAGATCGCATATTTGAACCCAGGAGGCAAAAACACTGTGCAGTGGTGGTGGCAGTTGTTAAAAATGCAGATATATGTAGGAAAACTTAACATGGATACATTTCTCCCTTCACTAGCAACGGATGTTGGCATGGGACTTACACTTTGAGATGTGGAATCGCCCAACGTGGACGTAATACCTCGGGGTCTTGAGCTGTTTTCTCCTGTTTAAAACGACGAAGAATTTCAAACTATGGTTTGGGAAGAGACACAATACATCTTGTGTCAGCTTAGTCCCTTTTTCTGCTCACTGCCCTTCCTCTGTGTGGACGGCTTCCATGTACATGTTTATACCATTTTTTCCCCCTGCATCACTTTAACTAACTCAAGTCTCGGAGGCTTGTGTTCCCTGTTTAATGGGATCCAAGTAAACAACTCCTCATGTTAAAGTTAGAAAAAAAATGCAAACGGTACAGCCCACAAAGTCAGTGGAAATGCTTTTCCTGAGAAAAAGAAAGAGAAGAATAGAAGAAAAAAAATATCCTACACCACAGCCATGCAGTAAATTGGTTCAGTGCAGTGAACCTGCGTTCTCTGTTTGGGCAGGCAATAAGCAAAATGAGGGAACATGAAATGATATCTCAGCACATTTATCTCGATAAGAGCAGAGGATGTTGAGGCGTAATAGGAACAACATGGCTGGTAATGATAGGAACAGGACACGATGGAGGAGTAGACATGGATTACCAGCATTCCTCTTGATGGGGTTTTATGGAGGAAAAAACAGAATAGAGTTCCTTCGTTTATTTGATTTTAGGGCCTGTGGTTGGGAAGGAAAAAAAAAAAAACACTAGATAAATGCATGTTTCATCAGGGCTAAATATTTCCACCCTGTAAAAAAAATGCTGGAAAGCAAACACAAGCCAGATTGTGGACTAGTGGTAGGACGATTGTGGGTATTTGTTTACATGTCTCTCAGTGTGCATGTGTGTCTGCCTGTGTGTGTGCATGCATAAATACCAAGTCTAACCACCCTAAATTGGCATAGCAGGTGCTTCTGAAACAATTGTAACCTAATGTTACTGTTTACCAAAGCCACTTCCCCTGCTTTTACTCTGAAGTGTTGGGCAAATAAAAGAGAAGAGGGACGAAGGCCAAAAGTGAAGAGCTGCAGCGGATTGTTTGAGTCCGAATTGAACACATTCATCGCTGACAGGTTTGCTAAAAGGCTTCCATCAAAGTGAAGGATTTCTTCATAATCTTCTCTGTCTCTTCGCATGCCAAAAAATCCAGTGCTCCCACTGCTACTTTACTTTTTTGTCTATTGACTGCAGATCCTCAGACTAACCTCAGCCCTTCAGTGTTTCCTATGTCCAAATCTTTTTTTGTCTTTCCACTGTTGGCATCATCTTTGCATCACATATGTTTTGGAAAAGAAAATATATGAGTGTGAGGTCAGACAGACACAATGATGCAGTTCAGTGGTGCAGCGGTGTGTTCACAGTTCCTGGTGTTAGGTTTACTCAGTCTCCTGTTGTATCCACAAAGCAAGCAGCTCCCTCGCATTTCTGGAATGGCTCACATTTCTTCTCTCCCCCTCTGTCATCTTTTTCATTATTGCCGATCTCCAAAATAGAGCCAAGATGTTTTGGAAATCCCCCCCCTCTCCCTCCTTCTTTCCTTTCTCCCTTCTGACTTGTCCTTTCACCGTTGTGTCACTGTCGGAAACTGAGGTGAGATCAAGAGAAAGCAAATCCACCAAGCTGCGGTGAAGGATACTCCCTTCTTGGTCATCTGGACTCCATTTTGTTTCCTTTAGATGTTATCCTCCTGTCATGCTGCTTTGCAATCAAACAATAAAGTGACAAGATTAAGGGAGAGGAACCCTGTTATGTGAGTGGATTAAACAGCTTAAAATAAACAGGGGTTGTAAGATGAGAAGTGCTCATTTTCTCAACACTAAAACGAAGCGCCAAATCTTTATTTCATAAACAAGATTAAATGCCACTTCATGTCATCACTGAAACATGTTTTCTTTTCCCCATGCTCCTTGTCAGCACTGCTGGTACACAAGAAACAGACACATAAGATTTTATCCTAAAATGCTGCTCGTTTAAGAAGAGATGCAGTTGTTAATTGAGACGTAAAAGCTAATGATACCAACAGTAATGTGGTTAGAGTGCAGGGATCCATCGCCGTACTGTTTACATCTGCTAAGTTTTAATATCAGTGTTAAACAACAACAACAAAAAGCACAACTCTAGCACAGCTCATTACCATTTTATCAAACAGCCCAAGGTGTGATAAGGCACATACGAATTTAAAATTCAAGCACCGTGCCTAATTCTCATTTATCTCTAAAAACAATTAAAGCCTACTTGGCATAAACTATGCCATGATCCATCATCTGCCACAGTTGTTAGTTCTTTCTCAACTGGAGGAATGTATGAGCTGCAGCAGAGGCTGATTAGCTGTAATCTCACCTCCAGATTTATTTTCTCAGAGCATAATGCAAGGTGATGCAAAGTAACTCAATCCTTTAGCACACATATGTATCATCACAGAGACACTTAAATCACTGCCATAATGGCTGCCATGTTTTCCCAGTTCACCGGCTTCATCCCTCTCTTTCTCTCCCTCCTGTCTATCGGCCCCCCTCGCGGTGTGTCTCTCAGTTTTTGTTTTTTTCTTGATTTCCTCTAGTCTGCCCCATGGAGACCGAGCCAGAGCACCTGCAAGTGCTCACTTTGAAAGATGTTGCAGGCTCAAGAATGTGCGCAGTAAACACATGAGAGCTGTATTTATAATAAATCAGCTTTATGGCCCTCTGATGGAGGTGATATCAGTGAA
Source organism: Diplotaxodon limnothrissa (assembly GCF_057381915.1). Classification (NCBI taxonomy): domain Eukaryota; kingdom Metazoa; phylum Chordata; class Actinopteri; order Cichliformes; family Cichlidae; genus Diplotaxodon; species Diplotaxodon limnothrissa. The sequence goes on along the minus strand of NC_140614.1, from coordinate 25,152,454 downwards.
ATTTATGCTGAGAGACCTCGCCGTCCTTAGCGAAACAGCTGCGAGATAGCACTACACCCCCACAACCACCACCCACCTACACCACCACCTTCACCCCCATCACCACCACCGCCCCGCCCCACCCCAGCAGCTCGCCTGGTCTGACTGGGTTTAGAGAGCCCAACACAGTCCTCTCTATGTGGTGGGGCCTGTGGTCTCTGGAACGGTAAAGTCCAGACTGAAATAGAGTGTGGGCAGGGTGGCGGTAGTGGGTAGCTATGTGTGTGCTTGTGAGTGTGTCTCTGTGGTTGTGTGTGTGCAGTTATATGTGTATTTAATGTAGGCAGGGTTGCATAAATAGCATGAGCCTAGTTGAAGAGGCCGGAAGAGTGTCAGAGAGTTTTAAGGTGGATCATCTCTTAGCGATTCCAGACCTGTGTTATCACAAACACCAGTGTTTTTGAAATTCACCCAAAACCTGACATCCCTGACAGTCCTATAAATCATAGTCCTGCAAATACATTAAAGGTGCAATGTGTAGAATACATTATTTCAAGAAGAGATTGCTATTGTTTTGTAATAGAACTCTTTAGTTCTATTTTTGTCTCACATGGGAACCAGTTCAACAGCATGTTCATGCTCACAGGCTTCCAGACTACTCTTGATGCTGGTAGCTAGAGAGAAGCCATTCCTGTCACGGTCCCTCAGTCCTCCTGACCTTTATTTTCTCTCTGTGTCTCGCTCTCCTCTCTCTGTGCTTGTGTGTCTGTATCTGGATTCATGGGCAGGACTCATCGCAGGTTCCCGCCTCTGGCTGAACACACCTGCAATAATCAATCACCTGTTGCCGATGATCTCGTCAGCAGGTACTACTTAACGGGGCGGTTGAGGTTCATTCTTTGTTGGAGCATTGAACTGTGCTGTTAGTAAAACCTCAGCTCTTTAGTCTAGTGTGGTTTCCCTGCCTTTTTCCCCTTGTGACTAATCTCATTGTTCTTTCCTTCGTGTACAGACCTTCCCTGGATTTCGCCCTGGAGTGCTTGGAGAAACTGCCTGAGCTGAGTGAGGAGAGTTTGGATTGTTTAGGTGTCCCTTTCCCTGGTTCCCTGGATCCCCTGCTTCCTGAATCACAACCTGTATATATCTCCCTGGTTTTTCATTGTAAATAAATGCTCTAAACTTGACCTCTCTGAGTCCTGCCATTGAGTCCTCTGTCTTCTTGATAATTGAAAGAGGTGTGATGAAGGATAAGTGAACTAATTGGACCTTTACCAAAATCTAACCCTAGCTGATCAGTATTAACTTCACATCACGAATAATAGATATATTTACCATTTCATTTGTTGCCTGTCCATTAGCATATTTGAATACTGCGTGTTTTTTAACACATGCACTGTGGCCATGGGTTTTTGGGGTACGTGTGTGAGCAACCATTAACCTTAGTCTTCAAAATGCCTGCTCCCTAGAACATTTTCCAGAATTCATGTATGGAACCAGCTACTGATGCATAAAAGAAAAAAATGTAACAACTGGGTGCAGGCCTGTGTGCTGGTAAGCATGCTAACCTCAGTTAGAGCTGCACAATCAATATCTGGCACAGTATCTTGAACCAACTTGTCACTTGGAACAGATCATTAATCTGCTGTTTGGAAATATTTTGGAATTAGCAAAAGGGAAAGTTAACCAAGACTTATTTAGCTGCCTGAAAACGCTGCAGGCTGCAGTATAATAATGTATTAAAGCCAATCAATACAGCACAACTGGTCCATAAAAGCGAACCTGTATAAAAACTTTGATAGTGTCAGTACATGTACTATATGCAAAATGCTACATAGGAAACAGAGGGATCTCACAGCTGTCAAGTAATTTACTAAGTACTTAAAGTTTTTTTTTTTTTAAATTGTATTTATATTTCTTTTCTAACAGATCCAATCATTTTAGATGCTTAAGGTAGACCAGTTTTATTTTATTGCAAAGATTTGTACATTAGCACAAATGCAACACAATATGGATGCAATGTTGTGTTTATGTGAAGGTAAAGTAAAAACTTTTTTCTTAACTTTTGTCACTAAAATCAATGAATATTCATTACAATAGTTGTGATCACAATACAGGCCAAATTAATCGTTATAATCCTTTTGGCCACAACCATGTAGCCCTAAACTCAGCAGCAATACAATACATATATGTCAGTAAGATAAAGTCTCAGCTGTTGCTTATTCATGCGCTGTTAAGAAAAGTATGTATTGCACCTTTAAATCTCGTAGTTAAATATGGGTTAGAAGTGTTGAGGAAAAGTGAGCCTCAAACATTCCATATTGCTCTCCATGCATTATCACAAGTGCAGAGGCACAAACACATGCACACGGTCACAGTGCTACTCCATTTATCATCCAACCTTCTCTAACAAGCCCAGATGGTTCCTGTCTCTACTAGCCAGTGGACACAAAACACATTTAAAAGCAGTGATGTCACATCCATGCTTGCATTGTGTGGTTTTACCTTACAGAACCCATTCTCATCATTCCATGATGAAAGGTGACCACCCGCCATTATTTGGTTTTCAACAGATGCAGGCAATAATAAGATCTGCCGAGGCTCCAATGGTTAAAGTTTTCTTAAAGCCTCTAAAACGTTGTGGAGTCCCACATAATCAAGCCCCAAAAATACACCACATAAACAGTGAATTTCTGTGTTTTTTCCCCCCTCTGATGTCATCTCCTGCTCTTCTTGCCAAGGAGGGTGCAGCAGCTTCTGTAAATGTTTGTTGTTCTTTTGTCAACAACCCCTCTTGAGGACCTTGTATTCAAATATGTTTGCTAATTTGGTATCGTGCCGAAGTGACACGAAGGTGGATCAACTAAATTTAAGCATGAGTCAGCCAAGTGTATGTAATACTGATTACACAATGGAAGGAGATTAAATCTTTACTGGAAAAAATGACAATTTTGTTCTTCTCTGCCATCCTTTAGCAACCCCGCTGAAGTGTCTTTGAGCCTGCGGGGGCAAAAAATTAAAAGAAAACATCTGATATTCTAAACACTTTACAGCCTCAATAAAAAAAAAAAAAGTAAAAAAAAAAAGATAGGATGCTTACTAAAATGCAAATAATATGGCATTCACAATAGAACATATCAATTTATAAGTGAGAATATGTACCATTGCTGGGAGAGGAACGTTGTCCCGTTCTTGTCTGACAGAGGATTCTAGCACATGCTCAGCAGTCCTGGATCTTCTTTGTTGCAGCTTTCGTTTTGCGATGCACCAAATGCTTTCAGATTGTAAAAGTTCTGAACTTTAGGCAGGGCAGTTCAGCAACCAGACTTCTACTATGAAGCTATGCTGTTGTAATGCATGCAATGTGCGGTGCTGAAATATGAAATGCATTCCCTGAAAATGATGCCCTCTGGATGGGAGTATTTGATGCTCTAGAATCTGAGTATATCTTTAAGCACTGATCGTGCATTTCCACATGTGCAAGCTTCCAATTTCATAGGTGCTAATGCACCATCATACCATCAGAGATGCAGGCTTTTGAACTAAGTGCTGATAACAAGCCAGATAGTCCCTCCATCTATAAGATGTGGTGGGGGCATGTTATCCAATGTTATCCAATGTAATGGGACCACTTTGCTTTGTGGATAAATATGTTTCTGGATCACGTTTAGGTCTTGTTTCTTGGCAGATTGAACCATGTTTACAGACAATTTCTGAAAGTGTTCCTCAGCCCGTGCAGTGATTTCCATGACAGAATCAGGACTGTTTTTAATGCAGTGCCACCTGAGGGGGCCCAATATTGATTTTTGGCTTCGTCCCTGATGTCTGATCTTTTATGATGTTATGTACTGTAGATGATGAGATATTCAAAGTCTTTGTTGCGGAACTTTATTCTACATTGTTCCCAACTTTTTTTAGACATATTCCTGCCATCAGATTCAAAATGAAAAATTTCTCCAATACATTTTTTATATGTTTTCTGTGTTCTATTGTGAATAAAATATGTTTTTGCAATTTGCAGATCATTTCATTTTTATTTAAATTTCACACAGTGTGGCAGCTTGATTTGGAATTGGGGTTGTGCTAAATTTTTGACTAAAGGAAAAATGACAAAGACACATAATCCAGCAGTCTTTTTGTAGCAGAGAGAAGTATGAAGTGTGATTGGACAATTAAAATAAATCATACCTTATTTCACTAGCTGGGCCCACGTTCTCATTTTAGGTTTGACAGCATTTTAGTAGGTAAAGGTGAATGATTGGACATGAACTGAGCTGCGGTTTGGGGAAGGCCTCGAAGGGGACTGGCGACGGCTGCTGGGCCTGGCAGATCCCCTTGTACTAAATAGGAGTGAAGAAGTTATGGAATTGAGAACAAGGAGGGAGGGAGGGTGGGGCACGTAAACGAGAATGAACAGCTTGCAGAACTGGGGGAACCTATATAGATGACAGCCGGAAGGAGCGTGTTTGGAGGCGTGGTCCCGCTCCTGAAATTCCGATACATAATCTCCAATTAAATTTCCTCTTATGGGTCATCACCTTCAGTGCACCACTTCCGCCACTTATTCTGTTTTTAGTTTTTAGCTTTATTGAAGTTAAATTCAGATTACCTGAAATTGTGTGTCTACAACTCCTTCCCTTTTAAGTTGAATTTCATTTAGGTAAGAGGATGAGGTACTGGTGTGGACAAAAAAAAAAGAAAAAAGAAAAGAAAATCCTGCATTTTCAGCATAGTGTAAGTGTGCATGTTGATGAGATGATGAAACGCATAACATTTCTGCTTATTTTCTGCTGCAGTCATTACAGAAGCAGTTTGTGTTGATAGCCCTGCAGCAGAAGATGGTTCTTAGCACACAATCCCCCCACCCCATGGTATGATCCAGGTTCCTGGAGAGGAAACTGGAGGAGTAAGGCAACAAATTTGGCAGCAAACCCCAAACCAACCACTGGCATGTTTAGGTAGCTGCCATGGTAACCAGTGTTATCCCACAATAGATTTTTTTTTTTTTTTTTGCACCTACAGCTCCAGAAGAGTAAAAGCAGCTTGGTTTAAAAGGTGTCGGTTGCACAACAATGAGGAAGGGAGGGAGGAAGTTTCACTTGCATTCACTGTTTTTCAGATTTGTAGTTGTGTTCTGGTTAAGATCAAATTTTGGAGAAGATGTTTATACATATCTTTTTTAGATCCTGCTCCCGGATATCCACACACACATAAATAAACAAAACATTTCAAATGAGCCCTCATGTACAATTAAAGTGAGCCAAACCACTAAAGACAACAACACATGGAATAACACGGACACATGTATCATTACTCTGGCTAATATCACTAAAACTGTGGTGCTTTTATTTAACTTTTTTCCAGCAAGCTTTTATTTTGTGGCTTGGATGTGAGCACATTTGGCCTTTTGTTAAAGGAATACGATGTTTGCATGCGTCAATACAGAAGTGGCATATTTGTGTTTCCTGGATGATAAAGGGTTATTGATGTGCACACAAACACACAATCTTTATAAGTTAGATTTTCCAAGAAAAGGGACTTTGCAGAAGTTTTTTTTTCTTTGAGATCCTGGAAAAGAACATCCGATTCACAAATCGACGTTATTCCTTATAAAAGTAAGGCTTTCAATTAAAAGAATTACACCCTGGGGAAGCTAGTTTCTTACACATAAAAAAAGCTCACCACATACATACTACTTACCGTTCTGTACTAATAGAGGAAAACAGGAAACGTTATAGAACCATTATAGAAAAAAAAATGAACACCCGTCTCACTGATGTCAGTGAAAGTTTTAGAAACTTTTGATCTTCATTTAAATTCCTTCTCAAAGGATTTGTTTAAAATTACCATTTGGAGAGGAATCGTTTATTTGAAGAATTTCACTCAGGATTTAGAGTGAATCATGGCACAGAAACAGCACTGGTGTAGGTTACTAATGTCCCTACCCTAGGCATGGTTCTTCCTGTTAATAGGGAGTTTTTCCTTCCCACTATTGCCAAGTGCTTCCTCGTTGGGGTCATCTCAGTGTTGGGGGTTATTGTAGTCTTTATCTTACAATATAGAGTATTGAGGTGACTGTTGTTGTGATTTGGTGCTACATGAATACAACTGAATTGAATTAATACAAATTCCATTAACTTGGAAAATCTTGGAGAACATTTTCTTTAACTCACAAAGCTCCCAGTTTGGGATTGAGAGACAGACACTGATCCTAATTTTAAGATTAAACTTTCATTTTAATGAAACTTATGTTTACAGCTGGATCCGGTGGTCTAATTGTGGGGATTCTTGCACTAATATTGTAGGCTCTTTACCTTACATTATATAGCAACTGTACCTGGTATAATATGAAGATAACTGGATTGAGTTGAGGTGAGAGGATGGACCATCTCTGCCTAAGTCGCTGTATTTTTGAGATCATCAGCGGCAGCCCTAATGCAGATGGAGTACACAAAAACGTACTACTACTCTTAATGCTCTTGACTCATTTTAGAATCACCGACCCATTGTTTATTTATTTATTTATTTTACTGTCCACGGAAAATTTGTGTCATGTCAACCAGCCCCAGCGGTTAAGCACAGAGAGGAGAAAAATGTGGCTTCAGTTAACTGGATCCATTAAGATGTCTCCGAAACTCCAGCGAATAAATCTGCCCGCTTTGTCCTCCTCTCTTTAGCTTTATTTTTGTTTCAGTTATGTTTGTTTGCAGAGATTGGAGCATCTCTTTACTACACAACCAAACTCCCTCTCACGTTCCATCGCACTTGCGTCACAGGCTCCTCAGAAGCTTGCTTTCACCCTAAAGCTTGATTTGACGTGAAAACAAGTAATATGACTAAGCACGTATTTAAGAGCTTCCCAGCACTCAACAACTCAGCTTACATCCGGCCTCATAAATTTCTGACTCGCGCTACACAAAAGGATGCTAGAAGTGCAAACCGTAAATTTAAATCAGGAAATTCAAACATCACCTTATGCTTAATTCCCAGCTGGGATTCAGTTCATCATCATCACAGATGTGGCATTCCTATTCTGTAGGCTTGATGCTTTTTTTTTTAGTACTAAACGAAATGCTAATTCAGTATCATGAGCATGGGTGCAGTTATTTTCCTGTGAGTGAATCGTCCTGTTGCCATAAATAGTCAGTAGCACAACTAATTTGTGTCTGAAAATAGCTCCCCTGCAGATTTACTATTTACTCATGATTGGGTAATGTTTGCTAAAACATACAGTGTTATTTGCTTTTTAAATTTGTAGCCTGCATTTAAAGATTGAATCTTTACAGTAGAAAAATGTGCTGGGAGTGAGCGCAACAGCAGGCTAAGAAAGTGGAATGAGCCCTGCCACAGGATCATGTGTCTTTGCATTCATACTGTGCCGTATGCTATGTTAGCCAGTCTGTGTGAGTGTATGTGGGGCAAACTGTATCCCACCCCTGAACTTCAGCTCTCAAATCAAGGCCCTGAAAGTAAACACTGCACTGCCAGGGGATCTTGTTTATCAAATCTGCAATTGCACTCATAGAGCAAAATGACCTACAATTACAGGCCCAGCTAGAAATTAAGTTTTCAGTCAGCCATCCAGAAAAAGATCATAGGATATCCTACAAAAGAGAATTCTTCAGTAGTCCTCCCCTTCTCCTTGTACCTTTTTTCCTAAAATTCCATATCCTATGACTGCTTAAATAACGTGCTTTTTATGTTTCTGTGTATTTGCAAAAGGGTTTATATAGCTTCACTTCACACTGACATGATGTTTGAGAATGTTTATGTCACTTTATGGTGATATTTGTAGAATTTCCTCCCAAAGCAACCACAACAGGCTGATGCTTCCAAGCATCAGAGCTTTGTTGCCACTGGCTTCGCCAAGATATTCCGACCGCTCCTAAAACGTCAGCAATTCCAGCAAAAGCAATTACATGCTGCTGCCCCCAAAGTAAAGTTGAAAGGTTCTCTCTTTAAAGTGTGTAAAAATCCCTTTTGGTTTAGAAATATGGTGCTGGGTGGAACCTGGAGGCTACTCTGCTCTAACACAAGCGTGTGGCACGAGCATGCAACATACTGGTTCTCACAGAGAGATCATAAATGGAGCAGATCCCAAAACCTGGGTTACAGCATTCCTGGATCTCTAAGCAGTGCGGTGACCTAATCGCCTCACCACCTACTTCCAAATCCCAAGCAGCAAGCCAGACACCCCTGAGAGTAACATCTGACTGCACCATGAAATATTACGTCAGGAGTGAGTCATTGGAGACTGAGCCTCACTCAGCCTTATAAACTCACAAACACAGGGGCTTTGCTCAGACTAGATTAAACTGGTGAATATACTGTATCACTGAAAGGAAATGTATCATTTCTAGCTTCCACACTTTTCAGATAAGGTCCAAAATAAGCGGTGTAAACATCCAGCGTCACGTTATATGAGTGAATAAGCCGATCGCAAATACGTTTCTTTGACATGCTGCACTATGATTCAACATCCAGCTTTTGTGCACTGTTGACATTGCAAACAAATTCACTTTGACAAATATCCAAGTTTGATAAACAGATCGGTCTCTCCTAATAAATCAATTGATGGTGCTTTTATTAGTGTTTTGACATATCAGTCAAGGACATAATCAGTCAGTGAGCTGACTACCCAACATCTGCAGATTACTTGGAAAGTAAAGCCGTGGCTAGCAACCAGTAGTCCACTAAACACTTTGACCTGTGAAACATATAATCAGGAACTATTTTTTTGGAACAAGACACTAAAATACACAGATAAAAATCATGTAAACAGACGAAATATTACAAAAGAATTTCTTAACTGATGGCATGAACAGGCCTGTAGGGCAAACCGAAAAGAAGCTTTAAATATTTTGTCCACATTTAGAAGAAAAATGTTGTGAGTCCAATAGTCTGTTAATATTAACATGGATCAGAAATGATTATTTGCTAAACTAAGAACATTAATCACAGCTTAATATTTGGCAAAAAAATGCCCCAAACTGTTAAGATTTAGATTTCTTCACAGACAAAGAGGTGAATACTGATCTCTAGTAAGAACAAAAGTTGACATTTAGTCTCTTTTTTAACCAAAACAAACCAGAAAAAGTTCAGGAAATGACTTGGACAGTGTGTTTATTTGCCCAGAGTAAGCTGTAATAATGAGTAAGTCTAGCTATTTAACTTACAGCAACAGCCTACATTAGTAGAAGGTTTTTACCCTAGTATTAAGAAACATACAATGCTGTGCAAAATTCATAAACCACTCCTCATTTATTTACACTCTGGATCAAAGGAGCCAGACTTTTACTTACTTACTTACCTTACTTACTTACTTAAAAGTATTTTTAAAGTGGTCTTGAGCAATAGTTTCTTTTCTTCCCTCTCCCTTTTTTTTGTTTTTGGTATGTCACTTAAAATTGACCTATGAATCATCTAAACATTAAAAAGGCACCTAACTCAAGGGATAAACCAGTGTTGTGTCTACACATAACAGACGATTAGCAAACAACCAATTTATTCTGTATCTTATGGCACTTTTTTATGAGCAGCCTGTTGCAGAAACACATCTTACCATACGAGCTTCATTTATAAAGCTCTTTAAGATAATAAAAAACGTGCTGTGCACAAGAATGAATAAATAAATACACTGAAAAGTAAAAACAACACCAATAAAAACAGTGCGTCTTCCTGAGTTGAAGACTACAGAGTACAAATGTGTTTGAAGATGAGATTTACTAAGTCCAACATAATGTGTGTTGCAGTAATATAGCTGAGACCTAATAAAGGCATATATTACTTTCTGAAAATGCTGCCTAGAATTAAATGAAAAAAGCTAGACTTATTCATGCAGTATTTAAGAGAGAGAAACATCCCTCTGCTTTAATGACACATTGATCTGATTGTCATCAGCATAGCAGTGAAAGGTGATTCTATGCTTTCTAAGAATGGATACAAGTAGAAGTAGATAAAGTACAAAAAGCAGTGGCCCTTAAATTGAGCCCTGTGGAACCCCGTGTAGCAGGGGAGTGGAGGAGGAATCAGAGCCAGCAGAAATCCTTCCAAAGCACACGCACGGATACTCTCAAGATGCTGTAAATGAAATACCAGGTCCATGTATCACAGTTAGATCAAGCAGAAGAAAAATCACGTAGTCACCAGAATCAGATACCAGGAAAATATCATTAAAGACCTGTAACAGTGTAACTCTGTGCTAGGAAGGATTTCAAACCTCAGGAGATCATGCTTTTCCAAAAAACAAAAGTCTTCAACTGAGTATAAACTATATTTCCCAAAACTTTTGAAAGAGAATGCAGCTTAGAGATAGGGCATTTGTTCAATTTCTTCAACTGAATCTTTTTTAGGTAGCACAGTTTGACAGGCTTAAAATCCAAATGTGTAATTTAGGTTCAAATAATCAAAATCAAATCAAATCACTTTTATTGTCACATTACATCATCACAACGTTGTCAATCATCAATAAGTGAGTGTCTACAGCCATCTGTAAAACACGGTGAAGGCTCTGTTATGGTTCAGGGCTTCATTTCAGCCAGTGGTGTTGGAGATCTTATCAAGACTGATGGAATTATGAACGCAGAAAATTATGGCCAGATTTTGATCCAGCGTGCAAAATCATCTGAAAGGCTTCTTTTTTCAGCATGACAGTGATCTGAAATACAAGTGATCTCTTTTACAAGTGATCTCTTTTACTGCCAATGCAGTAAAAGCATAGCTCGGTGGAAAAACACACAACAAAACACTATCGGTCATGGATTGCCCTCTCCAGAGCTCGGACATCAAAATTATTAAAACAATGTGAGACCATCTTGACAGAGAATGGAAGAAAAGGCAACAAATAAAGGGAAGCTTTGACATGTCTCAGCCTGATGAGTAAAGGTGGCCACACCAATTGTTAGAAATAATTACAAGCGTGTTATGTTTACACATGTTTCAATAAATTTCTATCAACCATTTGCCTATTAAAAGATAAAGAAATGACTGTAACTTAAGACTTTTGCACAGTACTGTATCATTCGTAGATTATAAATAATTAAATGAGGTGGTGGGATTGATGTCTGAGGGTCTCTCCTACCACTGTGATCTTCACTATTTCACAAATATAGTAAACCCTCAATAGTAGTATTTGACATCTATGATGAAAAATAGAACCCAGATTCACGATAATATCGGTGAATGCAGCATTGATTACCTTTAATTTTATATTTCTTTCAGTTTTTCCTTCTTTCATTTCAACACTATCATGTCTTCTTCGCCCACACAGGGATGTTAGCATATCCCAACTGCTTGGAATTCCTTCCCTCCGTCTTGAGAGCACACACTGCATTTTAAAACTTGTCAGATCCTTTTAAGTTTTATTTGAAAGTATGTAATTACATTCTTAAAAGGACAACAGGTCGCCGGAGTGATTTACGCACTACATTAAATGTCAAGTTTCGAAAAGATACTGTTAACACTCGTGTGTTTTTGGAGCGAAAAGATAACAAAGTGGAAACATTTTAAATTAGAGCAGAAGCTTTGAATGTACTTCACTTCTGGTAAGTTTTGAATTTTGTGTTGGTTCATTTGGGGGAGCTGCGGCTCTTCTGTGGCCCATTTATGATTTATGAGGTTAGGCTCTTTGTCACTGATAGAATTAAAGAGTAGATAGGCAGTCTGATTTGTGTCTCTCATTTTGATACAGCTTTCTGCTTTCAGCCGGGGTCACTGAAAGTGGTACGTAACTTTCTGAAAAATGGATTAGTAAAGTTTTGGAAAGATCTGCCTTTCTTTTTATTATGGCTTGAGAAAGTAAAATATGGCAGCAGTTTTCTTGCTGAATGGCAACTTTGTACGGTGACCTCATAACTTGATTTGGAGAATATTACACAGTCGTTCTTATCCAAAAAGAATCCTAGATATTCAGTTTTGAAACACTGGTCACAGGATCTCTCAGGGCAGTGTATCAGCCTTCTGCATCCATGTTATTTAATTATGTTCTATTCCTGGTTGATTTCCATCTATTCAAGCCTAATCTATTTTTCTCTCAAGCTCCAGAACATGACACTTGTGAAGTTCTCACCACTGGAGAATTTATTCTGCTACCTCTTTGCTTGGCCTCTTAGGGGCTGCGGTGTGGCCAAAGTCAATTCCCCCTCTCAGATTAAAGGAGTATCTTCAAGTGCCAATCCAAATGGTGATAAAAAAAGCTTTTTAATCCATTGAGAAAGTTTCCCAGCGTTACCCCCCAGAGTCCCGGCATCAGGCGTTGCTGCACTCAGGCTGTGTCTGGACAGTGTTGAAGCCCAAGTGTATCTTCCTGCACCCTGACAGAGAGAGGGAAAGGCTCAAAAAGCCCCCCTTCTGCAGCTCACTTGACCAGGTCTCTTTGATAACATCTGGCAGGGGCAGGATTGCACCAGTGACAGCATGAGATGGACAGACATTAAAGTCCTCTCACTCACAGCTCCACATCATTTGACACACAGAGCCTCAATCTCATATGCCCGAGTGTCACTGATGATCTCTCTTTGTTACGGGTCTGATGATATTTTCCAGCAAGAGTGCCAATAAGAGGTGACTTGGCATGGCTTATTTTTATTGTGAACTCAAAAGGTCACTGATACTGTCTTTGCTAAAGTTTTTGTGTGTTTCTTTGACTACAGAAGAACAAAACCCCAAGTGGGTCGGCAACTTTTTGCTTAAACATTCTTTGTAAAAGGGGAGTTGTAGGGTTTATTTAAGCATGACATCTGTTGAACGGGGTGGGCTGGAAAAGACGCTGGGCCACCTTTGTTCTCGTGAAAGAGACTGGAAGCAGTTTGGTGGGGGAAAGAAGAGTTTCAACACAGTTATCCCAGAGAGGCTCAGATCAGTTCAACATCCATTCTTCTCCATTTTCTTTTTGTTTACTTCTAGGTTCATGAGTTTACATGCCAATTCCATTACAGGGATTAAAATAGTTTGTCCAATCTATCCTCAGACTTTGCTTCCCTTGTCTGTCTCCCTCCCTGAACCCCCCACACCACTTACAGACTTTTAGGTCTCAAGGCTGGGTTAGGGGATTACAGGACAAGCAACCCTCAGCCCGAGAACCCAAAGAAACACGAGGCAGCTGTGCTGAAGAATGTTCCAGTGAGAAATCCAAGCATTAGCAGTGAAAGCTGAGGTTTGATCAATGGCTGTGGCGCGTGTCTGCACTAGTGAGCACTTTGCAGAGCCTCTGAGGTAGAAAAAAAGAGAAAATTAAGGTGTGTTATGACATCAGGCTGGAGGTCTAGGTGCTCGGGTCACCTTTGAGCCGCTGCTGATTAAGGGCTGGTGTTCACAGGTGAGCAGCTCCGAGCAGGATTTAGTGACACAGGTAGGTGAAATCACTCCACTCTCCCAGCTTACGTTAAAACAGCAAAGCTGCTGACCTTTCCCCACAAATAGCTGCAGGCAAATGTCAGAAGATAAGTGAGCTCTTTGACCTGCTCAGTTTAGTCAAAGAAAAGAAAAACAGGGTGAACTTTCCATGCAACTTCTACCTTCCTCAATAGATGTTCGCGCTACCAGAATGCTGATGTTTTTACATGCCTGAATTTGACATTTCGGGACTTTTTTGCCATCTATAGAAAACTTTGGACTCAGAGGTGCAAGCAGTGGGAAAGCTCCTCACTGACTACCTGTGGTTCTAAGCCGCCCACATTTGATAATCTCCTTCGTATCTGAGGAGCTCAAAGAGGCTAAACCCAGTCAACAGCTTGGAATGGGCATCCACCACATTACTTGCACTCAAGACAGTTTTGAAAGTTAACCTTTCAGTCCACTTTAGGGTGACTTGTGGTGTATTTTGGATTTTAAAAAATCTCACCTTTAATGTAAAAGGATCACAAAGAATATAGTAGAATATTTTTTAAAGTTTGAATATATGTGTGTTCATACCCATACGATGAGTATGAGTAAAAAATATTCTACATAGTAATAATAATAATAATAATAATAAAGATCTTAGAGCTTTACTGAGACAACTGTTTTTTAATCATCTAAAAAAAATGAAATCCACTCTCATGCAGGCAAATAACATACTTTACATCTATCATATCTGACAGGTGACGTGTGCTTGAACTGTTTAACTTTTCTTTTTTCACTGGTACAGGATGGATTGAGTTTTATCTTATCTGTCCAAAATAAATTGCGCCATAATTCAGGTTTTGTTTTTATTTTTTTCCGCTTGTTTGTGTTTACTTCACTAGTTTGAAGCTTATCTTCTGTTTAAAACTTGCAATACAAAGTCATGCTGGTGTAATCTTGTTTTGATGGATGAGACAACCACAGGTTACGTACATCACCCTGATGCAGCCTTATACGTCTTTGTATCTTTTGACCTCACAGAAACATCCTGTCCATTGTTAATTCACCTAAAAACACCGAGAGGATTATTATGTTGGAATTTCCACCCGCACATTAAATAAACTGTCGAGAAGGAAACACACTCTTTTTGTTGGTTTGTCTTTTTTTTTCTTCTTTTTTTTTGCTTTAATTAATCATAAAACCTAAAGTCAAATAGGACTGAATCTCTGAATGGCAATCAACATGATGAAGAGGGCTTAAGGACTTGAGAGGAACCAGTTTAATAGCGAAAACATCTCTAAAAGGGCAATCTGTAAGATTATTCGTTTAAAAACTAATAAAAAAAAGTAAAGAATTTAAAGCTATTAACAATATGGAAAAGATGTTTGTGTTGCATTACAGACATTGTATCAGCACGGACTCATATCATTCCACAATGCAACTTTTAACTCAAGATGTGATATAATGTACCATCCAGTATTTACTTAGTCTATCATGAGAGAGGGAATTATTAGTGTGTATTATTCTGACATGCTGTCAATCTTAATGTAAGACAGGAAGTGAATCAGAAAACTGGATTAATGTGAAAGCCATCCAGCTATAAAGTCTGTTTTAGCCTAGCACCACTTACTGCACACAAGCTTGCTCACGTAATTCTGATTTCTATGCTGTGGTAGTACTTGTTGATAGAAGACTGGATGCTCTCCATGCACCTTAGAAATCAAAGAAATCGAAAATAAGGAGGCAGAATAGCACTCCTAAATATCCAGAGTGACCGCAGTGGATTTTTTTTGTAAAACAATACAACAACCCCTTCCTAATTCTACCATGCACAGCTTTACAAAGCAGTTTTACAGTCTAAAACTCATCCTGCACCAATGTGTGATACACAGTACATCACATGCAATTTTAACAATACTGCAACTCAGTGGGGAACCACAACCAAATGAATGCAGGTGAATCTTTTTTTTTTTTAACAACAGGAAGTTTTAAGTTACATTATACAAAGAATAATACAGTAACTGTAGTACTGTAGTAAAACTGAAACTGCACGACCTATCTGACACTCATCTATGCATTCTAACTCTTGCCAACCCTACAAACCTGTAATATTAAATATAGACTCTTGGGCACTGGTGTGATTATTCAAGCTGTTAAATCTTCAGTTAAAAGTGGTTAAATATGGATCAAAAAAGAAAAAAAGAAAAAAAACAGGAAAGAAAAAAAAGCTCTAAGTCTGACGAAAAATAAATGAGCAAGGTCTCATCAAAAAGACAAAATGCACATGTATACAGTGCATAATGCTGGAAGACTAAAATCTGGGAAAGAACAAGTGGAGATAATATTTATTAAGACTGCAAACAAACTAAAACAAATCTGTAATGTTTCTGGCACATTTTAAATGCTTTTTAAACATATACAGGAGCAGAAACGTTTTAGTCATAACACGGGGAAACGGATTTTTATCTTTTTAAGCAGCGGTTCGCCAAACGGAATCCTTCAAGGAATAATTTCAGTCATACTTTAAAAAAAAAAAACAGGACTGAAAAGAACATTATGGCTGAATTTAGATCTTTTTTTAGTACGTGGTATTAATTGTGATTATCTGCTTTATTAATATCATTTTCTTTATCACCGTTCCACATCCGTAGTTCTAAAACGACAGTCATTTTAAAATCATTCAGACAGATGGCCCACTGTGGGGTTAGGCAGTGATTGAAATGTTACACAAGTACATAACACGGTGATACCAGTCATATAAAATGTCTATATGTTAAATGAACCCTCTACTAAGTTTAAAGAGCAGTCATGAAGTTCCGTGAAACCCCTCATCAAAAGCACTATCGAAACATGGATCCACGGCATGCGATCGTGGAATAATTTCAAATGACGATAACAATAAGAAGTGCAAGAGGCAGAAAAGCTATTTTGTAAAGTTGTACATTAGTGGGAACACATCGCTTATATCGGGGAAGCCAATCACTTTGAATACATTTCATAAATTTTGATGAAGGATTAAAGAAAAAGCCTTTAACCAATAAAAATGTACGCACGTGGCCACGTGTATATATATATATATTTTTTAATAATTAAATATGCATAGCATTTTTAAAGTAGACCAGTTGTTTACATCTGCAGGTACGCAAGGCGTTTATTTATTTATTTATTTTAGGTTAGGTCACTAACACGTTGCATATGGAGACTTACCGGGCATTTGACCCGCTGGGCGTTATTTAAAGACAAAATGCAAAGTTTCACATAGTGAAAAGGGGGGAAAAGCGCAGTGAGTTGTCTTTATTTAAAGTGGAGGAGGAGGAGGAGGAGGAGAGAAGGGGGGGTTATCCAAGGTGTTTGAGACAGATGAGGGAGGTGGGGGTCGTGGAGGAAGGAGGAAGGAGGAGGCAGAGAGGGTAAATTGGGCGGACACATAAAAACTGCAAGGGGCCATAGATGCTGGATCATTTGAAAGCCTGCCGTCCTGCGCGCCGATCGCCCTAGTGAGCCGCACTGGAGACGAATAAGAAGCCCCGCTGCAGAGCCCGAGCGCCGGCCTTCACTCCTCTTGTCCGTTCTGAGGTGTCGCTAAAGGATTAATGAGCCAAAAAGGCGCATAATTTCTCCTTTAAGGCACATTTCGGCTTTTTTTCGGCGTTACGCCTGGACTGCCTTACACCTTCCCTTTCATATTCACTTCATTCGAGGATACCTGTACCTCTACTGATGGTAAGCGCTCACCAAACGACACATTTAGACTACACACATCAAAGAGTCAACAGCGAAACTTAAAAAAACAACAACAACAGCAACAGCAACAACATACAGACACACACATCTTTGAGCAAGAGAGGCTCTCGCTGAAGTGTTGTTACTTTAAGTTTGGGTCTCTCCTTTGTGCGCATTTAAGCGACTCCGCTGAGAGTTTAAACACCGTTCCGGGATAAATGCGCGAGAATAAATGGGCATAAAAAACACTCACAGCGCGCGGAACTCATTCAAAAACCGATATAAAAGTGCATTTTGGAACGAATGGCGCTGTGATCATGGCCAAACAAGTAACAGGTTATTGTGCCCGAGACTTGAGCCGATGACAAATCAAGATGAGGTCATGTCCAAACACAGCGTCAGATTTTGCTGTTCTGTTTTTTTTATGTCTTTCATTGAAATCGCCAGCGTTGCGCACGTGTATGCATTTTATAATTCAGTTTAACACTGATTAAACATCTGTAACTGCTTCTTGTCATCCAAGTATGAAGGCTCGTATGAACGATGGAGGTTGACAGATCAGAGATGAGCGATAATGAAAATAAGTTGGGGGGTTTCTCGCAAAAGATGAAGTTCATTTCATTTTACCGCACGGGTTTTGAACAATAATTGACGCATAATTGCGCCAGGTGACCGAGCTGATGTCCAGTAATGACATAATGCTTGCGAAAACATGAAATGCTAATACATTACAGCTGCAGAGTCTTGCAGATGTGAGTCCGGTTTGTTGTCCACTCACGTGTTTTTCATCTGTTTGCAACAAGTCGTTGTAAAGATAAATCCTGTCATTTAATCCGGTAAAACTGCAGCAGGGAAAATTGCGGCCTGCGGACGCCCGGTCTCCTTGGCACTCAGTTTAGTTTGCAACTCAAATTCATCTCGTGAACTGCAGAGGAGCAGAATG
Source organism: Diplotaxodon limnothrissa (assembly GCF_057381915.1). NCBI lineage: Eukaryota > Metazoa > Chordata > Actinopteri > Cichliformes > Cichlidae > Diplotaxodon > Diplotaxodon limnothrissa. The sequence continues at coordinate 25,134,492 of NC_140614.1, read as the reverse complement.
GCCAAATAAATTAATTTTAGAATTACTTTTACACACACACACACACACACACACACACACACACACACACACACACACACACACACACACATATATATATATATATGTATGTATATATATATATATATATATATATATATATAGAAGTCACATGTCACTTCTGGTGATGGCTTTAATTTTTTTCGGTCATTTTCCTTGTCAGCCTCCGTCTGATTGTTCTGGGTTTTCCGTTATTAACGCACAATTAACAACACACTTTTTTTTTAATTTAAAAGAAAAAACGTGCCATTGACACTTTCCCCTTTATTTTTCAATAAAAGGAAAAAAAACCGACAGGATACATCAAAAAATCCCACACACCTCATCTTTTCCCTCAGACTTTTTGCCTTTCGTTTATAATGCCAGAGAAACATCATTGTATGTTGTAATTTCGAGCTTGAGAAATTTAAAAAATATCCCAACCTGCACATAAAATATAGAATTTTCTTAGGCTGACTGGTTAAATATTATTATTTAGCTTTGTTAATTTGGTTACTACAAAGCAAAAAAAAAAAAAAAGACAAGAAAAAAAAAGAAAAAGTGTTTGACATTTGGGGTTGTGTGTGTGTTTTCTTTACCTATTGCTCATTCCAAGAGCATGGCATTATTTTGGGACTACCATTCAAAGACATAAATGTCTTCTAATTATACAGGCAGCAACCGGAATTAAGCATAGACATTGCCACTGATCAATCAATAAGTAGAACCCTGTGACTAAAATGATAAAATCACTGTTCCACAGTGACCTGTTGCTCTCCTCCCTCTCTCCCTCCCTCATTCCCATCCTCCCTCCCACCATCACTGTCAAATTCCTCAGGAAACACATCTGAAGAGCCATGTGCATAGTCTGATCACATTATCTCTGGTCAGAGAGAGACAGAGAGAGAGAGAGAGAACGAATGAGAGAGGCCAAGGGGGATCAAGCAAAGCCAAGGGCAGTTTGACTGCTGCAGCCTAATTGCAGCCTGGTCTGCAACGGTTGCTGCAAAATGTATTTCTGTCACTTAGTGGAAAGCTTTTCTGTGTGTCCAGCTTTGTTTTATAATCTCATGTTGTTTTCGTTTGTTTGATTGAGAGGGCAATAAATGACTGCACGTTTATGATGAGTGCAGAGGTGTGGGTGGCGATTTTTTTGCTGCTGTTGTTGTTTTTTTAAGAATTTGGTGTAAAACTATTTCTTATCGCTCTTGGTGAAAACAGGCCAGTAAACACGAGCACACTGGCTTGAGAGACACAGAGCTGAGCGTTACTCCCTGTCTGCCTTACATCTTCTTTCATCATCATCACACCATTTTGAGTGTCTGTCTGTTTTAGCCTGCAGCTTTGTCAGTGGCTGGTTACAGTTACAAGATGTTCTGTATGGTCAGTGTTTTTGAGTGCTATGAATCCCTGTAATCATGGGAGAGGCCCTCTCTGTACAATGAACGTTTGTTGTCAGAGATGTACACACACAGACTCTCTCACACACACACACACATTTATCCCCTCACCCCATGGGTAATAGAGCTGATCATGTTCTGAATCCTCCTCACTCTTTTTGCTGCAGTTCTCACGAACATGCAAATGGTGGCACACACTTATGCGGACACGCACGTCAATGCATGCGCTGCGTTTTGCAGTCGTGCGCGCGCACACTGCATGTCACCCTCTCTTCTTGCACAGTGGATCTTGTGTCATGACCGAGAAAAGGAGGGTCAAACCGAGGTCAAAGTCTAATACCGTTAGGGAAATAGATCCTAGATTGCATGTATAGTGAGGCATGCAGGAGGCAAGTTAATCACATAGATATGAAGCCAGGCATGCTAGCAAGCTGAAAAACACAAACTGTATGTGACACACGCACACACACGCAGATAGAGTGTGAGCTAATATGCTTCCTCACTGTGCAGTAATTCTTGGTTGTGCTCCAGTGGAACAAGATCCAAATGATGACCGAAGCCTTGTGTCACTTTGGAGTGTTTGTTCCATGATGTTGTTGTGGTCACTTAAAATTCAGTAACCTTGTTAGTGCGATTCAGCAGCACTTAACACTTCAAATGAGGTGTACAAACTGAATCATTTGATCCATGTTGTTCTTGTTAAACCTGCCTGTTAAAGCTCTGACTTTTCCCTTTTTGGAAAGTGGTTCTTTTTTGTGTGTGGAAGTGTTATATATATATTTTTAAATTAGTCTTCTAGAAGCACATTCTGCTCAGTATATTATGCGTACATCAGTGGTGAATGTACTACTGTATGTACAGTGTTATCAAAGTAGAGAAGTCCTGCCATCAGAGTCACAACCCATGCGAGCTCTAAAATGGAAGAGAAGCTCTTCTAAGAAGAATCTGTTTAGTTCCTTGTCTAAAATAGGTCAACTCAGTCGCTTGGAGGGGTAAAGGCTGAGTGGGTTTTCAGTTTTAGTAAACCAACAGCCCTCTTATCTTGAATAAAGAGTTTGCTAATTGTGATCAGACTTGTTTTGTGCTCTGTGGGTTCTGACGTTTTTCTGTTGAACCTGGCGCTAATCAGATTTTTAGCTTGTCATTAATGTAAAGTAGGAAGCTGCTTTTCAAATGGGTGTCTCTGAAATAGATGTAAGCATTGAATAAGTTGTATTTTCTTACCAAGGTGGGTGTCAAGCATTAGGTATCTGCTGTCTGTGTTGTAGCACATGCCTACTTACATTCCACTTACAGCAAATAGCTAGCTTACCCACCAGCCAAAATGATAAGCCTTAAAGAGACACTGGGTCTCTCTCTCACCAATAAACACACACATACACAAGCTCCTGTGCTACTCTTTGAAGAAATGCCATGTAACAACCTCAAGTGTTTGCAACTTGCCTTGCCTTGCCTTGCCTTGCCAAGTGTCAGTTCACAATATCCCTGTGTTTTTTGCCTTCATCTTTCAGGAACAGGGTCACTTCAAAGTTCTCCTGCAGCCACCCAACGCCACCTGACATTTCCTAGAAGAACGGGTCCATTGCCTGCTCCCAACAAACATGGACTGTTTCCCCATGCTTTATTTTCTGTCGGTAAGTAAGTGGGCCATGCCATTTAAATTTGCGGCATGTGACACGCTGCTAAATCTTGCATCTCCCTTCTCTCTGTCTGCTGACTCACTCATTTATGTGGCGTCTATCCAGACTTGGACTGAAGGTCCCTAAGGGGTGTTGGGCGAGCCACGTGCCTGAGGAAGAGCTTTTTCTTATAAGTGTGTGGCACAATGTCCCAGGTTTGGGCCATGGTTTGTTTGAGCAGAATGTCTTAAGACCGAGACTTTTTATCAAGTTAAGAATTTGCTTAGACCCCAGGGCTGCCTCTTTTATTTGTCTAATTATAGTGGAGGAGACAAGGAGGAAGGGAGATAGTGGGGAGGAATGGCCCTGAGATTCCATTCAAAAAAAAAAAAAAGATGGGTTCTTGAGCTAGCTGTTTACCTTTGGAGGATAAAGATAAACTCTAAATGGTCTATCTGATCGGAGACTACTTTACTGTAAACAAGGCAGACTGGACTATTGAAACTAATTAGTCTGCCTTTAGTGGGAACATTTATACAAGAGAAAATAATGGTGTTTTGGATGGAGGGTAAGACAAATCTTATAGCTGCCTTTATATCTGCTCTATTTAGCCCTTTTTTTAATCATTTATCTTCCTGTTCCATCTGCTGCTCTCACCAGAGACATCATGATTCCTGGTAATCGAATGCTGATGGTCATTTTAATATGCCAAGTCCTGCTGGGAGAGAGCAACCATGCTAGTCTGATACCTGAAGAAGGAAAAAAGAAAGTACCTGGCCTGCAGGGTCGTTCGGCCGCTCAAAGCCATGAACTGTTGCGGGACTTTGAGGCCACACTGCTGCATATGTTCGGCCTCAAAAGGCGGCCGCGGCCCAGTCGTTCAGCCACTGTGCCCCGCTACCTGCTGGACCTTTATCGGCTACAGTCGGGTGAGGCTGAGGAGACCGGAGCGCACGACATTGCTTTTGAGTACCCAGAAAGGTCAGCCAGTCGGGCCAACACTGTGAGGGGCTTCCACCATGAAGGTAAGCAAACACATGAACTCCAGAAAAACAATTTTAAGGAGCACAAAACTGAAAGAAGGAATGTCATTAGTAGGAGGAGAGATGATAAATACAAGTGTCAGCACACAAACCATTACACCACTCTTACAGCAAGGTCGCTGTTGCCAAGCATTCCAATAGTTTTGGTGGTAATGCAGTGCGCTGGCATGGGTGAGGTTTGCTTAGTATTCGGGGTTTTAAAAAAAGCACATTTCCGACATCCCTTGAAACATGATTGTAAGAGTGCTCCACCCATCTCACCATAACCAAGGAATCTAAGGATGTGGTCACCAAACACTGTCTACAGAGGGGCAAAAAAAAAATCTGCTAGACAAGCTCTCAAGAGCCTAATTTGACAAAGCTCTGTGTGTTTGGTTAGCAGCTGAAGTAAAAGCATACCTCCATATTACTGACTTACACTTCTCACCCCACCCAGGAGAACACGGCTTTAAAAAGCCCGTTCTTGGACGGGAATTGTAGTGTGCTCCTCTCTCATGTCTCCAGTTTATATGGAGGGCTCTTTTAGAAGGACCTTCTTCAACGTACAATTATCTTTAATGCTACTCTGCAGACTTCTAAATAAAGCCCCTACTGCCAACAATGTGGGTGCTGAGAGCAGATGCTCGCAACTCTTTGGCGAGATGGAAAAATGGCCTCAAAAAGCTGGTGTGATAGACAGAGTGGAACATTAGAAGGGTTTCTGTTTATTGTGACTGATCCGTTTTAGTATCAAATGCAGAGGTTTCTCTGGGCTTGGAGAAAGTCCAGTTTGAGTGATCTGTGAAACGTAAGCTTAGTTTGAAAAGATAATGTGTTTGGAAAAGAAAGAAAATGATGTATCACTGTTAGTCAGCAAGGAACTCAATTGTACCATGGATAACTGAGAAAACTGGGAATAATTTATGGATAGAGAGGGGAGTGAGGAAGGAGGGATGAGTCAGCCTTGCCAGACGTGTTGCTAAGGTAGCGCACGGCCACATGAACTCAAATGGTAGCGTAGCAAGGCTAGCAAGAAAAGGAAGCGCACCACCGCTAGTACAGGAACTTCTGCATATGATGCAATGTGAACACGCGCACATGTGTGCTTGTGCATCGGTTTCTACTCCTCTACAAGCATTTACCCTTCTTCTGATTTACTAAACTATGTTAATAATATGCTCTGAAGCCTTAAGAGTGGCAGTTCTCGCTTTCATGGCAGCGCCATTGTGTGATGGTATGACTCAGTTAAATGATCTGTCCAAAACATAGGGAGGCACTGCAGCCTGCAGCAGATGGATGATTATGTGAAGAGACATGTTTATAGGCAGGTTAAACTGTGTAACCTCTAACCTTGAATTCAGATGGCACGTTTATTGACTGGGTCTAATTGATGGCATCTCTTTGTTTTACATAAGTTACGAAGTGTGTTAGTGCCCACTTCAAATCTGATTTGGTTGAGGATTTGAATACGCACCGCGTCTTCTCGCAACACCTCCTTTCCCACCGGCTTCAGATAAATGAGATTCTCCTGTACTGTCTGACTCCTTAATGATTATTCATGATGAAAATGATAAATGTCTTAAGTGAATAAACTGCAGAGCTAATCAAAAACACAGCAGGTTTTAATAATGAGAACCACCTGGGTAAGATTAGGGCCTGGGTGTGAAATAACAGGGGTGGATTGAGCAGGAAAATAGTAGACACAACATTCCTTTCCCCAACAATGATGATCTTGCCAGAAATCTGCAGACTGTGCGTGGAATAGGGAGCCTCCACTGTGTTTATACTGTAGCTGTGGTACGTTAATCACCACCCTCCTTGTAATGCATGTTTCAGCAAAGTGCTCAGAGAAAGGCATTGAAAGAAGGGCAGGATAATCCTTAAAGATAGATAAGAAAACACGGACGATATACATTTATATTCTTGAATACCCTGGAGGCCTTTCAAAGTAAACATATTTCCAGTGTACAAAATGATATCTTTATACAAAGAAATGATTTTATATCTAATCATTTTTAAGAAAGCATACAATGCTTGCACAGTATACAAAAAAAACTGAGTGCACCCCTGTTCAAAATCCTTTAAATGTGATGAGTCAAAATAATTCCAAAAAATCCTAAATAATACAGCTGAAGTACAATACACACCTGTGATCACTGATAAACCTAATACCCGAAACAAAAAATGAGTATACTTGTGATTTCCAATTAGGCTGCATGTATTTACTGTCTGTTTGAGCCTCTATATGAAAAAAGAATTGCCAGAAGAATTGAAAAAATATGATTGTGAGACTTCACAAACACACTTAAACGTTCGTAATTAGGGGCTATAAACCACCGCTACAGCCACAGTGCCCACCTCCTAAAATGACACCAGGGACAGAGAGCTGCTTGCACAATCTAGCATCAGACTTGTCCAGAGAAATGATGCATGCCAGTAAAAAACAAAAAAAGAACAAAACAACAACCTTGCTGGCTCTCCAGCACAGATCTGCAAGACTGAACTTGGTGCATATCGCAGTGATGATTTTGGGAGCATATTATTTGGTTAGATAAATCCAGGATAAACAATTTCTGGAGAAATTGCATTGTAATTGCTGAAAGTTGCTGCAGCCCTTCTGCACACGCATCCAGCAACAGGCTGGGATCAGAACAAACCGTTCAACCCTGTGGTTAGTGGACAATCTTACTTTACCGCCTGAGCCATGGCAGCCACAAAGATATTCACCAGAGTTCTTCATGTTTAACTTTCTCTGAGTTTGCTGCACAGAGTGCCATTAAAAGAAAAACACATAAGATGCTTAAGGCATACTAATATTGATCAGTCATTTAAACTGCAGTCGGCATAAACCTGAAAAAGCAAAGACAAAAAACTACAATGCACTGCTATCCTGCAGGTCTCACTCTCCATCCTAAGTGCGTTCCCAACAGATAAGCACAGCACTTTCCGCTGAGTAATATTTAACTGACACGTCAAACCCTTTTGTTAAACGTGAAAGCCTTTTCTAACCCATTCATCTCCGACATACTACCACTGTTATCACTGCTGTCTTCATACAACGTTACCTTACCTGAGCAGGTTAGAAAGATGTGACTCGCCAAACTCTGCTATCACATCCTTTGACTCTCAGGGATTCCTCGTAGGTTTAGTAGTGACACTAAACAACAAAGATCCACCAAACAAAATCACCAAAAACATTAAAAGACTGATGTGGTGGGAACCAAACTCGGAAATCTTTGCACCCTAAAGTGACACTTTGATGCCACATGCGCTTTTCAAAGAGCTGTCAAGGTGCCTCACTCTTTAACTTTACAACTTCGCATTTTGTTGAAGAACCTGCATTTGTCTGAAGAAAAATCGCATTCTGTCTGCTTATTGTGGTTACTTTGCAGAAAGATGCTGGAAAAGTGCTGCCTACCCTAGCTTCAAAACCTAGTAACATTCATTTCATCCTGTCACTGGCAACTGGCAACTGGCAATAACAGGATTATGCTAGAACTCACTGATACTGATATAAATATTACAGAAAAAGTATAAAATGTAAATCTTGGTAGTCAAACATGTAGTGACTTTTGATAACATATAAAAGTAAACATTCTGCTGTTTAACTGAGGAAATGAGTGTAAACTTGTGCAATTTTGAATCAGGATATTGCACATATTTTGTACCCTTGCTATTTTTGCCCTTGCTCAGGATGTATAAGTCTATTTTACATAGTCTCAAAATTATTGAGTTTCTTAGTTAAGCTTGCAGTAAATATTTTTTTTTGCTGTATTTCAGAGCACATGGAGCAGCTACATGAGCTGGATGACAGAGGACCCATGCCCATTCGTTTTATGTTTAACCTCAGCAGCATCCCAGAGGACGAGCTTCTGTCTTCCGCAGAACTGAGGCTCTACCGTCATCAGATTGATGAGGCCATTGCTGATGCCATCTCAGACGACCAGGCACTTCACCGAATAAACGTGTACGAGGTGCTCAAAGCCCCCCGACCCGGGCAGCTTATCACACAGCTACTGGATACGCGGCTCGTGCGCCACAACGCGTCGCGCTGGGAGAGCTTTGACGTCAGCCCCGCCGTGCTGCGCTGGGCTCGTGAACGACTTCCCAATTACGGGCTGGCTGTGGAGGTTCTGCACCTCAACCAGACTCCACGCCACCAGGGCCGACACGTTCGCATTAGCCGCTCGCTGCACCAAGAGCCCGGTGAAGACTGGGAGCAGCTACGCCCCCTCCTGGTAACCTTTGGTCACGACGGAAAGGGTCATCCGCTGACTCGCCGGACCAAGCGCAGCCCGAGACAGCGGGGCCGTAAACGCAACCGCAACTGCCGGCGCCATGCGCTGTACGTGGACTTCAGCGATGTAGGCTGGAATGACTGGATAGTGGCGCCTCCTGGTTACCAGGCCTATTACTGCCACGGGGAATGCCCCTTTCCTCTGGCAGATCATCTGAATTCAACCAACCACGCCATTGTTCAGACACTGGTGAACTCTGTGAACAACAATATTCCCAAGGCCTGCTGTGTGCCAACAGAGCTCAGCGCGATCTCCATGCTCTACCTAGATGAACATGACAAGGTGGTCCTTAAAAACTACCAGGAAATGGTAGTGGAGGGCTGCGGCTGCCGCTAACGCACAGACGTACTAAAGTGTGGGCTTGGACTGCGGCACTGAAAAAAGCAACACGGGCGCTAACAAATCGGAAGGTCTTTACTCCCAAAAATGTTCACTTGGACCCTTATTTATAACTTTTATGAGATGTATGTTTGTCTCACTTTTTTTCTTTGACTATATCATATATTTTGACAAAATATATATTTATATCTACATATTAAAAATAAATAAATAAAAATAAATCCTTATTTTAAACATAAAAAAGCTGTACAACTTTTCATAATGTACATTAGATTGTATAAGGTTTTTTTTGTTTGTTTGTTTTGTTTTGTTGAAAAATAGTAAAAACTCTAAAAAGTAAAGTTTATTTACTGGTAATATTTATTGCTTTCATATTATATATAGAAAAAAATAAACAAAAATATGAATTGCTTCCAGTAACACATTCAGTAATATCAAATGATGCATCCTTTGTGTATTTGCATAAATTAGAGCACTGAGTGAATTTGTTACAATGGTGAATTGTATTGGCTTTAATTAAGACGTTCGACATCAATCTGATTATTTTGAAAAGGCCCTCAAAACAAAATCATAAAGGTAAAAACGTCATTGTAAAGTATATGTAATAGAAACAAAAAGGAGTTAATAAAAACTACAATCTGACCTTAAATCTCCCATTACTTTTGTAATTTGGATTTAAACATGAGGCTGAAATTTCTCCCCGTGGCACGTTAATTGCGGTGTAATCACTTTTTACTAAAACAAAAGAGACGAGCACAGAAATCTCTCTGTTTTGTCTTTGCCAAATAAAAGAATGTTTGGCTTGTTATCTGGTATCTCGCCAGCTTTCAATGGATTGCAGCTCATCAAAGGAAGAGCAAAAACCAGCAGAAAAACTGCTTCTGCATCTTTTTAAAACAACATAGGAAGTTTTTTGTTGTTGTTTTGTTTTCTGAGAAGCAGTATGCCATTTAACAGGACATAGGAGATTAGGGTTAGGGCCTTATTGTTCTCAAATTTCACTTTAATGTCAATTAGGCTAACATGTGGTGGTTGGATACTTGCTAATCCAATTGCAGTCGAGATGGGTTGTTCAGAGTGATTCTATTGTTCCTGACATCCCCACATTGGGGGCATGATTGTGGCTGATGCGTCCTGCCCTCATACAAGGCGGCTGAGTCCTCAGAAGAATCAAAGGTTAGACACTCTGTCTCCTGCCTTTGTCTTCAGCGGCTCATGCCGGCAGAGCAAAGACGCCTGTCTCCAACCTGTGCCCCATCACACAAAAGGCTTCTACATCACTTATTTACAAGCTGACAGCTGTCCCAAATTATGTGATAATGTTTAGGGAGAGCGTCTCCTTTGAACTGTTGGGGGGACGTTGGCTGTGCATTGTTGCCTAGACAGCGTCCTGTACATATTCGTCTCCGGCAAACCACTGCGCATTGTTTAAATGCCTAAAGAACAGTATAATTACATTTAAAGAGTTTTAATTTGATGGGTGTTTTTTTCTGAAATAACCTTTAAAAGCAACTTAAGCCACTAAACGATTGACAGAAAACACAAAAAAACAAAAGATGAATCAACTAAATTAGGTATGACGTTAATTCAGTTTTATTTAATGATAAAAGACAAGTTTGTTAGTTTTTACTACTGGAGCACGTGCAAGCCCTGAGGCACTCCAATTGCTGCTGGATGTCTCTTTGATGCTTGCATATCTGCCTCAAAAAGGGGTGACTCCTAAAGGAGTGGAGGACGTTGAAGAATTTAATTTTGAAGTGTCTGCAGGAGGACGGGAGGTATGTATGTGTGCGTGTTCATGTGTGTGTGTGTGACTTGGCAAAGAAGGGGGCTGGGGTTGTTTTTAGCAGCTTGACAGTACAATTACAACATTTCAACTGATCTCCCCCCTAAAGTTGAGATAACATCTGCTAGTTACGGTAATCACCTTGCCTGTTCATTATCTCCCTACCCTACACAAAGAGCATGCGTGTCTATTAAAAAGCCCAGAGCGAGTTGCATTTATGTAAGCTCGACAAACTTAGTGAGGCTAGCATTTTGGTTAACGTCAAGCAGGCCCTTAAAATGTGTATTTGGTGGAGGTGACTCAACCTTTACAGAACCTTCAGCAGCATCAAGTCCAAGAAGCTTCACTGAGTGCAGTCAGCCACATAGCAGTGAGGACTTCATGAGTGTGTGTTAGCATGAATGGAGGTGAAGGGTGTGGGGGTCAATTAAAGAACAAGTCCTTAAAAACAGATTGAGGCTTTTGTCATTCCTATGTGACGTACCCCGCCGCTTCCTGTAAGTACTCATTCTCACGCAATTACAGGTGAGTCATTATGCAGGAGGTCTATTGACACTGCGCGACTAATTGACTGGGTGAAGTCTTCAAAAAGCTTTTTATTTGGACATTCCACCGTAAAGTGAGCCGTGTGTTTACAGACAGCCAGCCCTCCCGCAGGAACAAAGGAAGATGATCCTTGCTTACATTGCCTTGCTATAGTGGGAGCATTCCATACCCCTATCTCTAAACCCCCCCCCCAGTTACAAGATTTTAGAGACTTCAGTGTGTTTGACTGCATCTTTTAGACAAGTCATGTGACTCTGCTTTTAACAATCACCTCCCTTTGAGAGGACTAGGAAAGGACATAAAATTACTAGAACATTAACTTCTGTCCATTGGTGGAGAAACAAAAAGCTAGAAGTATTTTACAGTTTATATTTGTCTTGAGTCCCCATGCTGGCTGGGAAATTGATGCTAAATAACATGTCATGTCAAAAAAAGTCAGAACTACCCCACAGAGTTCTAACGCAGAATCTAGTCTGGCCTGTTTGACTTGCAGTCTCATACAATGATACATCTATACTACCTTTCTTTTTATCAAATGTTTCAGTGCCACAGTATTCTATTTTACTGTTATTTCACTTATATATTTATTATTTCACCGCTAACAGTCGAGTAGGCCTAGTTTACTGTGGCCATACTGATTTATAGTAGGTAACTGCAGCAGTAGTAAATGCTATATTTAGGCTGAGCCTTCATTAAGGTGATCAATATCAATTGTGTGTGACACCAAAATAGCTGTGATACAGGTAGTGCTCAAAAATTCAATATTCACTGTCAAATTACATAAAACATGCATTTAAAGAGCTACAAATACTCTACAAAACCGATTAAAATTTACTGTTTCAGATTCAATTAAAAATCTTCCATTCACACTAAAGCTATAAGCAAGTGTGGCAGAAATGTAACCACCGTGAAGAAAATACGATAGAAAAACCCCAAAAGATTTATTCTCTTCGCACCACAGCTAAGATCAATTTGCACTACACTGGCTCATGTTGCAGAATAAACTAAGAAACAAAGATTTCTAGAAGTCCGTTTAGCTCCGTTTATCCTTCATTTTGTACAGCCAACCATAGCTAATACTGTTATCGCTGGCATCCTTTATCTTTTTCCAGTTAAGAGACTTTCTAAAATGATCCAAATCAAGCATGAAAGTAGTTACTTGATTGGTAGTAAACTTGTCTAACAAAAAAATAAATAAAAGATACCTAAAATATCTGTTGTCTGTTAAGGTCAATTAAAACTACAATAACACAAAATAGATGAGAGAGAAAGGAGGTTTAATCTTTTGACTGTTGGATAGATTGTTAATCTATCCATTCACTACAGAGCCATGCATAATGGTTGCGATGCATAGTTGGCAAGTTTTGTAAGTTCAAAAGAGAACTTTTCAGATCAAAACATTTCTGAGATTAGCTGGATAAACACTGTTGCTTCTGCATATCTTTGAAAATTCGTGCTGATTTAGCATTTTTCAAATATCACGTAAAAGCCTCGAACACCACAAAGACTTGCTCACCTCTGCTTTATTGAGGTATTGGCAGATGTTTGAACAGCGGAGATCTCCAAACAGCATCTAAAACCACAACTATCTGCAGGGTGAGCCAGACTACTAACACTAGGGACACAATATACAGTTATAAAATTATTTTTATGAAAAGTACTGCACAAAAAGGCTTTGTATATAAATGCTCTATAAAATGAAATTTTGGACTGGAAATATTAAATGAGTCCACATATTAAGGGACTCATTTACTGTGTGTGCTTATTCTGTTGTCCTGAATCAAGAGGGGCTATCATGGTGACAGCTCATGTCAGTGCTGCTCGAGGTCAGGGCCTCTTGTTACACCCTCTCACTCATACTTCCACACACGTGCATGGAAATGCACACATATTCTTTATACTCTCTTCAGGATATATCATTTTTACACAAAAGGGCACACAAACACACATTCAGGTTTGAAACTTTAGACCCTTCCCGCTGTCCATCTGTAGGGGTTATCTGTGTGACACCTCCTCTCACCCTGTCTGTGACTCATCTCCACTCATCACGCACACCTCTGTGCTGGCACATGGCAGCTGGGACACTCCATGGTGCATTAAAGGGGATAAGGCTGTCATCGGTGGAACAGTTTGACCTCGGGTCACTGGCACAAACGCATGCATGCACAGACGCATGATGAGTACGCTGGAGGTACTAACAGGTAACAGCAGAGGGATATTTTACTTGTTAGGGATCAGACTCAGGTGAGTAAGAACATTTAGGATAAAGAAAGGACATCTTTTGCTATGAAAAGATGTAAAGTAAATACATACATATAAGCATACCTTCTTTTGAAGATTTGGCAACTCCAAAATTCAAGTGATCACTCCATTGAGGCTGTTAATGCCCTTGGTGTCTGTCAGTTGTTATGAGCAGAAAGAAAACAATGGAGCCTTCTCAAAGAAAGCTTAATACTATCTGCTGACTGTGTGATTAGAAAGAGAGTTGGATTTTTGCATCTTGACAACTGTTGCCAAACAAAGCACACAGGAATTGTGGGCCGGGGGGGGGGGGGGGGGGGCATGGAGCGTGGGTTCTCTGAGTTACACACTGACCCCTCAGCAGTCGTTTCTCTCACCAGCCTCTCGGCCTGGGAAGGGCCCACAGTGGAAATTTCCATTTGTCGAAGAAACAACACGCAGGTTTAAAATTTGGTGTCAAGTGCCAGTGTCGCTGTGCGGACGGAATGCTTCTTTTGTGGGCGAGTCTCTGGTGTAATTTCGGGCAGGGCAGGGTGTCCCGGCAGTAGGTCTTTCTTCCTGTGGCCCTGTGCAGTTTCATTAGATACGGCTAATGAAAAGATGGCTGGCCCCGCAGCCTGGCCCCCTGACACTCTTCTGGCCTGTATTTAGAGCTCCTGCCTTGCATCTCCAACTGAACAGGTGTGCTGGCTGGCCCTGCAGCGCTACACCAATGCGCCAAAAACACGTTTCATCCTCATCTGCTTGAGGCTTTGGAAAGTTATTTTCACAAGCTCATTTCACAACATTATTTTAATTTAAAGCAACTTGTTCAGGATTTTATTCCCTTTTTCCAAAAATAGAAGAAAGAGGCCTCCCTTTATTTTCTGTTAGAGCAAAGATACTTACTTCCTCTTCACAGCGCTAAGAGGGCCAAACCAAGAGTATAAAATAAAAATGTATTTTTGTTATTTGAAATCTGTTATCCATTTGTATTTTCTTTCCTGTTTTGCTTCTTAACAGCCCCTCTTCCACTGAGACATCTCTCAGGTCCTGTGTCAGATTGAAATGCTATTTTATGCCATTCAAACATTATTTTTGGCATTTTTCATAGATTCATTCAAATTACAATATAGGTGTATCTTCATAGATTCAGTGCCTGAGTGGATTTTAGGACTTTCATTCAGATATTGCCTTAAAACAACTTTGTTCTCTTGTGCATCATATTACATTACGTGTTAGCTCTATATTCCTAAGTATATAAGGCAGTAAATTAAAGACCGTGAGTTAAACAGAAGCATAGTTCATGTATGGATCTCCACCACTCTGAAAGCTTTGGCAAGCTCAGAAATTTGTTTAAAGCCGCCTGTAATTAGATAAAGCTGTTTATGCACAACTGCTCCATCTCATTCTCTCATTCCCTTCTCTATGAAACACCAAATTGGCTTTCACCACGACAATAGTTGATATACAGTATGGCGTCATCTGATGACTTCTCATTGTTTTGCTCAGGTTAGTTACAGAAGCCTTATTTTGGCCACAGGCAATGTCTCCCTTTCAGGTTAATATATATCTGAAAAGAGAACCGGTGTTTGAGTGAGGCACGGCTGGAGTTCGATCTCAGTGTTTATTTGCTAACAGACTCCCTCTGTGTTCATACGCTGACCCTTTTGTGTGGCACTCTGGGAGGCAGGTGGATTGTGCCTCGGGCTTGCGGGCTACAGTTTGAAAGCAACAACGTGAAACTGGAGATGTAACATGACCCTGAGGCAATTAGGCCCACAATGAGGACGTTTTTTTCGCATTCGCTCCTTTTGTGTTGCTAAATAGTATTTAAGAGGAAATAAAATGAGGAACCTTGGGTGCTTTGGCAGTGAGACTGAGGAAAATGTACAACCAGGTGGTAAATCAGCAACAGTTTTTGTTCCTGAGCAATGGCTGCTTGTTGTACACAAGCGAGGAAAATCAATAGAGCTCACCTTTGAAGCTGCCCTACCTTGTTGTCCGGCGCTTTTTTGAAGCGTGCACATAAGCTGTTCAGAAACTGACTTTGGTGTTGAGAAAGATGCAATGAGGGAGAGAAGCAAGAGACCCTGCAGCTCCTTCCCTCCGCCCTCTCTCCCTCCTCCCTTTTAGTTGCTATATACCCTTCCTTGAATGGAGTGTGTCTACCGGATCTGCCCAGGATGAAATGTCATATCTTAGACTGATCCTTATCTCTTAATCGCTTCCTTTGTCTCCCATGATTCCTCCGACCCTCCCTAACTTGGCTCCTCGGACTCTGGCCTTTGATGTGTCAGCCACAGTTAGGGACGCTGGGGGTGGGATATTTGTGGTGTGTGCATGCATGTGTGTTTTAAAGTGGCGGTCTGGTTCTGCTCTGAGCTAACAAAAGCCCCAGAGGTTATCAAGATTCTGTGGTGAAGGAGACCACTAGAGATGGCTGCTGTTGTGCTGCGCTGGTGCTCCTGCAGCTAAATGCAAAAAGATGGCGTGTGTGCTAGCCTGCGTACATATGGATGTTCAGAATATTTGCGTGTGCTGTAGGGCAAGAGTAATGTGTAACAGTGATGTGTGTGAGTATGTCTGGGTGCACATGTGCGTCTGTATGACTCCACACAGGGTGAAATGCTAATATGATGACACATGAGCCTCAAAACTTTCTCCAGGTCTACAAGCAGATGTTTGTGCTGTATGGGTCACAGACAGTCAAATGTGAAACAAATGTTGGTAACACCACAGCCCGAGTGAATAAAGAATAATAAAATAAATAAATAAAAACACACACACACTACGTTGATAGAGTCAGTACCAAAACCCTTTTACTATATGCTAGGTTTAACAGTTTAGTCTGGGAAAGTTGTGATGTTTCTATCATAGATTATTTACATCTTGGAACTAAAATGAGCACAAGTGGTATATCTCTAAGCAGTTATTTGAACCATTTTTAGCACTAACAGCGGTCTGTTGGTATGCGTGTCTGCCACTCTGGACTGAACTGAATGGTGGTCATGGTCCTCAGATGACAAATCCTAATTTTCATCTTGAGCCACCAGCACTTTTTTGGGTTGTTTTTTTTTTTTGCTGTTTTTTCGTGAGAGCAGCAACAAATGCTGCCCCAACTGTGCTGATTTACAGGTGCTTAGCATTAATTTTACAGACGTTAGCGTGCTTATAAACCCATACATTTTATATCTTAGCATGCTATCATACCGATATTTTGTTTTAACTCAAAGCTCTGCAGTCTACAGCCTCAGCTGCTGGGTGATGCTTGGCACACTTTTTCATGCTGTAGTAATGGAGGTGTGGGCCTGGTCTAACCTCTGAATTGTTTTCCCACTTTATATTTACTTGTTACCTTGTAATCTAGACACCTATGTGACAAAATAGATCTCTTGTTCAGTGCTTCTAGATGAAAACGTTTTCATTCAGTGAACTGAACACGTTTTCATATTAAGTTTTTATCTAAAGAATTACATTCGAAAAAAGCTCAAATGATCATTTTAGAGTTAATTTTGCTTGATTTCTGTTCATAAGTAGAATATTAGGTTTAAGGCGTCTGAGGAGAGTTATGGACTTTTATTTTCTTGTCACTGTTATGTTCAAACTGATTCTAACCCAGTTGGTGGAGACATTATTAGAAAGAAAATCCTATTGGTGTGACGTATATGACGTAAAGACGAAAAAACATATAATTTATTAATTATTTAATGCAATATTTTAGGAAGTTAAAGAGCAGCATACAAGGTTGTGGCCCGATACTACAGAAGAGAAGCAAGCGTACACAGAGTAACATTTTTAAGTGGGGGATCATTTCAAAGATAATTTCAAATACAGCATTTCTAACAGCTCATCAATTATTAGCAAACAAATTAACTGTTTCTGTGCAGTTTGTCATACAATGTGCCTGCTAGCTAAAGATGCAGTTGCTGTATTTACCACAAGGAGAAAATAAAGGGTAATGTGTGATACATTCACCCTCAGAGATGGAGAAAGGCATAAGAAAGAGTGCACAGGATCCTAAATAATATTTTATTGTTATAATACAATAATAAAACACAAGGTTCAGTTAGCTTTGCACAAAACTAACTTGCAAAATACAATGGAAGTGAAGTTGAACAAAATATAATAGATGTAGAAAAAGCAAAGCTCCAAAAGCTTCTTTTCAGTGTGTCTCAGTGTGTCTCAGTGCAATTCTTTGCATATTTTGGTTTCTGTATCTTCCACAGTTGTTCCATCAGATTATTGTCTCCCCTAAATCACTTCTGTTGTGTTCTGTTTATTAGTTTTTGGTTCTTTACTACTTCCGTTGTGTTTTTGTGTGTTTTACCAGCATTTTCCTATTTGCTGGTGCTACCTTAGGTTGCAGTCCATTTAACCTCTCAGGGGTGTTGTAGAAAGGAGGAGGAAAAGGAAAACACTGATAAACAGAACAAAGTAAGGCCTGTAATAAAAGACGTATGCAACAGCTCAGTCATCTGACAAAAGAAACAACTTTTAACGTCAAATATCTGAAGCACTCTCAGTGCTTTTTTATCCTTTTTAATCTTTTTTCTTCATTTAGGGTTTTATACTAAGATCATACACATTTTCTGTTATTTCACTGTCCTCAACAACGTTCCTTTGTGCTTTTAATGTAAAAATGCTTTGGAATGAAACAGAAAACATCAGGCAAAGAGAGACTTCATATGGGGGATTGCATCAGGGTTATCAAATAATTTTCATTGTATTGGAACATGTGAGAAAAAGAGACAGAGACAGAGAGAGGACAGCTTCTTCGAATAGGCTTGTATCATCGAACACATCTTCAAATATGTAGGCACGTCTTTGAACATTTGATTGTGTATGGGTGGAAAATGTATGTGTGTATCCTATCATAGCTCATTGTTGTCTGGTGGGCTCATTTTGCCCATCCGACATCCGGAGCTTCATTCTTTGGTCCTAAAGGAATCTTGGGTTGAAGCCAGGGGTGATGGGGGCATATTGTCTGCACCCTCTGGTGGCAGGATGCAACAGCACAACCTGCCCTTTGTGTGCGCATCGCTCTGAAAGGGTGTTTGTTCGTCTGCGTGTTAATCTGGAGACAGCAGAAGAACTTGCTTCCTCAGATGAAAGTACAATACTCTGTGTTTGTGTGGGGAGGCCACCCAGCATAAGTTACATATCCTGACAAAGATAGGAGACCTGGCTTACAATTAGAGGTTTTTGCTTCAGCCCAAAACATGATTCATTTTAGTGAAAGAGCACGGCCTTCACTGGGTCCAGAGCCACCTGGAGAGTTCAATAGGGTCAGGGAGAAAATGTCATCACATTATTTAACAACTTATAATATATTGTAGCTTAATCATGGATGGATTTCTACAAAACGACCAACAATATATGAATGTTTGCACATCCATACAAGTATAAAGAGAACATAAGCCACCATTTCTAAGCTCCCTTCATTGCAAGTGACCGCCGCAAGGCTGTTTGTTGATCTTGGCATTAATGTACACAACTGTATATTTTTAAGCATGGATTTTGGGGCATGTGTAAGTGAGATCATGAACATATGGTCTAAGCAGTAAAAGCGTGCAGGCGTGAGCCCTGAGGGACACCATGGCTTTGTAAGTGAACACTGATCATATGCTTCAGATATTAATCCCCTGACATTTGTGGAAAAATCGTGCTCATTAAGTTCTTAAACCTACGACGAGCTAGTGAGAGACAAACAAGGGTATCCAACATGCATTTGGATTATTATGAGTTTTTCTTGGGAAAGTAGAAAGGGTTCAGGTTTTATGTGAATGACCAGTACTTCTTTCCTGCTCGAAGAATTATTATTCTTTCAAACTAGTGACACTGTGCTACTCAAACATATGTTTATATTAAAGAGACAAAACCCATTAACATCCTTACAAATGATGGACAAACTTGATAAGCTTAAGGTGAAGTCTCCACATCTTATGACAGCAAACCTCAACAAGAAAATATTGAAGCTCAACCATGTTGGTTTCCATGACAAAAAGAAATGTCATGTGATAAAATTGATTTTCATTTGTCCAGCAGTGATTTGCAAAAGTTTGAAGAGGTTCCTACAATAATGTGCCACCAAGTCTCAACCTCCAGTGCTGAGAAATGAAGTCAGAAACCCAAAAACTACAGTTCCTGGCTCCAAATATGAGTCAGTCCCATAGAATCCCACATTAAAATGCCCAACCTTACAACAGAAATAAACATGTTTACGGCCTTGTATAAAATGGTTTTGTTCTCAAGCTAATATATCTCCTCATAACAGCTATAAACTTATTTCAGTTGCTCCCTTATTCACAAGAGTTCACCACAGGACAGGATCTGCATTGCTGCAGGTTTTTATATCACATCCTGCCTGATGGCCTGATGCAACTTGTTAGGTTTCCTTTCAGTTTTGACTTAGGGATCGCTCAAATGTCGGGCGACTATGTTAACCACTAGATTATATGGATTAAGGGAGGAAAGTGGTGTTGTGGAAAGATATTTCCACTAAATTGGCCAATAAAGTAGCTTGATGTATTTAGGTATGCAATATGTGTAGTTTAGGTAAAGGGTGCATCTAGTACACACAATGAGCTGGCACACACACACACAAAATTATGTACAGCAGAGCACAACAGGTAGCACAACACAAGTTTTGGGCAAGCGGTCACCGCAACAAGTGCCACGTCCTATGAGTTATGAGTGCACTTGTTGCCAAATGCAGGGATCTGATTGGTTAAACCTTTTTATTTGCATGCTAAAATCAGAAAAATCAAACTTGACCCAAAATGCAAATTTGTTCAATGAAATTATGTGATTGATGTGACTAGCTGGATCAAAAAATATAGTTTAAAAAATTCAAAAAAATATACATAATTTTTTAGACAGTCAAAGGAAGGAGATGGAAAAGACACGCTGCGATGGACCACAGGTCAGACTCAAATCTGTGCCACTGCTCTGCAGCAATGCAGCATGCGGTCACAACTGGTAGCAGACATCAAGTCATGTTTAAGCTGATGACGCTGATTAGACTCACTCACTGAATTTTACACTTTTATAGCAGCTTTATAGTGTCTAGGGGTTGGAAAACAGCCATACAGCTCGTGAGACATCTGCTTATATTTTGTTGAATTCAGCTGACTAAATCCACAAAGAGCCATGAATACTGGAGTAGCTTCATATGTCCTGTGATCACAGCCTACAGAAAGAAAAATGCACTGGAGCTCACAAAACAAGTTATTATATGACTTATTTCTAAGTAATTCTTTTCCCTGTGGTGCACTGCTACACCCAATCTTTGGTTTCCCCCACCTGCCAGATCCCACTTTAACCCCTGTCTAAGATGAATGTTATGAAACTGAACATTTGCCCTTTGAAGTCTTCACAAAATTACCTTTCTTGCAGGATTTTGTTTCCCCAGGATTGACTGACTGTGAAGACGTGGAAAAGAGGAAAACACTGAAAACATACAATTAAACATTTGAGCCAGTAATAAAAAGGCAGAGGAACAGTCACACCAAACAAACAGACATGTTGCCTTGGTAATGAGCAAAGCCCCTGCTGAGGTGGTGCACGTGTGCTATCAAAATGAGTTATATCTAAAAAGTAAAAGATCACTACAGGAAAGAGTTGTAATGGCTGACAGACGTGGAATGAGAGAGAGAAACAAAATGTTTCTTGTGGTTCTGAGGTCCTGCAAAAATCTGAGGGAAGGTAGAGAAGAATACCGTACTAATTAAGTCCAGGCTATCACAGCGGATGGTCTGTTCTATTGGACACAGCCAGGGGATTTACAAAATACTTCCAGTTATTTGTCCTTTACGTTTGGGAAAGGATGTACATACTTACTCACGTCACCTGGTATTCACATGTGCTCCTGGCACATGCTAACCTTATGCTACCTGCGATCCAACATCTAATAACAGATGAAACAACTCAGAGATGAACGATCGATGTTTTTGAAATGGTATAAAGAATTTGCTCTTAAAGAGAAAAGCACAAATTATGGGAGTCAATACAGTGATATGGTAAGACGACACATAACTTAAAGCTATTTAGCAACATGTCACTATGATGTGTGTGTGTGTGGCTGCATTTCTTTTTCTGTGGGAGTTTGTGTGAGGCTCCCGGCCATAGCTGTGCCCGGAAAGGCTTGGAGCACAACCAGTCATTAGGAAGTCAGGCTGTCTGGTGTGCATTATAGCTTGGGTACAGTAACTCTTACAAGCAGAGGATGCTCTCAAATCAGGATGATGAGAACAAGAAAGAGGTTGAAGAGAAAAAAATATCATATCTGTGTCAGATATCTGTGATTTAGAGAACTTTACAGGTATTTTTCAGCACACCTATCGAAAACAGTTACTGGGAAAAAGTGTGAAATTGAAAACAAACAAAAAACCCAACAAATCTAGGACAAAACACAGATAGACACATTTTAACACCGGAGAATAAGGAATGCACAGAGCACAAAACAACAGTGTTGTTCAGGTAGTGATGGAAAACACTCGCATAAGCTTTGATGGAAGGGTAAGTGTGTGGCTATATGATGCAATGCTGCTTATAGACCAACAGCGGGATAAAGCCCCAGCTGAATCAGTGCTGCAATGCAAACCACAACGGAAGTTTTGACTGCAGCTCTCAACAATTTGACATGTTTTGGTCCTCCGTGTCAAATAAGTGTTTACATTACCTCTGTTTAGGTTTGGACATAACATCAAATGGACATGATTTAGCCCAGAACGTAGAAACTCCAACTGAGAGAAAAGGAAAAAGATGTGCAGTGTAGCATACAGGCAAAAGACTTTGGGATGAACAAAAAGAAAAGAGAGAGTGTTCAGTGGACAGGGGGAAAAAATATGAATGGTATTTGGTGAGTACCTCCAAATGAGTTCTAACAGAAAGCCTTATGTAACACTGGAACAGCTGGTTCCTGTGCTTTGTTGTTCACCTTTTAGACTTTAATACAGCACTCCATAAGACGAGCAGCAAACATCTGCACAGATCTAGACTGGATTATCTTTTAGCAGTGCATTCTTTCTTCAAGGTTGTGGATAGATACGCACAGTGCATGATCATGATCAAGTCAGCAGCCTTTGGTGTGTTTGCCGTAAGTGAAATAGCCGATTGGTGGAACTTTCTAGATCATACAAGCCTCATTTACCCAGTAATGCACACATTCACGCAAGGATTTAGTATCTTGACTAAGAACGCTTCAACATGCAGGTTGTAGTAGCCAGAGATTGAACCACTAGTGTTTGGGTTGGTAGACGACCTACTTTACCTCCTGAGCCACAACTTTCTTGAAGTGATGCATATCTATGAGATAATTAATGAACAAATAAATTGCTGTAAGTAGTCTGTGCAACAGGTTTCACACCTAACTTGTCAGATATGGATGCTTGTTAATGTTGGCATCTCAGTGACTCTAGAGTAAACGTAGGACAGCAACCTCTGAGAAGAAATTGGGGGTCGGCCAGTGATTGCATTGAATTTTTTGTCATTCTTTGACTGATTACATGTTAGAATGAGGTTCTTTTCATAAAATGCTTTGTTAGTTTTATTCAAGATGTAACGGGACTTAAACCGTCCAAAAAGGTCAACTTTTGTTCCATCAGTCCACAGAATATTTTCACAAAAATCTTGGGGATCATCTAGATTTTGGGGGGGGAATGTGAAACGAGCCTCGTGTTCTGGTTTTGGTCAGTAGTGGTTTCCTCCTTGAACAGACGGGGGATCGAACCACCAACATTTGCGATTAGCAGGTGACTTGGTCTACCATCTGAGCTACAGCCAAGGAGTTAACAGTTTACAGTAAAATCACCATCGTACAGCAACTTTGTGATCATTTTTCTGATCTTTTTTCTCAAATCTGTAAGGTTGTAGTTGGACTTACACTCACACCTACATTTTAAATATAGAGACAGCAACAGATTTCACTGTTAATTGCCATATTATTACAGACAAATTGCATGTAATTGCCTACCAATTCAATGACAACCTGATAGCAGCCTGACTCCGTCTTATTGCCATTTTATTACCGTCTTGATGACTGAAACCACTTTGAAGACAGCAACAGACTGTGAGTGTTTGCAGACCTGGTCCCTATCTGTGAAGTAACCACTTCATAGGCAACAATAACACAGGTTCATTTCACATGGTTGCAATAATCTTGGTTATAGTCTTCAGCAGTTTGAAGTGTGTAGCTATAAGCATCATTTCTCAACAGGATCAATCCTGAGAGGTGTTGTGTTTAAAACAAAACCACAAACTCTTCCAACCAAGAAGTGTTTGGTGCCTAGACGTCTGCACTCACCACCGCTGCCAAACAGGGTTAACTATTCACTGTAATAATGTACTTCAGTAACAATAATATGAGATCTCAAATAGCCCTTTTCCATTTTTACCTGCTTGGGTTGGTGCAACATGGATTGACATGGTTTTTAGAGTTCCTCATTAAGTGATAATACCTGGTACCAGGTACTACTTGGCTGGGGTTCCAAGCCATCAAGGCGATCTGAAAATGTGATGTCAACAGATTGTGTGCCACCAATTGCCCACTCAATGGTGTCACACAATGAATTATGAGAGCATTTCTTTCACGAAAAACAAAAACACAATTTTTGAAACCTGGCAACGAGGGAAATGGAGGCACAAAAACCAACACCGTGGTCCCCGAGTCTGATGAAAAGCCACAGACCGAGCAGCAGGTATAGCATTGCCTCTAGGTCCACCTTTGATGTGGCGTTTGTGTCACATGCAAATCACGTCACGGGACGTTCAGCCGCTATAATGACCCCACGCACATTAGGTGGTACTCAATTGTAATGGAAAACGAGTCGAGCTGATTCACGCTGCGCCAAGTCATCTCAAGCAGAATAAACTGCATGATATCGCCACAAATATACTTATTCATCTAGCGCCAGCCGTGAAATTCACAGCTGGGATGCTGCTGTTTACAACAATGGCCATTTCACCAGACAAAAGCTGTTTTTTCCTAGTAAACATGTGTGCCCTTTAGTCTCCACGTTTAAAATAGTATTGCTTTTGGGTTGAACAAAAAAGCATGTGAGTCATTGCTGTTCATCATTCAGCCGCAAAAATTCAAACAGATTTTGGTAAGTTCACCAAGGAGGCGGTGTGCCGATATCCAGACAGTCGAAAATTTGAAGAACAGCAGCAAACTGTCAGATTTAATTGTAGCAAAGAGTAGTTGATTGTTTTATTAGTGGCTTTCTACTGTGAACATTGTCTGCTGTTCTTATTATATTTGATATTAATGCTCTTAACTGTATTATTTTATTGTTTTTTTGTAAAGCACTTTGGTATGCCTAAGGCTTTTAATGTGCTCTATAAATAAAGGTTGTTGTTGTTGTTGTTGTTGATTTATTAAGGTAATTTTAGAATTTCTGAATTTTTGTGGTTAGAACCTATGAGGCATCCTGAGACTCTGTTTTTATGATTTAGCAGCAGGAGAGGAAAAGAATTGCCTGGCAAGCATCTGGCCTTCATGTTACAGCAGTCGACATATTGAAACACCTGTTTTGATTTATTGTGTTTGGGTAGTTGGTACTGGATAGATTCCAGCACCCGGCTTCTTGCACATGGACGGCAAAGAACACACACACATCCACAACTCAGCTATGCTCGATCTCTTACACAAAAGTACAAATTCACCCGCACACATACACAACACATCAAATAAACATCAAGAGTACATATTTGTACACCCCCGATAGACACACACTCTTGCACACCATCCTCTGTACAAGTTTTACAAATGACTTGGGTGAAAGATCAGTCATGAGAACAGACTTTCTGGAAGTCTCTGTTAATGCCTTTCGTTTCTGAACGTCCCCCTGCTGAGCACAGGTGCACTGGCACACAGAAGGAGAAACAAGAGAGCAAGAACGGGAGGGAGAGAACAGCACGGTCCAACAAAGAAGAGAGTAGTCGAAGAGAGCGGACCATACGTCAGTCTGCCCTGAGATTACCTTTGACACAGTCCCACCTGTCAGCATGGACCTGAATTAAGCCCCCTTTTCTCTAAACTGTACTGCACAGGCTTTTTGGTGCTGTGCCAGAGTTCTTCTTTCGGCTGACCTGTGTCTATCTTGCTGGTGTACAGACTAGAGTTAAAGAGAAGCAAATAGCTACGCCATCTGGCCGTTGTCTGGCCTTAACTGTCTGTGGGAAAAATGATGGATTCTATCTGGAAAAAAGGCCAAACACAGAACGGCTGAGGTCAGTAAGTTGAGGAAATCCCAAAAGTGGGAGACAACTGTAGATCTTAGTTGTTTAAATGTTCTCCTCATGTGGATTTGGATGGTTTGAGAGCTGCTATTTTATGTTAAACCAGAAGTACAACATGTTTTTGTTTTTAAAGAGGTTTACATATTCTCTATTTTCTGATTGCAGTTTGACTGGCTAGTATCAGCTCCGCCCTTTCTGGTGGTTGGCGGCTGTCGTCATGCTGACGCATGTATACATTTTCCTAATTAGATGGTTGGGGGACCCAGACGACTGTTTGCCAAGGCCAGACGGGGTTCTTCCCTTTCCTCTGTGCAAGATGACATCATAGTCTGATGCTGGACACCCTATCATTGGCGTGATCAGGCAGGACATGATGTGTTTAGGGAGTGACAAAGACGACCACAGAGTCCTGTCACAGTCCACTCCACCGTGCAGACCAGTGTTAGGAGGAAATAGCCCATATGCCAAGGAAGTGTGGGCTGTGCCACTTCAATCCAGGAATTCTTATCATGTTGACTTTTCAAAAGGGATGCACCACATTGCGGTTTCTTCTGCAGCTGCGACAACAAAGTGATGAATAGAGTGGCTAGTGAGGAAGGGATATGCCCACAAACTCACCTCCTCCCTCTTTCTCTTCCCCTTTACGCCCACAATTAATCCACGCGCACACACACACACATACATATACACACCCGTCTTGAAACCTGGGGAGAAAGGAGAAATTTGCGAGCTGTGGGGCTCTGCACAGCCACTTCTCCAGTGCTGTGGCCATAAAACAAAAGCACTTGTAACATGAAAGAATTCCTGAAATTTACAAGAGGAAGTGGAACATCTGAGAGACTATGTTTGAATTCTCAGTGCGCTCTTCTGGGCAAAGTGTCAAAGCTGGGGTGGTTGCTGCTGGTAATGCCCTCCCCCCCATCCCCTCCCCGACAATCCAGGATCACCACCACAATTCCCTCAAGCCAAATCACCCTCAGTGCTGCTACACTCTTCTTTTCAATGCTAAGTGTACTTCCTGTTCCCCATTACACTGCCATGTCTTAGTGATCAGTGAGACCTCAGTAAAACGTGTCCACCTTGAGTATAGGCACCTACCCTGAGCTGCTCTGGGGCCTTCAAGGGCTTCACTTTGAACCTGGCAGCTCCAGGGAACATTCCTACTTTGAAAGGTTTATTTGGTTATCTCTCCAAATGTCCTGAGGTGAAATATACTGTTAAGTAAACTTAGCTGATACAAACCAGTTGTAGGCATGCAATAGTTAACAGATTGTAACCGCTCATGAAATGGTTGCTGCCTGCACAGGAATAGCGTGCTGCACATTGTCTGCTTCAAACCTTCCAACATCAAAAATAGCAGATTTTTTCTCATGATGCATCAACAGCCTGAGATCGGAGCTTTTACTCTTTGTGGTTCACAATGTTGTATTATATATGTCTTATGGAAATAAGAGCTCTGTTTGTGTGTTTAAAGTATGCGCAAAGGTACAGCCACTCTTGGCACAAGTAAAAGTGTGTGTATGTGTTTGTGTGTGTATGTGTGCAGTTTCCCAAAATTCAGTCTGCATTCATGTGGATAATTATAACTTTATGTTGATTTTTTCCCCCTCCCTTTCTTACAACCACATCTGCAGCAGAGGCAAATAGTAGAAAAGGGTGGAGGCCAAACTTTTTAGCTCTCCTCTGTCTTTCTCTTCTCTCTGTTTCTGTCTCTGCACTCGTTATAACTGAACCACCCCGCCCCCTCGCTCTGTCGCTCATCTTCCTCCCCAGCTCAGACCACCTACGCTCTGAGCCTTGGGTGGACCCAGAACCATTGCTATCAGCGCAAGCGTACTCAAACATCCCATAATGACTTCCACTTAGAGCCAGTCCATAAACACTCTCAGATGCACAGAGACACACTCTGAGGACTCAGGCAGGCCCGCAGCGTGATGTTCTCCTCCGCAGAGGCTGCAGTCACTTAGTTTCCTTAATTCCTTTCTTAATAGGAATCTGTTTGTTTGTTTGTGTGTGTATTGGTTCAGTGCTGTTTATTTGGCTGCCTGTTTTATGAGATTTACCAAATGTCTTTTGAGCCACCCTAAGAGCTGTCCTAACCTCGTGTGTGTGTGTGGCAGCATTCACATATTAAACTTAAGGGTTTTTACTGTAACCCGTTGAGTTTTCCGGCAGTGGTTAAACCTGCGGTGAAGCTACCTCCACGAATCTTTGGTCGTCAGCATGGCTTCATGACTTTGTACAATCCCCAAAGCTGCAGTCCACGCCTGTGTGAAATGATGTCACGCCGCGTTGTGTAATTTAGTTTTGCATTATGTTAAATGCCATAAAATTCATGTACACTGCAAGGGTGCGGTCTGACATATTCCTTTAACTCATTGAATGACCTCAAACCATTTTAACTGCAATGCAGTGCCATGATAGGTTTAGCAGCATAGCGAAGAGGATGATGTGTGATTTCAAATGTCAGTTTTTGTTGCCGTTATTTGTTTGTGTTCCCATGGATGTCACTTTTAATCCAAGAAAGCAACAAAGTGATACAGAAGTAATAAAATGATAAAAACAGTCTGACAGTTATGCAGTGATGTGATCAACATTTATCCTCTACTTCAGCCGTAATGCATGTTATCCATAGCTTATATTCAGATATGTCACACACAACTGAATTATTTGATAAGTATCAAATTCATTAGTGGCACTTACACCCTTACACCTTCTCTTTAATTCAAATCAGCCAGTCGCATGGCAGCAAGACGACATGCTGAAGTTCAAGCTGAGCATCAGATTTGGGAAGAACGGTGGTCTAGGTATTTCAGAAAATGCAGAATGAGAATGGTTCAAAAAAGAGGAAACACCCAGTGAGCGGTAGTCCTCTTGGTAAAAAATCCTGTTGATGTCATCAGAGAAAAATGGGTAGTCTACTTCAAACTGACAAGATGGTAATAGTAACCCAAACAACCACTTGTTAAGACCAAGGTATGCAGAAGAATATCTGTGAATGCAGAGCACACCGAAACCTGAAGCAGATGGGCTACATGACCCTAAGAGCACACCAGGTGTCTGCTTGTCAGTAATGACAGGAAACTGGTGCTATGATTAGAACAGGCTCACCAAAATGGAACAACAGAAGAAAACTGTTGTCTGGTCTGACCCAACTTCTGCTGCAACATTTAGATGGTATCTTCAGAAACTGGCGTCCATCCTGCTTTGTATCGATGGTTCAGGGAGCTGGCGGTGGTGTTACGGTATGGAGGGTATTTTCTTGGCACATTTTGAACTCCTTAGTACCAAATGAGTATAATTTCAGTGACATAGGCTATTGCTGCTGACCATGTCCAACCCTTTATGACAACACTCAAATCACCTAAAAGTGGTTTCTGTACTCAAAAGGACTCCGCAGTCACCAGGTCCCAATAGAGCACCTGTGGGATGTGGTGGATCAGGAAATTCACATCATTGATAAATTTGCAGCGACTGTGCTAAGCTATCATGTCAGTGTGGACCAGAATCTCTGAGGAATGTTTCCAGTACTTTGTTGAATCCATGCCATGAAGAATTAAGGCAGTTCTGAAGCTAAAAGGGTGTGCAACCCAAAACTGGCAATGTGCACCCATCCATTTTCTTAACTGCTTGGGGCTGGAGCTTATTCCAGCTGTCATAGGGTGAGAGGCAGGGTATGCACTTAACAGGTCACCAGTCTATTTCAGGGTGAGGTGAAATTTATGAAGAGGTATCGTTGTGTCTGTAACTTAAGACTGTTGAATATTCGTACTTCCAGATCCTTAATGACATTCTTTATTGACATCACAGGCAATTTCTATTGCAACCACTAGAGTTGTTATCATAGTTCCATGAATCTGCCAGTTAGAATAAGTAGTTTGATTACATGCAAATTCCAGATAATTTTGTTACATAGTTAAAATGTGTAATGTGAAAGTTTATGGAATCAGGTCAAATGAAATGTACTTGATTGGTATATATTCAATCATATTCACCATAACGATTTATTACGTGAACAAATTCAAATAATTCAACTAAATTATTTAAATAAAACCTTTTTGCTCTATTTTTTTTTTTACATTTTATATATTCCAGTTGAACTTCACCTAAAATTACAGCTTCATGTGTATGAGGGGAAATAATCATTTCTTTTGAGTGAATAGCCCACAATCTCATCGCTAGTGATCATCCATTACATGCAAGCCAGGTCAGCTTGAAACAGTTAATGTTAGAAATCTCTGAAAATATTAGGTTTTTGATGAAATCCCGGATGCAAGTCTAGAACTAGTGGTAAAAAGAGAACCAGAGGTGCACACGGACCAGACCTTGAGGGGAAGTGAACTGATGCTGCTGTTTTTCCACAGTAAATGAATTCGTTAACAGTTCTGGACTAAGCCAAAGTGCAGAGATGCCAGGAGGGCACTCGCCCTGACAAAGAAAATAAAAAGTAAAGATCCTTGCACACATGTTAAATGTAAAACTATTAAATAAATGGATTTTAATGAGTTAAATAGCAATGGAAGGCAGCTGTTTCCACTGTTTTAAATCTTTATGTTACGTTAAGCTGATGGGAAGAAGCTTTATATTTGACAGTCATGAAAGTAGTATACTTTTTTAATCGAACTGTTGGCAAGAAAACTAAATTGTTTTTCCCTAAATTGTCAAACTATTTTTGCATGAGCAGATGAAATCTTTCATGCAAAACATCACCCTAACAGCTGTAGACACTAACTTGGACTTGATCGTGACAGAGGAATGTCAGAGAAATTCAGGGACACCATCTGTATCATATCACCTGCAGTTTATCTACTGCCGAGATAAACACAAATATTCACACATCATTCTGCGCAAAACTCCTAAACACATCATACACCCCTTGTTGTTAGAGATTAGTCGGGCTATCTCTTGCCTGCTCTGACAGGATTCAAGAGATACGTCTTTGAAAATGGCATTTTTGCCAGCAGACTGTAAAGACTTTTACGTGACAACAGAGCATCTCCTGAAGGCTGCAGAGGAGGTGAGGAGAGAAAAGAGAAGATTGAGATCAGACTCTCAGCTTCTCCGCTCCCATCGTCCATCAGTGTTGACATTTTAGAGTGTTTTATATCATGTCAGAATGTGGTTGTTGAAAATATGCCACTGACACTGTGGTTCTGAGGTTTAGCTGTGGAAAATCGATTTGAATGTGTCTCGCTTTATCGGCTGTTTAGGATTTCGAAACCTGAATAGACCCTGATATTCTATATGAATGACAGGCATGCACATGTACTCATGGTCACATACAGAAATGACTCAAAGGCAGTAAGATAAAAACATCCAGCAGCGTCTTTCATCTGGTTTCTTTTATAATTTTTCCATCTCGTGTTTATCCCTTTAGTAAAACTATGCATCTTGTTTTGCAATCAGTTTGCGTTTAATCTGTTTGGGACATTGTCTCCCCTTCCATCAGTACACAGGTGTGTTATCGCTGCAGTCCTGCATCCTGCCAAGCGTGGGGTTTCACAGCTCAGGGGCCACTATCTGGACTCGTGCTAAACAACTGTGTTCACATGTGGGCCAGAGGGCGGACATATCCACAGCTCACAAGATCAGACACAGAACTAAGCCGTGCCCTGATATGCCTCCTCTAAGGCGATGTTGCAAACCTCACAGATAAGCAGATTCACGATATCAAGCATGTGATGAGGCAGGTTAGTGTTACTCTGAGATAGGCAAGGGTTCCAAAATAATAACGACATGTTAGGTTGTGAAGTCGAACATTATTTGGGTTATCTGACACATTGTTTTTTTTCTGAGTAACTGAGAAAAGATCGTTTTGCTTAATGCTCCGATTAAAGTTCCAAAGCTGGAATTTAAAAAATCCCACGAAGACCAAACATGGCCAGATAAAATCATTCAAATACACCGAGCTAATTATAGAAATGTACTTAATAAGCAAAGTTGAAGTTGATCATTAAATCTGTCTGAGAGCATGCGTATATAATTAAAATAGGATCTGTCATTGTATGTAAGTTTCCAATTATTGTTTATACTTTTTTAAAAATCATAATCACTGTGTTGGTGTTTGTTTGTCTAGCTCTCCCTTTATACAGAGAGATAGATTATGGGTATTCCAACAATGTTGAGGCAACTTTATGCACAGGCAATTGCTCCAGTGGAAAATGTATATATTTTACAATGCATGTTTTTATCTTTTTTTGTATCGATCACTATGGATACCTAAAAAGAAGCATTTACAAAGCAAAAATCGCACAAACACAGATGTGTTACACTAATCCACATTTTTGTTGTTCCACATATTTGCAGTAGAGTATCATAATTCCATCTTCCATGCTACTGAAGGCTGCTATAATGTTTTTAAAACATGATGTGTGTCATGGTTACAATATATTTCTAATCTCCTGTCTTTATTCAATAACACCTTTCTACTGACATGAGTTACCGCATTGGCATGAAGCAGTAGTTTCCCTCTCAAGGTCACGTAGAGTTCGTTTAGAAGGTGAGTCAATTTCTATTCTAAGTGTCAATTAGTGTTTGTGACTCAGTTTTGGGTCCATTTTCTTTGAGTCACCTAAACAAGCCATAGCTGTTCCCGCAACACAAAAAGACTTTCTTGTTCCTTCCAGGTACCCACACAATAGCTGCCTTAATTGACTCGCCTTTGATGTTCCCAGTTAAAGGCTTTGTCTGTGTTGTGTCACTCAGCAGGCAACATGAACTAATGACAGTCTCTGCCTCTCACTTCTGAATGGTACGATGTGGTGGGGGTATTTTTAAAGTATTTTCTTAGGAGACCCTAAAGCCACAGCCACAAAACTGCAACATTAATTAGATGAATACTCCATGGGTTGTTGTAAGTTAGTAAGCCAAGTGAGTAAGTAAACAGTCACTGAAGCCACATCCACACTAAGGTGGATACATCTGGAAACCTTATTTGTCAGAGAATATTGCTTTTAATGGAAACAGAATTTCAAGTTGTTTTCTGAGTTTTCTACCCAAATTTAAAAGATGAAACAAGAGCCAAATGGCAGTGCTAGTCTAAGATTGCACTTTGGTGACCTCTATATCGTCTCATTAATGAACACAGCACGGTTAAATGTTACCAAAGGAAAAAAAAATATGCCTCAAGTCACTGTGAACCTTTCCTGTGTTAAACCACATGTATACATGAAAAAAACATGTTTTTGCATAAATCATAAAGAATATCTTACTAATATTATCTTACTATTATTACTATATTGATGATATGAAATAGATAGGAAGCTGCTTCATAAGACCTGCTGAACTAAACTTCTGTCTTGTAAACTGCTCGGATATTTATTTGATTGAAATGTTTCCGTGTATCTGACTTTGATCAGGCTCGGTGATGTTTCTGCAGCTGCCGTTGTCACATGGCGAGTCTAAGCTGCGAACTGAAAAGAGTACAGCCATTATCAACTCATAAGACAAACAGCTGGACGCATTTACACAATATATCTCAAACTGCTGTTGCTCTCATCTTTATACCAGAAACAATTAAGGCTGCTGAGACAATCATTAGCTTATGTAAAATATCATTTTCTATGCAGACTCAAGTGTGATCACGCAAACCATCTGATTACCTCTCCTTGGTATGTGCCTGTTTCCAAAAACCTTTTTTTTTAACCTAAATGAGTACACAACAGTAATTTGATCTGACTGCATCCATATAAACATCTACTAACCAATTTATTGGGTGTGAATAATGGTTGCCCAATGTGGATGGAAAGCCAAAACAGAGAGGAAAACATGAGTTTAGTCAGCTTTCCTGACATGACCCAAGTTACCTATATTTGCACCCTCGCACACTTCATCCCCTTTATGCACCTCTATCTCTGGGGTGCTGAGAGGAGAGATTTTGGCTCTATCATCACAGCCTGAGTGGCTGCAGACAGGAAGAATCGGCCCATCTGCTGAAGTAGTTGCGCTGTTGCTGCTAACTGTTTTTTTCTTGTTGTTTTTCTTATTTAACATTAATAACAGACTAGGTTTCAATTCAGTTCTGTCCAGTGTTTGCTTCGACGCGATAAAATAGACAATATGCATATACAAGGTGTACACGAAACTATAACCACCTGTGCAACTGTATAAAAGACTCCGCTACAGCCCTCTTTGTAAAGGTTATAGTGTTGATATTCTGTCTCCATGGAAACTTTTGTTCTTCACTTCTTATGTCGTAAAGCACTGTATCGTATGTGCGCTTTACTCGATCGATACTCTTGCTACAACTTAAGTGCACACAGTTTCCTACACACAAGCGATCTTAAGGATACCCTCACTGAATACCTTTACTCTAATGTAAGGAAAGTGTATTTCAGAAAAACCACACCACATAACCCAACACCACAATGGACTGGCACACATACGCGCTCAACACACACATACAGAGACTTCAAAGGAAACAGAAATTATAGCCTGCATACTAACTGGGGCCTGGCATACTCTCCTTGGCTTTCTCCTTGGCTTTCCTTCATCTGAAATAAATACACCCACAAATATAAAACAGGCAAATACAAAACCAGTGAAACACATGTTTTGTTTTGTTGTTTTTGTTTCTTGCAGCCCAAAGACATTGTTTTTCCTTTCATTTCAAAAGGATATGGACTTTTTTTATTTTATTTTATTTTATTTCAGGTGATTTCTTGATGTGATAGCAGCAAACGTAATCTGTGGCAAAAAACTTTCCAGACATTTCATTGCTATACATTAATGTTTCTCTCGATTAATGCTAGGATACCCACATGTGTTGAGTTATCTTGACACCTTTTTCCCCTTTGCTTTACTGCTTGAGATTAGTGGCATGCACAGTGCCAATCCTGCATGCTGGACACCAGATAACAGCCTGTGAGGGTTCAAAATGTTAACAGCTACACTCTTAGCGTGCTAAAAACCGTTACTATCTCGTTACGGTTCTTCAAATCTGATAGACTGATGGTCTCACTTTGCATCTTCTCAGACAGAAGGCAAATATAGGCATCATATTTCCAGGGATCGTCACAATATATTTCTCCCTGCAGACAAAGTTTAACAAAACCATTCCAGGGATTCCTGGGCTCTGAGTATTATCTGCTGTTTGCAGCAAGAGTGCAAAAAAGGAGGCAACCTTTTAAAGATGAACATCTAAGCATTTGGAGTTGCACAAAATGTTTTTGACGTGTCAAGCGAAAACCTTTAACAACCAGGGGGACTGTATGTTTTTTAGTGCGGTGAGTTTATAAAGTACATCTGCTTTCTTTGTTTGGACGGAAATGTTCTCTCTCATCTCTTTCTTCCGCTATAAATCAGAGACCACAATGTCGCAGTGAATAAAAGTCAGGGACAGCACAGCTCTGTTGTACATCTCACTCGCAAAAGCAAAGTCTGTTTATGCTTTCATACATTTGTTTGCGCTGACTCCTTGTCTGTCTGTCAGCCTCGTCTATCCATCTTTTAAAATATCTTCATTTTAAAAACACTTGGCATGCTTGTTTCAGGAAGTAAACACTGCAGTGGGGTGAAGTGGACTGGCATGCCTTTGTTAGTTTAGATGATTAAATTCATTCTCCTTGTTAACTAAATGTTTTAGGGAAATTGTGGCGGATATCATCAATTTGCCCTCCGTCATTTTTCCTTTCTGACTTTGAACTGTATGCCCGCTGTCTGATTGGCATTAAGCTTGTGGAAAGATCTGGTAAGCCATTGTTTTGGTAGTTATTCTCTTCTTTGTCTCGCTAGCACAAAGCTGTTTTCAGTATAATTTCTCTTACAACTATTTTCAATATCCAAGTCTGTTCCAAACACACACTTATAAAGAGCCAGCTGGATGAGGCCCACTCCACAGTCTGATCTTTTTAGCGGTGCAGTGGAGAGCACAACCACACCACTGAAGAAATAAGAGAAAAGATGGGGCAGAAAGAAAGCAGTGCGGCGGGTTCGAGCCCTTGACGTTCTCACATTATCCCGATGTGTGAACTGAGACTGTGGGTTGTTTCTCAGTTGGATTGTTGTACTCAGAATATCCCCCTGTTATTAGAGTTCTTCACTCTGATATTAGATGGATCTGCTGAGATTTAGGTCAACATTAGATTAATGTGTTCACTAGTCAAAAAGACTGCTAATTTTCTGTATTTCTCGTGAGCCTTTTTACTGAGCAAATGTACACCAATACATGTGGCAGTGATCAAACTGAATGGCTACTGCAACCTAAAATACACAAGTTATCTCAGTAAGTGTAACTTTTGGAAAAAAAAAATGTGAACCAATAATTAAATTTTCAGTTTGACCTCATGGTGACAGTATTGTGTTATTGTTGTTCTCTTTCAAACCTCACTCCGTATCTTATTTTGGGATTCTGATGTGACCAATCACAGAAGCCCAAGATAGACCAGTGAGTTCAAGGACACGGCTTTCCTCGACCCCTTTATTATAATAGCCACTGGCTCGACACGAGATAGTATTGCTTTTTCGTTTTCTACCCTATGAAAGCTCCTCAAGAGGTCTGGAGCACGAGTTTAATTGTTAACAAACACGCAGCTGTTAATGTAGTTTTTTAATGTGGGTTTTACTGGTTTCAGGATTAATTGTTATTACACTGTAATTATAGTTTCATTACAAGAATATATTTTTCTGATAAGTTGTTGTATTATTGGAGAGTTGCATCTTATCAAGCTAGCACATCAACTAAGCTTCTGTTTGTTTAGCTATTTGCTAGCCGTCAAAGCTAATGGCTTCCACCTGTTACTATAACCACATAATCCCAGTTTACCTGGCTGTTTCAAGGCATGGGCCACCTGCTATGATTTGAGAGGAGATATCCATCTTATTCTTTGGTTCTCTAGGGATGCAGTGCATGGCTGTGGCTGTGTCATGGGCCTGGCGATGGCAGGGATTGATTTGGTTCAGTCTCTCCAAATGTCCTGGCCAGGATAATCAGCTATCACGGCCAGGGGGTTGAGTGAGGAGGCTGCAGACTAGTGACCTGAGGAAGACACGATGAGACTTTTCACATCTACCTTCCCTCGCCAAAGGCTCTGGAGCATATATTAAAATTACTTGGAGTTCATGGCAGTGTTTCTGACTTTGAGGCACTTCTTGCTGTGCTGAAAAATCATCAAGAAACAGTACAACAAAAGCACAGGAGGGAGTCTACTTTATGGGACATATTGGAATAGATCTGTTTGCACTGTGCAAAAATGCACGTCTTCTGTTTTATTCGCTAAGAAATAACTTTGGAAATGTGATTTTTTTCCCCCAAAACTTTGCCTTCATACCTAAGTTTAGGCAATTGAGCTTTCTCACATGAGATCGTGGGCACACTGCTCAAGAGTTGCCTAGCATATTAGACAAGGCACAACAATTGGTTGCTAGGGAAAAAATGTGTTTTCCACAACTGACCAGCAGATCATGGAGGTTGCTGCTATCAGTGGGTTTAATCAGTTGCAAAGAGGATGGCGCACCAAAAGACTATTGGTGATTGCTTTGGTTGCTAGCAGATAGTGACAGTAGCCTGCAGTTTTTCAGTTTTTCCCATTCTTCTGAAAATATTTGCTAACTACTAACCCAGCAGTAAAACTTCAGAAAGAGCAAATGGAGTTTTGGAGTTTTGCCTTTTAAGCAAAAGTAGCTCAATGATGCAGACAACATTTCAAAAGTTGGAAATTTGACTCTGAAGTTAAACAACCCTTCTGTTTGTGTCACACTTTTTACACTTTCACTACAGCTTTGAGAAAGTCACTAACACAACCGTTTAGTTTCACCATTACCGGAGACAAGTTCTGAAAGATGACTCATGCATTTTAGATTTAAATAATTGTATTAAACTGCTTGGATGACGTTAGAGGAAGATGGTAATCACAACTAGAAGACACTGTCTTTCACAGTTAATACAAGATGATGCACTCTGCCATCATCACAATTAATACTTTGTGCTCTACATGTTAATACACTGGCTTCATGCTTGTCAAAACACAGCACCTTTTATGCAAGCCTACGCACCAGTCGCATCTTTACAAATCTTTGCAACTCTTTGCAGCTCTTTGCAGTCTTTGCCAACATGTCTAAACATGCTCGTACAGCCCACGTACTGAGTTCTTCTTATCTGTGTGTCACATGCAACGACATTCTTCCAGCATAACACTTGTGTACTTTTGTCTATTGCAGGGGTTTCGTTTTCACAGCTTGGGCCATCAGCCTTATTGGTTATGATGATATTGTAGTCAAAGAAGTAACTGCTGACAGTCCAAATGACACTGCTAAAAATACATTGAATTGAATAAGAAGCACAAGAATATTGTATGGGGAAACAGCTTAAACAGTTTAGCTGTAATTGGATTTTTAAGGTGACCAGTAAATGAAATCTCTCATGATATAATGTATCAATAAGTGCTAAGGGAATCAGCTATGAAAAGAAGCCCAAGTTCTAATAAATCAGATTTTTCTGTTTTTGTAAGGTTTTGTGTTTTTGTAGAAATGTTATAACATTTCTGTCTTTCTTCCATCATTATTTGCCTGACCACAAGAGGACGCGTCACAGTAATACGTAAAACATCTTACTTTAAGTGTTTGAGCAAAACAACTGACGCTTTTGTCTTCAGGAGAGGACAGGCACATGTGTAAGTACAATTTACAGAAATGGGATTTGGATGAGGCTGCACTAATTCATGCAGTTTGCAGCGGAACACAGTGGAGCAACATATTGCCTGGGAGGGGGGTAGAGAGTGATGGAGGTAGAGTGTGTGTGTGTGTGTGTGTGTGTGTGTGTGTGTGTGTGTGTGTGTGTGTGTGTGTGTGTGTGTAGGGGGGTGGGTTGGGGCTGAGATCACAGCTGGGAGAATGGTGTGCTAACCTTGCCAAAGCCTCAGCACATGACTCCCACCACTTGTCAAAATCACCATGTGTGCAATAATGTGATTACAGTCTGGATACTATTATGATTTAGAACAACAGCTTGTGTGGAATGGAAGAAACGCACTGCCCCATAGTGTGTGTGTGTGTGTGTGTGTGTGTGTGTGTGTGTGTGTGTGAGTTGGCGGTTAAGAGAGGGTCTGCAAGGGGAGAAATATGGGTAACAAGAATAAAGAAGGAATGCATTGGATGTGTGCCTGGACACCCTCCCTTTTTTCTTCCATCTATGCCCTTCAGGGGGACACTGGGTGGGTGTTTCAGGGTGACTGTTTTGGTCTTGTCACAGATTTACAAGTCAGGGGAACGCTTTATGTCATTTTCTCCTTCTCTGTAGCCCCTTGCACCATCCACAGTCCCCCTTCCTTTTATTCCAGGTTACACAATCATTGCACTGCACACAAGGGGTTGTCATCACAGGTGCAGCCGAGATTGGCCAGGATAAAGGAATGTTTCCAGCTCAAGATGTTTTTCCCCCTCTTTTTCTTTTTTCCTCAACCAGCTCCTTCCCTTCCCTTTCTTGTTTTCTCATTTCTGATATCCTGCGGTTTTTTCTATTATTCATGTTTGTTGTGACTTTTCACAAATAAAGGATTGCCCAAACTGGCCCATTGCCTCCTAATACATATCTCTATCTTGTTTTCTTTCCAAGCATAGTGGGGGGGGGGGGGGGGGGGGGGGGGGGGTTTGCTTATTTTTTTGCCTTTTTGTTTGTTTGTTTTAAACCCTCAATGTTTGCCTTTATTCACCCTGATAAAAACAGGATTCTGTCCCCTCCAACTACCCTGTCCAGTCAGGAATAAACTCCTGCACCAGTCATCAGTGCGTGCCCCTTGGCTAACTCCTCATGAACAGTCAGGCAGCCAACAGAGCAGAGGCGTAATATCACCAATTTGCCAAAATCATGAATATGTGCATGTTTGTAATTATCCACGAAGGTCTTGCAGCTTCTGAGACACTGAGAATAGCGAGCCTCCTTTTTGGTGGTATAGCCTTGGCTACAAGGCCAGATGGAAAAGGGAGGGATGGAGGAAAGGAAGAAGGGAGGGAGTGAGGTAGGGAGGGGTGCAAAATGTAACCAAGCAGCCCAGCATGTAAGAAGCTGGACCTGATCCACACGATGCCAACCGGGCATGAAGGCAGCTCTAACGATTCCCTCCTATGCATCTGGAAGTGGGAGAGAGAGAACGAGTGAGGCCTAGACCCACAATGCCACCCATCTCGGAGCTCAGCAAAGGAAAACAAACGCCAGCGGTCACAGAAAGGGGATTTCCGGTTAGAGTCACCTAATACCTCCCTGGAATTTCAGAGGGTTGGAATCCAGAGTTGTGGAAGAGCCAGGCTGCTGTAAGCCACAA
This sequence comes from Diplotaxodon limnothrissa, assembly GCF_057381915.1. Taxonomy (NCBI): domain Eukaryota; kingdom Metazoa; phylum Chordata; class Actinopteri; order Cichliformes; family Cichlidae; genus Diplotaxodon; species Diplotaxodon limnothrissa. The sequence continues at coordinate 25,094,746 of NC_140614.1, read as the reverse complement.
AGCAGCAATATAATTCCACTTTTAAGTTTCTCCTTTCCGCATTAAACTAGGCTTAGCATCAGGCTCAACATCTCCCTGTCTGGCAGCTTAACTCAGATGAAGGAAATAACAGTGGATTTCACTGACAAGAATACAAAGATAAAGTAAATTCTCGAGTTTTATAAAGGAACAAAAGCACAAAGCTTATGACTTCCCAGCTTTTTTTTTTTTTAAATTTGTGCTTTTCTCAAGGCTGGATTCTTATTTGTAACAAGTTTGGGCATTTTGCTAATAAACTCCATGACAGGCACTTGGCACAATCTCCCTAATTACACTGGTGTGAACGATGTCAGGTGCACAGTCTCAGCCACAACCCAGGTGACGTGATGTGTTTGATGTGTGTGAGCCCTGAGCTGACCAGGTGGTGTAGTTGCTGCTCATAAGCAGCATTGTTCAGTAACCCTGGTAGCGAGGCCCCTCATCCGGGACCTTGCCTTAATTCTTTCACCAAGTCTGTTTTCACAACAGATGTTGTTACAGAGACAAAACCCAGACTCCTAATAGAAATAGTTTCAAAAACTCCCCGTTGGCTTTTTAGGGAGAGAACCGACTGCGAGGCATGTGTAAGGTCGTGTGTGCTATGGGTTTTGGTCCAATTGGTTTTATGACCTCTTTTGTGTCTTGTGATGAAACATCTGTGCCGATTTGTGGACAGACTACAGCTGAGAGCACCGGGTGTATGCATGTCTCGTGTGTGCTAGGTGTGGCCAAAGCTGTTTACATCTTGGATCTGTGCTGTGTTCTCCCCAGAGTGGTTCATGTACTGTGAGCACTCCAGCGTCTAGTTTCTCTAAGCACTTCAGGCAGGGGTTTGTGCGCTTCAGTGTTCCTGTGATGAGTCAGCTGTGCAATGGAGTGTGCGACATTTATAAAAAATGTGATCGTGTGAGCACGCCGCCCTGGTCCTGCTCATCGTCCATGTGACCCTTTGCTCTGACACAGAATTGCGGTGTGAACGAGCAAGGTCATCGTGCGCTACAGGCTGATGGGAATTGAGGCATCTGTCTGCAGTGATGAATAGCAAGCACCTGCACTACTCACGGAAAGCAGAAAGACTGAGAGCTGGAGATGAAGGGAGGAAAGAAAGTAAATGTTCAGCTCTGAAATTGGCAACAAGAGACCTCACCTGCTATAAGGCATGGAGCAATAAAAAACAGCCTCCCTGCAAACCTCCCCTCCTGCCTCCCTGAGAGCTCGGGTCCACCCTCGCTATCATGCGCACAGATGGACGAAACACACACTCACACACACACACATACACACAGACAAACACACACCAGCTCAACCCGCTTTATTTGAGATGTTTGTCTTGCTAATGTGCAGTACCTCTGGGAGAATCAGAGTTAATGCAAGGAGACCACAAACTCTGCGCTCTGTGGTCTTAATAAAGACTAACCACTCGCCGAGCTTGGCCAGAACTGGAAAGGGAGTCCGAGAGGAGAGAACCAGAGAGAGAGAGGAGAGAGAAAATGAGTGTTGATGAAGCGAGAGAGAGAGTGCAGGAAGGGATAGAATGGGATGGCAAGAGAGAGAGGTCGGGGATTGTTTTACAAACAGAATTCCTTTAATTAATCACCCTGTTTGAACAGCTGGCCTCCTCAAGACAGGTCGTAACGGGATCCCTACATGGAAGTGCGGATTACAGACGCAGATTTGGCAGAAAAATATTAGCTGTCAAATGTTGCAGCCAAGAGGTGCGCGAGAAGGCCCCTGTTTCCTGGTGGTGAGAGAGCCACAGACAAGGGGGGTTGCTTAACATGGCTCCCCGAGGACTGAGGCTACTCGAGGCAATACATGAGCCCGCAGAGGGGTGGGCCGGGGCGCAGCAGTCGAGGCCAGCAATCATCCCCCAGGACTGAGACCAGTGCAGCAGTCTGGAAAGAAGGTTTAGTCTTAGTGTCAGGCTTCGATATGAGACTGTAAAATCAGGAGACCCCCATGTTAGCATTTATGTACAAGCTGCGTATAAACAACTGAGAGATGCTGTCGCGAGAGTGTGCAGTATCCTCGTGGTACGTATTTATTGTCAGTGTCCCTATAGACGGCTTCACATCATGATTAAGAATGCGGCTGTGAAACAGTTGGCTAGTGTTACTTTCTAAATAAATATATTTGTATGTAGGTCAGATTGTAGACAGGTCATTAGAGTTCTAACGGAAGGCTCTGCATTACATATATTCATAAATATTAACCAGTAAGCGCTCTGTATTAGTTCCTGCTCAAGGACAAATGAATTTGTACAATATCATGTCGTTTAATTAATCATTAGTGACTGTATTCTGTCATGAAGGAAGTGCATTGGCATGACACTTTTGCCTAAAGTTAAGTATTTTGCTAAGCTTAGTGGACTTTTGCAAGCACATTGTTTAGTGAAAAATTTTAAGGGATTAAAGGGACATTGAAAAGTTTATATGTCAATCTATCTCCTTTTTTTAAGCGCTTCAATGCTAGATGAAGAAGTCCCATTAATGCAATCTGATCATGGCATTAGTGATACTGGGCTCAGAAACTGGCATATATCAAACACAAAGTGTTAATGTTGTAAAAATTCCATTTCTACTCAAACACAATATTTTCCTCACCCTAGCGTAGGTAGCTGGATGCAACAAACCTGATGAGTGAATTATAATGAAATTAAACCAAAAAAGGTGGCACAAAACACAAATCCAAATGGGATGCAAACCAAAGTCTTTATAAATTTGCAACTTATGCAACCATCACCCAGCCTCCTAATGCTGATTTTGTAGATCTCTAAAATGATGTCATTATCTTACCTGCATCAGTATTACAACCCACGTCGATGCAGCAGATGCCTCAAAGCACTGGTGACAAAAGATGCCCTGCGAGTAATGTGGGGTACTTTGTACACCACGATAGATGCACTGGGGTTTAGTATCTTTGAAAACAGAAGAGAAGTTTCTTACACATTTTCGCCTACTTCCAAGGCACACAGAGAGGAACAAGGATGTGAAAAAGTCAAAGCTCCAGCAACATTTGTAGTATATAGCAGAGTTATGTTAATTGACCTATGGCTTGTGGTGTAATATCTTTGACATGCAGATAGGAGGAGACAAAGATCGAACCTATGATTGGTACGCCACCCAAACCAAAGGTATGTGATTATGCCCTGGAACAAAAACGACTTCATTAATACACACTACTAGCATGCTGTAAATTGATTTTACGATGTTATTTCCTGGCCTATGGTTTACCAAGTCAAATTTCAAGAGAGTCAAAAATATTTTCACAAATGAACTCCAGACAGTGTTAGAAGAATCAAGCTGAAGCAGTCCAGACTTACATACACAGAACAGCGCGCAGCAGGAGATAGTCTGCTTCAGATACATTTTCAGAATGGGAAATATTGTGTTTTGTGTGGTCAAGATAATTTTAGACTTAAATATAGCAATGGAAACAATATATATGTCTAGCATACAACTAGCTTAAGATTCTCAAATAATGCACCCTTATACATTTTTATCCAAATTTTATCTGTTAAGCCCCAAAATAACCCTACTCGTCTAATTCACTGGGGTGAGGGTATTCTGTGCAGGAGGTAGGACACACAGATCCAGTCAGAGTCACAGGACAGTAAGCCATGCCATAGGCTCAGCTGTACAATACAGAGATAAGTCTGAGCTCAATGGTTTAATCAGCTATGTCAGACATTTGCGTTCTACCACATTTTAAATTGATGCCTGAAGACAAAGTCATGGATTTATGTTCAAAACCAGGGTCTTTTAAAAGTTATGGTGGATGGTATTGATTCTGCTATAACCAGGGGAGGCTAAAAGCTCTTTTCTTGGCAGATTTTTCTTTCACATATGGGACCTTCTGTAAGAAAAAAGAAATTCCCCTACTGCCTCTTCGTCCTCTGTTTCTCTATATCAGTTTTTATGTTCCCTTTTCCATCTTTGCACCCTCCCTCTGTCTTTGCCTGAATATCTCATTCCATCCCGTCGGCGAACGAAGGGAAAAGGGAGTCATGTTAGCTCAGGTGCTTGATTGTCAGAGCTCTCACTTACGCTGTATTTATGTGGAGGGTAAGGTGGAAACAAATGTTCACTGACCACACACGCAGGCACGGCACAGCATACTCACACTTAACCAAGATTTGTCACTGTAATTGTGCATACGGCAATATTATTCTCAGACCTTCCACGCTACCTCCTCTCTGCTTTCTCTCATGACCATGATGTAATTACCAAGGAACTTAATTAGTCATTGAGAGACGTGGAGCAGGCACAGCTTGGAAATGGGATTTACCATTTCATGCGTCTAAATCTGAATCATTTCCTTTGTTATATGATGAATGCCAGTCACAACAACAACAATAATTTGTAGAAGTAAAAGCTGTTTCCTATTTTACTGTGGGGCTGCATATACACTAGAGAAAGTTAAGGCCTGCCTTAAACATCTGTCCAGCTTTCCTTTGAGAGCCCCATAAAATTTCACCACCGAGTGTTATGGTGATTTTTCCGGGTTTTTCTATGTATCCCAATAGGGAGGCGGCAGCTTGCTCAGTGAACTGAGCTCAGTTCAAAGCACAGAGAGGAGCTTGAGGAGTGTAGAGGAAGATGATGTATTGCAAAGTGGACCACCAGGCCTACTGCTTCAGTGTAACCCTTCTGTGCCTGTGAACTTGTGTGTCTACATCTGCAAATACACCTTCTCCCATGACACACACATGCAAACACGCATACAATAATAATTAATACTCTTGCTTAAACATCCTAAACATCCACTATAGAAGATGAATTAGCCTCTATAACAACCTGCTCATTATTGCAGCGGCATTTTTATACTTTAATTGTCGTTCGAGAAATTTTATAATCTGGCGAAGATTAGAGGCAGCTAAACAGAATCCAATTTAGGGCGGAGAGTTACATTATGTTGTTCATATAAACATTAAACATATCCAGGAACCTGTTGCAGAATGTGTTCAACTGTATTGGATCAACATCTGAGACTATCATTAGATGCATTTTTTTTATATAATTGGGTTGGAGTGGGTGGAAAGATGTATACTAGCGATGTTAGAAGACACTACTTTATAACACATTTATGAACCAAACACACACCAGTACTCCTCTCTTCGTTGTAAAACAGAAATACAGAAAATCATTCATCAGCCATCAGACTTTTTAATTCTCTAAATTAAATGGTTGGATGCTGTCAGACATAAAAAATAAAGATAATCTCATGTACTGTATAAAATCATTTGAACATCATTATATTTCAGGCTGAGCTGGAACTAGGGGTAATTTTGTTGTTTTCATATGTTACAAACTGAATTTCATGTGTTCTTGTGGTGTTTCCCCACTTAGGAAAATGTAGTTTAATGTGATGTAATACTTTATACTTGTTTTCTTCCTTTACTTGGAATATACACCCATAGGGTTTAAAAGGAAACAGTGATGTACTGGAAAAAATGGAAACTGGAACAAACTGAGAGAAAAACAATGAGATGAGTAACTTGAAGGACAGGGATGCTTTACTATGGAGTAGCAAGCAAGACACAACAAGGGCTTCTCCACCAAGTACAAATTCATGTATCACTTGGGGATCAAATACTTAATTTACTCAATGACAAACTGACTAACATATTAGAAATTGTTCATTTCTTCGTAAGTGAGCAAACCAAACTAATTCTGAAGGTCTTCAAATAATTGTCTCCCCCACTGTAGCTTCCATCCATCCATTTTTTTAATTGCTTATCCATTTTAGGGTCATGAGAGTGCTGGAGCCTATCCTAGCTCTCATAGGGTGAATAGAGTACACCCAGGACAGGGTGCCAGTCTATCATAGAGAACCAGACAGTCATTCATGCTTGCACTCACAACTACTGGCAATTTAGAATCCCCAGTTAACCAAATAAGCATGTCTTTGGACTGTGGAGCAAACCCACACAGGCACAGAATATGCAAACTCCACACAGACAGGCCCCAGACTGTTGATGGATATGAAGTCAGGACCTGTTCACTGTGAGGCATCAGTAATAGGCAAACTGTCCCACTGTGCCACCCTCTATTTACATCAATATTGATATTAGTTGTTTTAATCTGTTTATTTTCTTTGACAATGTTACAAAAACTCAGCAGTGAAGTGACCACTCAATGCAACATCACACCCAATTCCCAGGTGCTTTCATGAGACTGTGGTCTCCACCTTCCTGTTTAGAGTCTTGTGTCTGCATGTTCTCATATTCTGTGACCATGCATATTCTTGACCTATTTGCATATTGTTACAGCAGGACCTGTTTTCCCACAAGAGCGAGAGTTCACATCTGTGAGCTCTTGTACGTGCTCGTGTCAGAGGAACGTGTATATTAATGTTTGTTTGTGCATTTGTGTTACGTTAGCTGGATTAGCGCAGCCCATTTGCATCATCGGAGAATGTGCATGTGTTGAATGTCTGTTATCTTCTTTTTTTTTTTCTTTTTCCCCTCTAAGCACTTGCTTGTGTGTCTAATCTAAATGGATACAGTCACATAATGAAAGAGTTCTATACGTAAGCAAATACTTTATGTGAAGTATAACACAGATAGCAAGAGGCTGAGGGGGAATATGAGATACAAAAAAGAAATCAAAACAAGACAAAAAGACTAAAAGGTGTGAGAAAATTACTTTGGTGGCGCATCTGGGAGACTTGAGGTGCTCCCACGTCCCTCTGGTCTCTCCCTCGGACGACCCTGCTCACCTCTGTCTGCGCTGAGAGAAAGGAAACGGACGAAGGATTTACTGTTGGGTCCTGACTTGTACACATTCCTGGTGTTGTTTTTCTCCCCTCGGCCCCTCGGCCATACCAAAGGCCTCTAAAACAACAGGCTGTCAGGTTGTGACAGCTGGCTTCAAACAGCTCCTACAGCAGCCCTGCACCCAGGTTCCCAGCCGCATTTGTATCTGTGTGTGTGTGCGGATGGTTATGTGCCTGAGCGTGTGTGCGTTGGTGGTTAAGTGTTTGTTTGGTCTGTACATGTAGATGTATAGCTGCTTGTGTTGGTGGCTGTGTGTATCTACCACTTTGAGATAAGTAGGCCTTCACTCGCTGAGACTTAACATTTAAACCTCTTTGGTGTGGGTGTGTGTCATATCCTCACACACACACACACACACACACACGCACACACACACAGCCAGGTGGCAGAGTGGCTTTGAAGCACTATGAGCCTTCTTATGATATTCCTGGCTATCCAGGTGTGTGTGGGCTGGCCCGCCTGTCTCAGTCAGAGAAGGCCCTTTTTGTCTGCGCTTTGTCAAGCAGGAGAGGACCATTGATCCCCATGACCCCCTCCCCTGCAGAGAAGTACCACACCTCACGATACCAAGATGCTCCCATGCAGCCTCAGACGTGGGAGCATGCAAAACCCAAGATTGTCTGGAGGATGGAGGTGTTTTGTATGTGTGTGTGTGCTGGGGAGCAGAGGCTAGTACAGAAGGTGTGGGCAAGGATATGGGCTCCTTTAGGTGAGCAAGAGCAGTTCTTAATACTAATGGATTAATTGTTTGTACTCCACAGATGCTCATGGTCCACACTCAAATGTGGCTTTTCAGTAGTAGGGAAGGATTAAAATTTTTGGCTAAAAATTGGCAGGCAGGAGATGTTTTTAGTGGGTTGAGAAGACAGCCTAACAGAGGAAAATGTAACACTGAGTTAACTTATCGTCGATCCATTTACAGTATGTGCTTTAAATAAGTCAGTGATGTGGTGCTTGTCCTACAGGCTAGCGCCTCAAATTTATACCAAAAATCTTAGGATGCCGAGTAAATTGTAAATAAAAACCAAAAGCAATGATTTGCAAATCTCATAAGTACATATTTTATTAACAGTATATCACATGAAACATTGTTTGATTAGAGAAATTGTATAACTTGTGAAAAAATATTAGCTCATTTTGAAGCAACATGTCTGAAAACAGTTTAGTTCTACTTACTTTCCACACGGCTGAAAAAGTAAGTAGTACTAAAAGGAAACACCTGGTGGAACATTTTACAACTAATTAGGTTCATTGCAACAGGTCTGTAACATATTTGGGTACAAAAGAGCATCTTAGACAGTTTCTCAGAAATGAAGATGGGCAGAGGTTCACGGATTAGCAAGAAAAATGACTCTAGAAGTTGTGGAACATTTTCAGAATAATGTTCATTAATGTAAAATTAAAAGACTGAATATTTCATCTGCTACAGTACATTCAATCATCAAGAGATTCCTCAAATCTGGAGAGATTTTTTGTGTATAAAAGACAAGCCCGTGATCGTCAGACCTATGCGTGGTGCTGCTTTAAAAACAGGCCTGATTCTGTCATGCAAATCATTGCATGGGTTCAGGAACACTTCCAGTTCTTTGCAGGTTAAAACTATCATGCAAAGACAAAGTCATGAAAAGAATATGGTCCAGAAACACTGCTGTCTTCTCTGGCCTAAGCTCGTTGAAAATGGACTAAGGAAACTCTTCTGTGCTCAGATGAATAGGGATTGAAATTCTTTGGGGTAAACTTGGATGCTGTATCCTCTGAACTAAAGAGCAGATGATCTATCCAACTTGTTATCAGGTTCAGTTCAAAAGCCCGCATCACTGATGGTATAGGGGTCCATCTGTGCCTATGGAATTGGCAACTTTTTTTTTGGAAAGGTACCTTCATTGGTGAAGTCATGGAATGCCCTGCATATTTTAGCAATATATTCTGTACCTTTACTTATATCGGCCGAGAACAGAACAACGTTCCCATTCTTTCAAACCTCCTGCAATTACTTGCCACAGTCTGGGTGAGGCAGACTGTAAGAATGGTAAATGGACTAGTTCTTATATAGCGCTTTTCCACTCTTCTGAGCACTCAAAGCACTTTACACAACTTGTGCATTCACCCATTCGCACAAGCACAACTGACATTCACACACATTCATACTCCGATGAATGCATCGGAGAGCAATTTCGGGTTAGTATCTTGCCCAAGGATATTTGGCATGCAGACTAGGGGAAGCCGGGAATCGAACCACCAACCTTCCGATCAGTAGATGACCTGCTCTACCACCTGAGCTACAGCCACCCATGTACTTGCCACAGTCTGGGTGAGGCAGACTGTAAGAAGTGAAGAAGGTGGACCCAAGTGCAGACACGCAAAATAACAAAACGTAATATTAACTGAAAACAAGCCGTTTATTAGAGGCTGGATTAAGAGATACAAAACAAAGGCAAAGGCAAAACTAAATCATAACCTAAACTGGGTGAACTAAACATAACAGAACCCTGAAACATAGTGATGTGACGTTCTGTATCGAGGCTTCGAAGCGTGTGTCGAGTAATGGAGGGGGCGTTTCCGCGAAGCGCGTATCGAGGCTTGCTTCATTTATGGGAGGAGCTGAAAATGATGACGTCCGAAGCCTCGCTGCCCGGCTGTACCACGTGACTGGTTCAGGAAGCGGTTCGAACTTTGCCGCAAATAATCATTTTCCATACTGCCAGCATAAATATACACAGTATACTGCCATCACTACAATATAGATGTTTTACACACTCCTTTTGTTGTTGACATTTACAGGCTGTGTGCAAAATGCCACACTCTTCAAATTCATGCCAACTAATATTTTTACGTCCAGTAGGTGTCCTGCTAGAGCAAAAGAAGCTTCAAGAAGCTTCGCGTTGGGGTGAACCAATTGGATGAAAAGCTTCAGTGCTTCATGAGGCTTCATCTGCCCATCACTACTGAAACATGGACACCTGGCATAAATTCATAATGATGGAGACAAGATAGCATAACAGACGCGCTGACACGTAATGAATGAACACACACAGACTAAAAGCACACAGCAGGTGATCAGGGGAAGTGGAAACACACGGGGAAACAGCTGACACAAATGAACATAACAATGTCACAGTGGAAGAGTAAAACTAAACACAATGAACACAGGATCACAAGACCTCTTCAAAATAAAACAGGAAACATAATGAGACACAGATATGACAACATGAACTTGACAACACAAGACATGCAGACATGAAACACATGAAGGGCAAGGGAGACTTAACATAGGGGTAGGAAGACACAAGGGGAAGCTAATAACAAAGAGCTATAATGACAACCTAGGCATGATAGAAATAAACTTAGGAAACCTAAAGGACTTAAACATAAACTAAAAGTCAAAACACTGGGGCAAAATGGCCCAGGATCGTGACACTACCCTTCACATTCCCTTCACGTGAGCCTTTCTCAACTTTTTAGAGATGTGTTCCTGCAATCATGTTCTGAGTTTAAACATTTGATGTTTTCTATATTCTTGTCACGGTCCTGGGTCGGTGACCCAGTGTTTTGAGTTGTGCATTCTTATTGAATTTTGATTTTGTCAGTATTTATCATTTCTAGTCTTTTGGTTTCAATGTTAGCGTTCTCAGTATTCTGGTTTATGTCTCTGTGTTCCATGGTTGCTCTGTATCCCCTTGTCAAGTCCACGTCTATGTGTTATGTTTCCTGTTTTACTTTGTAAGTCTGTGTTTCATGTCTAGTTTGGCTTCCCCTGTTCGCATTGTGTTTGATTACTCCCAGGTGTGCTCACCTCCTGTGTCCCATTCCCTCGTTATCCCTCCGTGTATTTTAGCCCTGTGTTTCTCTCAGTCAGTGTTGTGTCATCCCCTCTCCATATTGTGTGTGTGTCTCCTTCTGTGCTCCCTGAGAGCGCCATCCCTAGTTTCCAGGTTTCCCAGTGTTTTTGTTATTCGTTCCCAGTTTCTAGTTTTGGTATTGTTTTTGCAAGTTTTTGTTTTGTAAAATATGCTACTGCAATAAAGAAGCCTCTTTAAGTTTATTCCTCTGTTGAGTGTTTTGCGTTTGGGTCCCACATCCTGCCTGCCACACAGCCGTACCTTGACAGATCTCTTGTAAATAAAATATGGGTTTACGAGATTTGTAAAGCATTGCATTGTGTTTTTGTTTGTTCAATGTTATTGTTCAGTACCTTTGATGATCACATGCAGGTATTTTCTTCATGTTTCCTGCACCACTATACTGAGTCTTGAAGAAAAAAAAAACTATCATAGCTCTTTTTAATATTACACCTCCAGTTTAAACCAGTTCAAAAGTCAAGAAAATGTTTTTTCTTAAGAAGCCAAATGGCTTTGGATGTTTCTTAGTGCCAGAAACCAAGCCATTTTAATTTCACTTGGCCTGCTTTTGAAAAAATCTCAAGGATGTGGTAAACACTCAAGATTAGTCATCACAGTGGTGCACCCCATGCCTCAATCCGATGCCCTCTTTTATTTTTTTATATGCTTCTGCTAGAATTTGTCTTTAGAAATCCTGTATCTGTTATAATTTCTAAGACACACTGCTGTACCTCAGTGAGAAGAAGCAAACAGACATTTCCTATATGTAATCATGTACGAGAAGAAGCTTAAAAAACAACTAAGTACATTCCATGATTCAATAGCTTGTAAAACATCCTTTGCCACTGAGAACTTATTTTCTGCATGACTTTATAAGTCATTCACGTGTTTAAAAATGGAGGACTGTCTGTGGTGTGACACCATATGGCCATTGCTAGCGAGCATGACTGCATGCAGTGAAGTGAATGAACATTTTAACCACTCGATTTCTAATTGCATTCAAATACGGGAAGTTTTGGTGGGGAACCCGCTAAGATAGGTAGTCTCCTAAATATAAGCGATTAAAACAGAAGAGCAAGCAAAAGGGAGAAAAGGGAAGTGACTTCGTTTTTGTCTGAAGCTTTCAGCTGCATCACATGGTTTTGATCAGCAGATGAATGTTGCTCAACTGCTTTGGAACTTTCCAGAATGAATTATTGCATTATTAATTGATAAGTCCAAAGCCAAAATGAACTACTCAAGTTCTAAATATGTTCAGAATAACGAGGTAATTCAAACTGCTGACGAAGACCATATGATAAATGGGTCTTAAGGGGAGATTGTTTTGCTGTTGTTTTAATGGTCTGCAATGAACTGGCAATGTCACAGGCAGCATGTTTACTTTGTTAATAGTTTAGTGTTGCACAAAAGTGGCATCTGTGAGAAATGTTTTCAACTTTTCCTGGTTAAACTACTTCACTGCTCCAAAAAGACTGTGTTTTTTTCTCACCATCACACTGTGGCAGCGTATATGCACCTTTGGTGCATTCAGGTTTGTCTCTTACTGGCCATTAAGTTGTGAGTGATTTTATGGCTCTTCTGTAGTTCTCTGTTTTCACAAAGGAAAATCATATATTAACTTGCTCCCTTGTCCGCAGAGGGGTCAAAGTCCCAGATCAGCCACAGATCAGCTTGCCTGGAGCTGAATAGGAGTTTGTGTCTTGCTCATTGACACTTCAGCAGGGCATTTAAAGTTCAGACAAGAAAAAAAAGAGTACTCTTAAGTGTTTTCTGTGGTGATTTTATGTTAAAATGTGTTTAGAGCACCGAAGTGCACTTTGGAAACTATAATGTGGAATTTAAAAACAGTCCTTCAGGCCCGTCTCTCATCTGAACGGTACTTTAGGCTCAATGCCACAGTGCAGAGCGAAGGCACAATGGGAGACATCACAGAGTCACGGCCTGTAAATGTTAGCTTTAGTTTCTTTTACATCAACAATTTACCCATCTCTAATTGGAACATGGCCCACCTTCCTCTTCTTTCTATCTAAACACATAGACATGTACACGAATAAGCACACGTGCATTCACTCATCTAGATATACGCTGCACCATGCGCGCACACACAACCGGTGGAGTTATGGGAACATCTGGAGGAGCTCATCCAATGCACAGACAAACGTTTCCTGGAGAGCACCAAAAGAACCATCAAGGCGTCTTCAAACGGCCCGCCGCTGCTAACACAAACACGCTCACAAAGCTACACACACACACACACACCTCTTGGCTGCCGAGGTAAAGGTCATATCAGATGAACCAAGGGAACAAAAAGCATCTCTTTGCACTGTGTGATATTGCAGCACTTTAGGTTAACTCTCCAAGCACAAGGGCTAGCTTTCTTCTCCACCAGGGTCCCATATACACATCCTCATGCATGCTTCTCTGTCAGGGTCTCAGACCCAATAGGATACAGACCGTGAGGTATGAGGTGCATCTTGTGAAACACTATGAGTATGTCAGGGTCGGTCAGTCTGGCCTCTGACAAGCTCCTATACGACACCTCGTGTGTAGCGGGGAGGGATAACCGTTGTGCTGCATGTGGATCCCTGATAATAGTAGCTGTTTATCACACATCCACATACAGCATGGAGTAGATTACAATATATGTTTACTCTCCGTTTGTTCTGGAAATTTTTCTTCAGTTCGCCAAACACCAAGGATAAAATGTAAAAAACAGACAAGCAATAAGTAAAAAGCAAGCATGTTCAGTGTGACACTAGACATTTAAACAGTTTCTGTAAATGTCTGCGGCTTAAAGTTCTAAAACTCCTCATCAGTTGCCAAAATTTCCCATTGATACAGTAAAACCTGAGCTGCTAGTGAGCTAGTCAAGTGTAGTTATTTTGGTCATTTAAAGTCTGACTTGTCATAGGGATTGAGAACCAGACAAACAGACTTAAGCTTTCACTTTAACCACCACAGCCACATGGTTGCTGGCTGTGCTGTAGAATTGGGCTTTTAAAAGTAATTCAATCAAGTGCTTTCTAAACCTAAACTCACTTTAATCATCTTATTCTCTCGTCCCATTTTTTCCATCTGTCTGTGAGACACGGCAGAGAAGCACAGTTTATCATTATCACCCCCTCTCACCTGAGACCTCACCTCTTGTCTCCCCATTTCGCTCTACTTCCTGACACCCCCCACCACCGTCCACCCCTTTGGGCCCTTTCACCCTTTCTCTCCCCTGCCACTACCCATCTCTTCACACATTCTCTCCTCCCCTCTCTCCCCCTCTTCACCTCGCTACCACCTAGTGAGCACATTTCCTTACTCCCTCCCTGCCAACAAAGGGGAAAAAAAGCTTCTACTCATTAGCGGATGACCCTTGCCCCTAGGCCACATTTTAAGAGGCTCTACTTGACTCCTGACATGGCCGTCAGCAATCAAAACACGCACACATAGACCTGGAAAAACGAGGGGAAAGGCCAGCGTGTATTGATGCTTTCCCTGATGTGTGTGTGACAGCAGTCTGACAGCAGACAGACAGGTTCATGAACTACCGCACAAGCTCTGCGGTGGTTCCCCTGTCCCCAGGCTGGACTGAGGAGAAGGTTACCTACAATGGAGATGGATCACTCCCTCTCTCTTTGCTCCCCGTGTGGCTCGTTTGCAGGAGCCCCATTAGCTTTATCACCGATCTGTGTGTTTACTCATTGGGAAAGGTGAAGGGTTTAAGCCTAGCATGTCAAAGTCGGTGTGTAATGTTGTCGATACTTTTGTAATTGCTCACAGAAGTTGGATGGTGTAAGCTTGTTTAAGATCGGATGTGTTTGTGTTTCTAATTTCACAGACAGGATGCAAACACACACATATGCTGTTAATCGCGCTGTTGTTCTCTCTCCCTTTACCACGCACACACATTCTTCTAGACCTGGAAAAAAGAGTGCGATTTTGAAACCTTCTTTGCATGATTGTGATCACAAAATTTTGCTAAGTAACAGCAAATCAGAAGCAGTGTGCGAGCTAGCCTGAGGATTCTCCTGTGCAGGTCAGTCCTTTAATGACAAAGCTGACAGCATATTCCCAAAGGCTGGGTGCTGCTCCTACAGTAATAGCCCTTCATTGTTGACAGATTCATGTACTCCCCTCGTTTGATGTGGCTCTCTCCTCCTGCTTTAACCTCTGTTTGTCTGCTTTTGGAAGCTTTTTTTTTTTCAAGGAAAACTTGGCTTTTCAAAGGACAGCAACCAAGCAATTAAAGTCTTCTTTTACCGGTTTTACTGTGTGGTAATGAGACGTACCTCTCTGTGTCGCTGACACTAATATAGGCATGTCTGCTCTTAATATGGCAACAGGGCTGGCATTGTACCAGCATATAATTTTTCAGCTATAGTGGAATCAATAACTGTGTTTTGCAGCACTTTAAGAGAGTTTAGATGTTTAGATCTGAAGCAGAATTATGGTCATGTAAATATTTATATCCAAATTCATAAACATCAGGCTGCAACATCACCTAAACTAAGTCATTGGTATTATAGTGAAATCTGGAGATGAATAGAAATATTGAAGCATTTAAGTCATTCAGAGTGTTTTGAGGTGAAACTTTGAAGATCAGGGTTGGTTTTCAGCCCTGAACTGTGAAGAAATCCTAGCTGAGGCCTGTGTACGTCAGTCCACAACTCTAACTCTGTATTTGGTTTATTTTCAGCCTATGTGTCGATGTTTAACACGAAAGACTGCAATATCCAAGCACTGAGCAGCACCAGCGACATGTGGCCACCAGACTCCTTCGCTCTTTCTTTCACTCCTCCCCACCCTGTGCTGCTCCTGCTGTTCCCCTGAAAACACTGTGTCCCATGGCATGAGCAAACATGTTTGGCCATCTTTCCTGTGAACCGGGAGAGTGACTCCCCTCTTTGCAAAGCCCAGAAGACATCCTGACCGCCTCTCAGTGTAACTCAGAACTTGTGAGACAACAAACCTTGATGATGGCTTTGGGTGACCTTTTAAAGGTATTTTAACAACCCAATGTACCCACTATTGAAATATTTGGTGGGGTAGGGTAATTTTGCCTGTGTGAAGTGGGGAAAACAGCTAATCCTGTTTGAATAGGCTACCCTAGTGTTTGAAGTCATTATGGCTCGCAACAGGGCAATGAAAGTCACCGTCCTCCACACCAACCAGGATTAATCATGTAGTGCCACAAATCAAGAACACACCAAAGCTGAATCACAGATAGGACTGTAACAACGCTATGCTTCTGGATGGTTGTTCTCTCCTGCATAATAAGCATATAACTTTTACAGTTTTAAAATTTAGTTTAGTTTTTTTTTTTTGTCTTATTGTCCTACAGATCCAGATGCAGAGAAAGATGATTTGACTTTTACAGCCTTGTTGTTTTTGTTTTTGAGGTCACCGTGCCGGAGCCTTGCCTCACTTTCATCCTACATCTAGATTTAAAAGTGTCCACCAGAAGATTGCTTTGCAAACATGGCTATTTACTCGAAAATCCAAAATAGCCAGGGTACAGACACTGTGAAGTTGTTGTGAAAAGATTTCTTTTTAATTGACAGATTTTTTTTCCTTTCCCCAAATGCAGCAGTTCTTGAACTTTTCCTGGCAAGCTCCACCTCAGAAGCAGGAACAATTTCACGAGCCATACGCCACAATTTTAAAGTTTTTTTTTCTCTTTACATTTATTAGGATTTTTTTTTTTAAAGAATCCAGTTGAACTTTTCTGGAGAAAAGGTCTGCATGATCGCATCGGTAAACTTTATTTAATAAAAATCCATTTTTATTTAGCTCCTTAATTTTCCCACTAGTAATCCACCACCTGCAGGGGCACCATATAATGAACCATTGCTAGAGCTGAGCAGATCTATCTAAATATCGATAGCATTGATACTGACGCTGGTATTGGTATCAGACTGATATCAAATTGACCTTAAAAATATATCTTAAAGGACTATTAAAAAATATCAGAACCTTTTTGTTCTTACTGTCGCATGCATTTTTGTGGTCTATAGAAAGAGCCAGGCACATTTACATTTAAGGTCTAAAAATGAAACAATTTCAAAATATATGACAAACTGAAAGGTGTTTCTTCTTTTGTTAACTTCCTTATTATTATAGAAAGTAAAAATCACAGTGATTTAGTGGTTATTGTGTTCAGAATTTGCAAATTGGATTATGATTCATCTCATAAATCATGAGACACTGCTCTGCCCTACAAAAGCTGCATTTAAAGCTTAAAAGTATTGGTATCAATATTGGTATAGTCAATACTGGCCCTGTGTTTACTTAGTATCGCTTAGGACTGGTGTCTGAAATAATATGCGCTCCAGCCCTGCCATGTAAAGATGAAACTGGGTAAAATATATATATATAAATATTTATGTCAGCAATCAATGTGAATTAAAGATCTATTAAAGACCAAATCTCATGGGGGAAAGCCTACATAATCTCTGCTTTGTGTTTGCTTTGGTCGGTCTCCCATGGTTCTCTCTCACGGACGATTGTGTCACACAAACGCGCCACAGCTCTGAGACCAGGTGATGACAGCATTATGGTAGTTAGATCCCTAAAGGGTTATAATAAGTGTGTTAAAACATTATATAGTGCTCGGCGGCTTAAGAAGCAAGCAACAGCTCTTTCACCTGCCCTGCTATCCGCTCTATCTGGAAGCAGCAGACTCCCATGGATGTGTGAGGTCTTCATTTGTCTCCCTAAGCACTGATAGCGGAATACAGTAAACATCTGAGAGAGTTATTGCTGGGATTGGATTAATTACATGCAATCTTGAGTTTCTGCAATGCATCTTTTGTTCCCAGACAAGTCACACAACATTAACAAGCTGTCAAGCTGTGAATTGAAATGGTTTGTCTCAGCGACTTGTTTTGAGCGCCCGTGTGTGTGTGTGTGTGTGTGTGTGTGTGTGTGTGTGTGTGTGTGTGTGTGTGTGTGTGTGTTTCTTTACCTCACCGTTTACCCCACTAAAGAATACACGTCTTAATGGTGTGAGCGACACACATAATCATGTGTTATAATTTTCATATACATCCACCGAGCTCAGTTTGTGAATAAGATGAAAAAGAGAAGTGAGGTGGGATGGGATGGAGGGTGGGGGGGTAATGGAGCTTGACTAAACCAAGTGCTTGTACATAAATTGACATGTGCAATTAGGGAGATGTACACAGTCCCCCTGGTCTGTTTAAGATCTGGAATAGTTTCCTAACAGTTTCAAGATGCCCTGTTTTGGCTTTGGTTTCAAACCTAAATCGGGTTTGACCTTGCTGAATAATGGTGCCGGTGAAGTTCCTTCTGTTCTCTTTGGCCGAAGTCCAATTCCACTGCGTACATGACGGCAAATACAGAGCAAGGTTTGGCCTCGCTGGAATGTGACAAATGGTGAAAGAAATTCTGACCTGAGCTTGAAATTCCTAACACTGGATTTTGCAAGGTGGTTATAAACACTTTTGGTTTTGGTTTCCTGTTTATATGGTGAATAGAGGTTGGAGGGGGCACTAAAACTGTTGGAGCTGAGGGTTTAGCTTGCATGCTCGCACACTCAGTCTGGAACCTCTCAAAATGAAATGCTTTGGGAAACTCTTGCTGTTTTCTCTTCTCTCTCTCTCTCCTTTTTTTTCTTTGTCTGGCTTTTTCTTGGCTTCTGCTTTTCTTTCTCTGTAAACCAACACACGTTCTGGTAAGTTACCTGACCTTTATCTACATTTCACACAGGATAAAATAGCAGATTGTAATAACAGAGTGGCACATCAAGGGTTAAAGACAGCTGCCAACATCTGTAGCTGTGGCTAGCTTTTAATTGTGAGGCCCAGCAAGTGAGCGAGCAGCATGGTGGAGAGGGGGCCGGCAGGCCGCATATTTCAGCCGAGTGTTCACAGACCAGCTTTCTTTTTGCAGGACATGTGGACTCAATGACGGCGTCCAGGGGTGTACTCTGCTCCTATGAAATATTAAATGTTCTCGGCCCCTAAGTGCAGACAGACCACCTGCAAGCGGTGTGGCGTGCGGCAAGCCCGGTGATCAGATGTCCCTAAGCAACACACATGCACAAACACACATGAATGAATAAGAAAAAATTACAAGCACTCATATTCCCAAACAGGGTACAACATACAGGAATGCACATGCTTACACTAATGGATGTAAACACATATTTTTTTAAAAAGAAAGGGGATAAAAAGCAATGTGAAAATGGAAACTGTCAGGCTGATGTATGGAGGAGAGATTTATTCTGCAAAAACATGTTTCCTGGCTGTAACACACAGAACTGCTGCGCATTCTTGAGACTGAGAAATATGTCTTTACTGTGCTTCTCCAGTAGGTTTCTGTTCAAAGCTGTGCTCAATGTCAGCAAAGGCAAAGAACCATGATGATGAAAAAGAGAACGAAAATAAATAAAAGAAGACCATGACAGATGCAGCATTACTTGGTATGATCATAGTCCAAGAAGAAACCTAAGCCTACTTTGAAAAGCAGCCAGGAACACAACGGGTGCTTGTTGACTGCCGTCCCCTTCAGGGCCTCGTTCATTTACACATTGTGCAGTTGGTCCTCGGCCTCCCCTCTGCTCCACCGAGACATCCATGCCTGGCCAGATGTACAACTGTTTTTGTGAAGCCATGAAAAAAAAGCAGCTGGTGAGCACATCTGCAAATTGAACAGTGGGGGTCGCCATTCTCTTGATTCTGTGCTTTTTCAGTGAGGGAAAGGATTGCTTTAGACACACTATCCATTCTACTGTGTATTTGGACTGTTGACATTATCAGATTTAACTTTTCATGGTTGTGAGATAAGTTAATGTAATTAATCCTAAAATCATTTACAATTAACTAGTCATCAATTATAATTAACCAGTATCAGGGCTAGGAGAGGCATTGATGCACAAATAGAAGCGGGTCTTTTTGTTTCATGCAGTGTGGTTGCAAAATAAATCATGTATTCAAACACTGTGCTTTATGCTGACAAACAGTGCAAAGCTCACTTCACAGACACATCATTTCTAACCTATTCATTTGCAGCATCGTAAATATTTTCCTTAACCTTTTTTGTCACAGTTACTTTGATAGGTCAGGTTTTTTATTTCTATATTTAGAAATCAATTTTTTTTTACAGAAAAAAGGCATAAGGGCTGTAATAAAGGGGGGGGAAAGAGGTATTGAGTGCTAAACTTTGAGGACAATTAACATAAATAATATTTTTTATATTTCTATTTTATAAACTCAAATTAAATGTGTTATCCTAAAAAAGTAACTATAAACTGATTATGTTTGTTTTACAGCACAGCATCCAGTTTTACTTGTGAATGCGGTAACATCTTACAGTTATAGTTTCATGCAGTTATTGAGAGGGCTGTAAAACAAATCACTTTAGTTTAAATTAGTTCATGCAATTACTAAATATGAGTTTAACCTGGCTAGCAGCATTTTCCTGTTGGCTGCCACCCATCTTGTTCAGTCCCTTCTCGGAAACTTCTTTGACACTGGTGACATCATGTGGGCATTTGGTGTCAGTGAATCTTAAATCTTGCAATGTTGTTTCTTGATGTCTTGTTAGGGGATGCCAAACTCAGTGCTGCCCATGACATCATGTGACAGTGATGTGATGATGTAACTGGCTGAGTCACTCATACCTAAGGTAGCTGCTAATGGTATATAAATATAAAGGATGGCAAAGAACCAAGTGAAAATACCTGTTTATATTTGTAACAATATGCTGCAATGACATCAGTGGCAAATGCTGCTAACTTTAGCTCCAGCCTATTCAAGGGTGTGAATGTTAAAGTCCTTTACTATGCAGGGGCTTTAAATAAAATATAACTGCGGTGAGATATGCAGCCCTTCCAACACCCACACAGTGCCCACAGTGCAGGGGCTTAAAACTACATGGACACATTGTTGAACAGCTTTGTGCTTGCACCACAGGAGTTCATACCCAGAGGAGCTATATTGTAATGCTCAGCTTTCTATCTGTTGCTGAGGCATTACCTTTTACCTAAGTCTCAAAGAGCTGGCAAGTGCCAAATATAGCATATAGACTTTGCAATCCAAATTCTTTTTTAGTAACTAAGCCATGCCTGTTTGACATGAATTTGCCTGAAACAAGATGTTGTGTCAATGGCATACTGAAGATGTTTTTAAATAGGAGAACCGTATAAGAAATATTGTAGATACTAATTGCTGTATCATAAAGGCGTTTATTTCAAAGTGTTTTGAATGAGTGGGGCAACAAATCAAACTTGTTTTTAGTTGGTCACAAGGGGGCAGTGGAGTCCTACCTGCATTATATCACCAGCCCCTGAAGAGTGCACCTGCTCTTTCTGAAATAAATGTACAGTACATGGCGTGCTCGGAAAACGCAAATAGGCATTCTGTGAGGTATGAAGGTCGACTATGTGATATTGACCAAAAACACAGAATAAGCATGGTGAGGTCATGGAAAACAAAATCCGCTGACAATAATTTGATAATAATCTGTGGTCATCTTGTGCTTGCATTCTATGATATAACACAGTAAAGGCTTGCAAAATAAATAAATAAATACCATCCTGCGTTGTTGCCGAAGTCTACAGACATTGACTTGCCCTTGGAATATATTTATGAATGAGCCTTTCTTTCCTCCTCATTTGGATAAATGTCACGAATAAACTAGCGGGCGAATTGGAGTGCTTTTGTCATTCAAGGGGAGGTAAGGCTGTCATTTAGTTGCCTTAGAGACTGCAAATCATCGCGCAGCATCTCTTCGCCCGTCCCCAATGAGCGGGTTCAGCCGCGTTTGCCGTCATCAGGGCTGGAGGCTGGATGAGCTCCAGTCAGCCTGTGCTCTGATTGGCTCTTGTCGTTAATGAGCTGCCATTGAGGATTTTTGGCTCGTGCTGAGGAGAGGTGTGTCTCTGGCTGCTCGAGTACATGCCTCTCGCATAAATGCTCCGCCACAGCTGTGGATCTGATCAGACGCACCAATTTGAAGGGCAGGCTTTCGAGACTTCGCTGAACAGTGACTTTCGCTTTGCGTGAGCATCCCGTTTTGCTTTTGTGGTAGACAAAGAGAAAAAATAAATAAATACATACATAAATAAATAAAAGTAAAGAGAAGTAAGCGGCAGCAATTAGATCCCCCAGCAGAAGTGACAGCAGGTGTGAATTCATGTCTGTATTTTCACCGCAGATATACTGGTGAGTACTCTGTTTTCCGTTCGTACCTGTTTATGTGTGTGCTTTTGTTTATGCATTTTAAAAATCGTAACTAATTATATGTCAGGCGCTGGATTTCTCGGCATTGCACCTGACAGACAAGAACAATGAAGGATTTAGTTGTTTCGTTTAGATTGGTGATTTCCCTTAAAATCAGCCACCCTATTTTTGTTGCTACACCCACTCATGTTTCCTTTGAGATTTTCTGTGGGGTGTTGCCCCTGAAATTGGAAATGTCACAGCACTCAGATTGGAAAACGAGAATATTGTAGGTCTCGGTCTTAAAAGAAAAAAATCAAATGGTTACCAGGATATTCGGTAGGTTTAGGTACTGCTCCATGCGCCAGTTTAGAAAGGTGCATTAGTCTCACTGTGCTGTCATCATTTTCAGCTTATTTCAGTCCATTTGACAGTAAATGTAAGTTGATCTCTTCTCACTTTCATGCCATTTTTGGAAGCTCGGAACAAATAGGCTTACTTTGCTGTATGTGAATGTAATAGGACCTTTGCTTTCAGTTTTTGGTCTTAAATACTGAACGTGCAAAAAGAGAAGTGCGCCCTATCTATTACTAATATCTGTTATCAGTGTTACATTTTCCATAGCCGGCAATCAGTAGCCTACCATGACTCCATAATTCACTCTTTGATGGAGGAATAAGGAATGTGTCTTTGTTTGTTCGGGCATTTTTAATTCTCTTCTGTCAAATATTTTCCTTTCTTTACAGAGGATATGCAAGCTGCTTTGAAAAAAATGGTTTTGCGAGCACTGTTAAAACCTCAGTAGGCCTCTGTTTGTCTCTACCAGGAAGTTCAAAATCGACCTCTTTGTTTTAACCACACGTTGCTTTCTCGCCTGAGCTTACTTACAGTAGGCTTGCGCTTCTGTCAGAAACCTTCACTTCTTTAGTTTTATCAGAGTGGTGTAACTGTTTCAGAGTGCGAAACAAGATTGTTATGCTGCACTGAAGTCTTTGCCTTTCTCTGTGCCAACAAGAAGACATTTCTCTCCCAAAATGCCATCATCTTGTATAAAATACTACATCACATATAAAGAGAAAAATGTCTTCCATTGGTTGAGTTTCTCAAACTATTCAATATGAGTAAGCACTTGGCAACAGTGTAAAGAGATAATTTTCCACATACATCGCAGAGGACACTGATATATGATGTGTTTTCAGTGATGGTCAGCCCACAGGAATCTGGATTCAACTCATTTGTTCCTGCTCACTTCTGAGGGTCCTACTCATTGAGCCCCGCATACCTGCAGAGCAGGGTGACTTGGGTGGTGGAAAGCACAGCACTTGGCACTGAACCTCATCAGCTTTGCTCTGTGTTTGCCACATTGCATTAGATTTATGATCGTCGTAGTAGTAGTAAGGACTAGCAGGGGTGTTCAGAGGGGAAACAATGTTAATAATGCAAGTTGCACATTCCTCTTGTGGCGTGAGATTGTTGCAAAGACCATTTGGGCTCCAGTCAGCGTCACTACAGAGAAGCAAGGAACTAGCATGGAGCTAGCCTCTTTGTAGTTCAGGGACAGGTGAATAAAACAACCGTCACATTTGTTTAACAAGCAGACTCAGTTTTTGTTCACGTTTTGAAAAGGAAGATTTTTGACAGCAGTTGGAAAGGCTTTCCTGTAGAAACCCAAAGAAGTTCATGTCGTTTGTATGTGAAAAGGCTCCAGCGTAAGGTCAGCGTTGTTAGGAATAAGTAGAGCAGATTTGGTACAGCAAGCGCTTTAAAGAGCTATGCTTGAACCCAGCAATCAACTAATTAACTGAATTGCTCTAAACTTTGGACATATGGTCAAGAACATATTGGACCGTAGTGGCCTCGTGATGGTACTGGCTATCTATTTGTGGCCTGGCTCGCTGAGGCATTAGGAAGCTGGCAGGACCAGGTATGCATTAGGCTGACTGGGTCAAGAGGTAAGAGATTAAGTGCCATCTGCACCACCAGCCTCACCGATTAATCATTGAGATCATGTATCTTTAATGTGTTTCTTGCTTACAGAAATAGGCGGTCTGTTCCTTAACTCTGTTAAGGTCACATGTAAGCGTGCGAGTTGCGGTCATGCTGAATGCATCTAATCTATACCACTTGGTTGCTTGGATAACTCCTGCGTCCTCTTTGAGAGGGGCATGTCGTCGATCCCTCCCTGACACCTGAAGCAGTAATTCCAGGACTATTTGTGCATGTTTGTTTCCTCCCAGGTTGACTTGTTACTCGTGCACCCCTACTTCCTCCTCATTGTGCCCCTTTGTGTTTTATTAGGCTGATGTTCTGTTATTCTTAGCTGAGCAGGATGTTTATAGATCCCCGAACAGAAATATGACTGGCAAGTCCTAAGTGTTTATCTTTCTTTTCCTTCTCTCCCTCCCTTTCCCCTCTTCTCCTCCTGCTCAGGTCTTCACTGTCATCCTTCTGTCTCCACCTCTGCTGTTTTTGCATGTCTGCCTCACGCTCCTCTGAACCCCACTCAGCGATGATATTAGTTAAAGAATAACCTGAGCTGACTTTTTTTTTTTTTCCCATCCTAAACCTTGCATATCCCTCAAGCCTCCTCGGTTTATTTCTGGATATCCAGCTATTGTTTCTGGCCAGTCGTCTCACTAGCGCAGAAAAGGTTACTTAACAGTGATTCAGACGGAAGCTTTTTAATTTTAACATTTTCAGAGCCATTGTACACCCTGCTATGATGGCAGTCTTTCTTCCTGAAACAACAAGAGGTTGTGTATATTTAGGGATGGAAAAATTGATTATTTCTATGCCCCAGGGGTTAAAGATCTCGGTCTTATATCTCATGATTCAGTCCCCCTTGTTAATAATCCCATCTTAATTTAGGCTACATAGAAACTGCAGTATGTGTATAGGTACATGTGTTACATTCAAAAGTTGACGGTACTGATTAAAGGTTCAGATGCACAAAGCGGAGACCTAGAAATCCTGGGTTGTACCAGGGGTCAGTGAATGATCTGAGTGCTGTTCTAGCCTGTGGCTCTCTTAACTTTTTAATGTTAGTTCTTGTGGGTTGGTGTCATCTTGACAATTTCTCAAACAAAAACAAAGGTCAACAATAAAAATCTTCCATTCAAACATCGAGGTTGAAGCAATGCAGAGGGGATTGTCAGGACGCTGTGCTTTGAATGAGTCATGCATGGAGATAATAAGGCAGAACAGTACTTTACGCAGAAATTCCACATAATATATTCCATGTAATGGCAGATGAAGTGAAAGTGAGGGTTTGACAGATTTGTTTGTAGAGAGACTTCAGTTTTTTCCCCCTTATCAATATATATTTATTTCTTTAATAAAATATGTCTCTGTCAGAGAATTCAGCAGATCCTTAAAAAAGAAAAGTTATACCATAATACCATTTTCACCAAAGCCTACCTTTTAAAAAAATATAATTTTCATGCTTCTGATGCATCTAAAAATAAACCCTCCGTCTGAATTTCTGATTTAAAGTAGGTTAAGTGAAGCCCACACATCTTGTCCCAAAAAATAAATAAATAAGCAAGCCCATCAAACTGGATAATGTGAGCATGTGAGTGAGCTTCTTGGCATGCTCTATTTTCTTTGTCCTTTTTAGCCAGTGACCACACAAACCACAAGCCTGTGGCCACTGACCACTAGGCACCAGGCTTTAAATAGAGAGCGTGAGAAGGCCGCTCAGCATCTTGTCTCAAGACAGCATCTATGCGAGTCTTGGGACCTGCTTTAAGCGTTACTGCGACAATGCTGGATAGTGAATGCACTGAGCTTGGATAAACAACCTCTTGCTACTTTCATCTAAAATGGAAAGTTTGGCCAAGCTTTGATGGAACTGAGTGCATCAAGTTCCTCCCCAGTCAAATACCACAGCACGCCCCCAGCACACTCTCACAATGACTGTTCTCTGGTTGCTAGCGCAAGAGCACATCACTCTGTATTGAGAAACGGCCACCTTATGCAAGCTGCATCATGAGCTCTGCAGCTTTGCAGTGCATTAGCAAAGCAGACGGACTGGATGCGTGTTGTGTTGTGGTGGAGATGTGCAGAGTATAAACAAAACTGTCAAACATCAGCAGGGAAATAGATCAACCATAACTTTCAGACCTGGGCTGCAAATAGATGGTTTGATAAGTGTTTCTCTCTCTCTCATTGGCATGCTTGTGTTAGTTATTATAGCCTTTGAACTTTTATCCGTTTATCTTCACTGTATACAGTCTGCGCAGTAGTATGCCATACAAAATACACGGGGATTACATTATTATTGATTAGAAACATTTGGATAATTCAACACTATAAATCTTCTTAGTGTTTTTATTTTCTCTGCAGATGCCGGGCAACTGTGCTATGATCGTCACTGTGTCTAATCACATTGCTTGTCTTCTTCTTTCAACCCTACAGCCCAGTGTTTGTGCCCAGCCGAGATATGACTGAGGTGATGATCAACAGCACCCCCATGGAGGACATGAGGCTCAGCCCCAGCAAGGACAGACTCTCCTTCCAGGTAGGACACACGTGCATGCATGACAGATAAACAGCACTTCCTTCCAAATTCCCAGCCTGTGCATTTTTATGCAGCATTGTCATTTCATATCTGCTTTTATCCATTTATTATCTTGAATCTGAGTATCATCTAATGATATAGTGATTATTTTCTTTCTTCCATCATTACGAGCGAAGCAAATATTAGAATTATTACAGATAAAAATCTGTGTTTTAAGATAAAGCAAGAATGCCCACCTAGATACTGAGATTACGATGATAAGAAAGCATTATAGCTAAATTGCACAGCCCTTGTGCTGTTTCTTTCTTTAAAATTCTAATATGTAATGGAAAGGACATTGCAGATTATAGTTGTTACAGCCTAAAAGTCTGTCTATCCGACTGACTTGTCCGAGGTCTGCACATTCAAATTATCCGAGGTCCGTCACAAAAATAAACCCTCAACAGATTAGTGTTTTTAAAAGCGGCTATCAGGTGGTCTTGACAAGTTGTAGCCAAAGGCTTTGTTTTGCTGTCAGCTGAGCAGGGTCATCTTAGAAATGAAATTATTTGAATATGCAGCTGCTTCATTATTTTACTGTCTAAAAATTAAAAGGCTTTCTGTCAATACTCTACGGGAGGGAAATTAACATGAAGATGGAATACTTATCAAAGAGGTCATCTCCTGTTAAGTTCATTTTGATCATTTAAAACTTCATTATAGTGTCAAACTGTGTGTTTGGTGCATTTATAAACCGTATAGAGCTGTGTGTGAAGACTATGACTCAGAGAGGATGTAGACTGACCTAGAGGAAAAGGCCCACTTCCTCTCCACTCAATTCACACCACAGCTGTGAGTCTGTCTGAGAGGGGCCAAGAGAAAAGGAGGGTGCCAGTGTGTCACTCCCTCACTCTTTCTATCCTTATCCTGCCCAATGTCCCAGGATCTCCTTAGAGAAGCCCTGTATGAACTGGTGATGCTCCATCAGTAGCTTCCTCTATTATGAGTTCCTAGGACTTTGACTCTAGTAACCATGGCCATGAAATCCCAGATGCTATTACAAAAGCTACTAAAATAAATATGAGCTATGATACTAGATGGTGAAAACTGAGTAGATGTTGACTTTCTGAATTATCACAAGGCAATGTCATGATTCACAACTAACCACGCTAGAAGAGCTTAAAATAGCCTACATTGTGCCTGGGTGATGTGTCTTCACTTCCTGTCATTGGAAGTGAAAGTGATTACATGTTTTAGCTAGGGGTCCGAAGGCAAGGTCACTCACTGCCCAACTCCCCTTGGTGCTGACGCACAGTGAGGATTAGCGATGCTGGCCAGAAATGCAGATCGACTCAAGCATTACACATAAATACGGATCTGCGTGCACACATAATTACATGGCATTTACTTGGCACAGTTTGTTATGCACCTGGGTTTGAAGAATGTAAAACAAAAATGACTAATGGACACGTACAACCTTTTATAACCTGGGAGATTTTCCTCGTTTGCTTTCTTAGCTCTTTTTCCTCCCTTCTCATCTGTCTCCTATGGAATTCATGGAGACTTGGACACAGCTGGATCTCCTCTATCTCTTGTCTCACTTTCTCTCCTGCCCCATCTAATGCTTTCTTTCCACTCGGCTCTATGCCCAGACAGCGACATCGCCCCCCTTTACCCCACCCCCAAATGTCTAGGAATGAAATATGCAGGTCTAAAAATATTCATCCACTTTATCCAAACAACAGCAAAAAAGAGGGGGGGAAAAAATGCTGTTCTTGGACCAGGAGTGGCAGGCTTTTTTCCCCTGGGCCATTCCTCCTGTTTCTGAGAACAGAGAAAGTCTGAGGTTGATGTCAAATCTTGCCAGGACAGGGAATGCGTGTAATCTCTGTTGTCAGTCTGTCTCTCATGCCCTTCAGTTCAGATCCAAATATTTTAGTGTGACACTCCACATTTATCAGCATACATGGATTTGCAGATAACGCAACAGATTTCGTGTTCTTTCCGAGGAGATTTTTGACTTTACATCCACAGAAGTGTTCAATATTCAAAAGCTGACTGTTACAGGGATAGGTTTCCTAATTATGCACAAATCATGTCGCAGTGAAATTTTACTTTTTTTAACTCTTGGTTTAAAATGTTATGATTATGCTATTGTATAATCCTCAGAGTTGCGGGTGACGCTCATAAGCGGCTATGAGCTGCTTGGCACAATTCCTTCCAAGACATTGAGATTAAACATGAGGCAGCATTTATCCTAAGTCCTGCTAGAGATGCCTCATTTACCCATACAGACCCTTGTGCAGCATCTATGCAGAAAGCTGGTATAACTGAAGGAATGTGGGTTGGGTAAGCACAGGTATGCCACTGGGATTTTAATCAACCCGTTCCTATCGCAGATGTTTAGTCTTCGCATCACTTCCTCCTTCGTTGCAGCCCTATAGTGGTGCCTGCAACACTTGCACAAGATTCAAGTTAAGTTGTAGGAATCCAAAAGTCTTGCTTACAAATAACTTTTTTGGGGGGGGATAGCTGACGCTCCACTACATTTCAGAGCCCAACTAGTATCCCCGTTCAGCTAATGACAGATGAATAACCATTTGTGTATTTTCTCTACAGATATTCCCAGACCCCTCGGATTTTGACCGTTGCTGTAAGCTCAAAGATCGCCTCCCATCCATTGTGGTTGAGCCGACAGAAGGAGAAGTTGAGAGCGGGGAGCTTCGCTGGCCTCCAGAGGAGTTTTTGGTCAGTGAGGAGGAGGAGGAGGACGAAGAGGAAGAAGAGGAACAGAATAGCAGCATTCAAAATGGACAGCCAGCACAGAACTCGCAGCACTAGAGGCTGTGTTATAGCACCCATACACTCTTTCTTCTTTCTGATGGACTGTCCCGTTTCATACACTGGTTATACTTCACATCAGCACTCCAGTTCACTCAACTGACAGATGCCGTCTCGTTTCCCATGACACCAAAAAAGAAAAACAAATCCCTCCACGCGAGAAGCAATATGCACACATAAACACACTTTTATGACATCGTAACGTATCCTCCTGGACTGCAAATCAATCAAAAACAGACTTGGAAGAGATCAGACAATGCACACCTCTAACC
Organism: Diplotaxodon limnothrissa; assembly: GCF_057381915.1. NCBI lineage: Eukaryota > Metazoa > Chordata > Actinopteri > Cichliformes > Cichlidae > Diplotaxodon > Diplotaxodon limnothrissa. The sequence continues at coordinate 25,065,326 of NC_140614.1, read as the reverse complement.
TTCACCTACTTCTTACCACCGTGTGTGTCTCGGCCCAGACCAGATGTCCTGTTGGACAGCGGCAGCTCAGTGCTCCATGGACAGGTCTCGCACTGCAGGATGTTACTACTGCTCTGTACCTAACTTCAAAATGGCTGGCGTCATGACCCCAGAGGCTTCCTACTTGTATGCAGAACTATTGTGGTACCCGTGGGAATTATTGTACAGTACACTGTCAATGTTTGTGTTCAGAATCTGGTTTGCTATGTTATTATTATTATTGTAATTGCCACTGCTGTAGACTTGTCTGTTCTGGAGAAGCTGAAACTTTGTGACTTGTCTGTTGAATGGGTTTTGTGCAAAATGTTGTTGGGAATGTTTTAGTTTTGGGAGGGGTTTTTTTTGGGGGGGGGGGGGGGGGGGTGTCCTTCACTGTCAGCCACTCGCATTTAAAGAAATTAAAAAAATAAATGGGGGGGGGGGGGGGGGGAGAAGTGTTATGAAAATCAGAGGTGAAAAATGGTATGCATGATAAATATATGTGGGACGTCTTCATTTTCCCCAGTTATGTACCAAAGTCAAGTTATGCTATGATCCCCCTCATGACACTGGCCTCCTGAAAGCCTTATGATGGACAGTATTTTGATGATGCAGCAAAATGATCTGACTGAGAACAAAAAGTGTCACCGACAGGCTGCTGTTCAAAGAGAAAAGCTGAATAAGGATATGTAAATACTTGTTCCTAGTGAGCCGACTCCCGAGGCCTTGTAGTGCACTGATCGTCTTTTTTTTTTTTTTTTTTTTTTTTTTCTTGATTTCTTTCTAACTTTTTAGAAAGACAAAGTCTGAGATTCACTCTGAGCTGTACACATTTGATTGTCTTTCCCAGTCTTCCTCTTTTGTTTTTTTTTTGTTTTTTTAAACAGCCATACTTTTGAAGCAACACCATGAAGTACAGGTTGTAGAGAATTCGCACCGTGGGCCACAGTTTGCAGAAGTAATCTTTGTTCACGTCGCTCTTGGAACTCCTGATGTTTGCCAAACGCTGTTAATATTGTTACTGGTTCTCTGGTAGTAATGTCAGTTTATTTGCCTACAGTGTTTCTGTGTTCTTCTCCACTCAGTCATCATGACTTGGTGTATGTGGGGTCAGTTTCTAACTGTTGTAGAAGCATGTCTGAGATATTGTCTTTGTATTTTCTCATTTTGTGGCATTAGGGCTGTGTACAGAACATCTCTCTCTCCTGTCACCTGCAGGTCCCACATTGTTTTTGTAAAGCTCAGGGAGATAAGCCGCCATCTTTCTCTTGTTTTTTTTTTTTTTTTTTTTTTTTTTTTTTCCCTATTATTTTTGTATTTAGACCACTCTTCTCAGTGACTATTACAAAGGCTGTAAATAAACATTTGAATTTGCTATCCAGCTGTGTGAGTCTGACTTCCATGTTTACAGTACAAGTTAATGGCTGTTTTTAGAGGGGTAGTCCTCCAGCACATTTGAAGTATCTTCCAAGAGACTTTACTTCAGTGTTTACTTACATTCTCTATCTTAACCCCTACCCTACCCCCCCCCCCCCCCCCCCTCTCTATTCACTTCACCTGCAATGGTTAGAGAAAAGCGGTATTACTTCCTGCTTCGCATCTTTCGCATACAGAATCTCTTTCTCTCTCTCTACGAAAACAGATGCATGTATCAAATATATGTGTGTGTGTGTGTATATATAGAAGCGAGAGCAGGCCGCATGTTACTTCCTGTCTACAGCTTGCACACAGTGTTACACCTAGTATAAGCAAAACCTCATTCCTGAACACTGAACAGACTTCATTTTAAGTTCTTTAAAAATGTATTTATTTTTTAAATGGTACGTTTAAAATAAGGTGGTGCTATCCAGCAGTATAAAGAACGATGGGTTTCCCTGCCAGTTTTTTTTTGAAAGACTTCACCATTTTCTGCAAAATTAAGGATAGAACGCTGTCTTACCCCGAGGAAGCAGCTCCTCAAGCACTACTCATAAACACTCTCCAGAATGAAACGAGACTAATAAAATGTGGTTGAGTGGAAAAGCTGTAACCGGGAACTGGGGGGGGGGGAGTTAAGGGACTAAGCAAAAAGCTTTCTGATCACTGTTACAATGGAAACTTCTCAGGTGATTTGCTGCCATGTGCTCTATTTGTGACCCTCGAGGTCAGCTTGGATTGCCTGGTACTGGGAATAGTTCATAAGAGTTGCTGCAGTAGGCCCTTTGGGGGCCAAGGGCCTCATATACTGGCCAAGGTGGTACTCTTGGGGCCTTAGGGTCACTTCCTGGAAATGGAACAATGAAAGGTCATTCTGTCCCGCTTCCTTCTTCCTGGAAAAAAATGGAACATAAAGAGTTATTAATACCCCCCAGCTGATAATGGTGGTCGGCTGCAGAATGTGTGTGTCTGGCCCAGGAAGCCGCCACGTCTGGTTTTGAATAGACTAGAAAATGAATGTCCTTTGTGACATTCTTAATAGCTGTTTCTTGATCTCAGTGGAAAAAGTCATGAGATCATGGAAAGAAGAAATTACAAGAAGTTAGAAAAGGATAACTACAGCCCTTGGGGAAGCTGACTGAACTTGCATCCAGCTACGCAATCATATGACGTCAGCCAGAGACCTCTGAACTCCACGGCGTCCGTCAAATATTGCTGAAGAAAGCAATATACGTCAGGTTTAATAAAGAAAGGTCCTGTGTTTCCGAGGTTAAGGGAGATATGAAAGCGGGCCCTCCAGCATCTTTCCATGGAACTTTGACATTTTAAGCAGTTCTTATTTTCAGCTCTTTTTCGTCAGTCACTTTGGAGCTGATTAACTCAGTAAAGAACCTTTGAAGTTAGACTTTTTGCAACCCTGCAAACTGTATTTGTTTTTCCCCCTTCAAACCTAACTCTGAAAACCAAACTGAGACAAGCAAATGGCAGAACAATAAAGTTATAATACCCTCATCAGGACAAGTTAAGATCTGACTGCAGAAATGTTTATCCGTAACACCCTAAAATGTTCCTTGAAACAAGTTCAAGCTGTTTCCTCATTTGTGTTTTTTTTTTAATAATGCTGAAAAGTAAGAAAGTGAAAAGACAGGACTTAACACCATTTGCATCAGATTTTTTTGTTGTGTTGCAAAGCCACTGTGAATTAAACCTATCACTAAGGACTTCTACAGCACACCAACATTTTGCTATCTGAAAAAACAGTGAAAACTCAGCTCCAACTTACTCAGTTATGTTGTTTTTAGGTAAATTAAAGTAAATGTTTCCCAAAATGTGCATCATTTCTAAGCATACTTTTCTATTAAATTTAACTGTGGCCTGTATGAATTTAACTAGATTCATCTTATATTCAGTCAAAGTTTCTTCACACTGTAAATCTTTTTTGCTAACTGTAGCGTTTGTGGTCAGAGGTGACAGCATTCATTTTGTAAGATGACTGCTTGGTCAGAGTCACTGAGAACCCTGTGACATGGGGGGGAGTGTGTCTCGCACACCATTGTTGGCATGAGATGCAGTATCTTTAAAAGTGTGTGAGAGCGTGTGCGCCTGGCTGTGTATTAAAACTGCTGTCAGAGTCCTCCGAGTGAAGTCACTGATAGCTCTTCTAGCTCATTCTTGGAATTCTTTCCAATGGAAACAATCCCATCGCTGATCCCGGTGTGTCAGCAGAGTCTGACCTGCCAACCCCTGAATTCGCCTCGACTCCCAGCTATAGTCCACATTAACACTGTTTCACTATCACTCCTCTGCGCATAAACTCACAAGAACCCCTTTTTATTTCCTAAAACATATCATTAAACAAAACGCTTACCCTTGATGCAACTTTAGATTTTTCCCTTTTTGCTCCACTTTGATTGTTTTCTTGTTCTTTCGCTATCCCATACTTTTAATCTATTCTGTTGTTCCAACAACATTCCCATACTTACACAACAGTAGAAATGCTCTCTGCATTCCCACACTTCAGGTTTTGTTTCATTATAAACAGTTCCCTTGCTATTTTAGTGCTACAACCTTACTCTGTAAGCCACTGAGTTTTATTCTTTGTGTTCATGCATAACTGTGCCTCTGTGTTTGTGCGAAGCTTGCAAAGGGGTGCAGGGGCTTGAAGGTTTTATGTACAACTGTGTCTGTTATTATGAGCACCATGTGCGTAAGGGAAAGATTCTTTTCCCATGGTTCCTCAAGTGTGA